>NC_133517.1:9505000-9805000 GCF_049354715.1 Callithrix jacchus
CCTGTAATTGCTTTGCCTGGATTTGCCTTGCCTGGAATTGCCTTGCCTGGAATTTTCTGAAATTGCCTTGCCTGGAATTTTCTTTTCTGGACGCATATGTAATTGTGTTGCCTGGAATTGCCTTACCTGGAATTGCATGTAATTAAACTGCTTGGATTTGCCTTGGCCTAAACTGCCTGAAACTGCCTTGCCTGGAATTCCTTGCCTGGAATTTCCTGGAATTTCCTTGCCTGAGATTGCCTTGCCTGGAATTGCCTGGAATTGCCTTTCCAGGATTTATTTTGCTTAGAATTTCTTGGAATTACCTTTCCTGGAATAGCCTTGCCTGGAATTGCTTGGAATAGCCTTGTTTTAAATTGCTATTCCAGGAATTGTCATTCCTGCAATTGCCTGGAATTGCCTTGTCTAAAATTGCCTTCTCTGGAATAGCCTGGATTTGCCTTGCATGGAATTGCCATGTCTTGAATTGCCTGGCCTGGAATTACCTTGCCTGGAATTGCATCGAATTGCTTTTTCGGGATTTTCCTTGTCTTAAATTGCCTGAAGTTGCCTTGCCTGGAATGGTTTTGCCTGGAATTGCGAGCCTGAAATTGCCTTACCAGAAATTGCCTGGAAATGCCTTGCCTGGAATTGCCTTGCCTAAAATTGCCTGAAATTTCTTTTCCTGGAATTCTCTTGCCTGGAATTGCCTTTCCTGGAATTTTCTGAAATTGACTTGCATGGTATTGCTTGGCCTGGAATTGCCTTGGCTGGAATTGCCTGGAATTGTGTTGACTGTAATTGCTTTGCCTGGAATTGCCTGGCCTGGGAGTGCGCTGCATGGAATTTTCTTGTATAGACTTGACTGCCATGGCATTGACTTGCCTGGAATTGCCTGCTATTTCCTTGCCTAGAATTGGCTGGAATTGCCCTGCCTTGCCTTTCTTTGCCTTGCATTGCCTGAAATTGTTTTGCCTTGCCTTGCCTTGCCTTTTTTGCCTGGAGTTGTCATGGCTTTCCTTGCTGGGAAAAATTGCCTAGCCTTGCCTTGCCTGGAATAATTGCTTTGCCTGGAATTGCCTTGCTTGGTATTGCCTTGCATGGAATTGTCTGGAATTGCCTTCGCCTGCAATTTACTTGCCTGGAATTGTTTGGAAATGCCTTTTCTGGAATTGTGTTTCTGGAATTCCAAGTAATTGCTTTACCTGGAATTGCCTTTCCAGGAATGCCCTGAAATTGAATTGGCTGGAATTGCCTGGCCTAAAATTTTCTTCATGGGAATTGCCTTGCCTGGAAGTGCCTGGAATTGCCTTGCTTGAAATTGACTTGCCTTGAATTGCCTGGCCTGGAATTGCCTGGAATTGCCTTGCCTGAAGTTGCCTGGTCAGAAATTGCCTGGCATTTTTATGCCTGGAATTGTTCTGCCTTGAATTGGCTTTCCTTGAATTGCCTGGAATTGTGTTGACAGGAATTGCCTTGCCTGGAATTGCGTGGAATTGCCTTGCCTGGAATTGCCTGGCGTTTCCTTGCCTTGTATAGCCTTCCCTGGAATTGCCTGAAATAGTCTTGCCTGAAATTGCCTTTCGTGGAATGGCGTCAAATTGCCTTGCCAGAAATTGCCTTGCCAGAAATTGCATGGAATTACCTTGGCTGGAATTGCCTTCCCTGAAATTGCCTCAAATTTTCTTGCCTGGAGTTGCCCTGCCTGGAATTGCCTTGCCATGAATTGCCTGGAAATGCTTTGCCTGGAATTTCTTTGCCTGAATTGCCTTGTTTGGAATTGCCTGAAATAGCCTTTCCTGGAATTGCCTTGCATGGAATTGAATTGCCTGAAATTTCCTGGAATTTTTTTACCTGGTGTTGCCTGGCCTGGATTCGCCAAGAATTGCCTTGCATGGAGTTGCCTTGCCTGGAATAGCCTTGCCTGGAATTACCTGGGATTGCCTTGCCTGGAATTGCCTGAAATAGCCTTGCCTGGAATTGTCTTCCTTGCCTTTCCTTGCCTGGAATTGCCTTGCCTGGAATTGTCTGGAATTGCCTGTAATTGCCTTGACTGTAATTCCTTGCCTAAAATTTTTTTGCCTGGAATACCCTGGAATTGCCTTGACTGGAATTTCCTTGCCTAGAATTGCCTCACCTGGAATTAACTTGCCTGGAATTGCCTGGTATTGCCTTGTCTATAATTGCCTGGAATTGCCTTAACTTGACTTGCCTTGCCTTGCCTGAAATTGCCTTGCCTTGCCTGGAATCGCCTTGCCATTCCTTGCCAGGAATAATTGTCAAGGCTTGCCTTGCCTGAAATAATTGCGTTGCCTGGAATTGCCTTGTCTGGAATTTTCTTGCCTGGAATTGCCTGAATTTACTGTGCATGGAATTGCCTGGCCTGAAATTACCTTGCCTGAAATTGCCAGGAATTGTTTTTTATTTTTGTAATTGCCTGGAATCTCATTGCCTGGAATTTCATTGCCTGGAATTGTTTTGCCTGGAATTGTATGGAATTGCCTTGCATGTAATTGCATGGAATTGAATTGCCTAGAATTGTTTTGCCTGTATTTGCCTAAAAATGCCTTGCATGGAATTGCCTTGCCTGGAATTGCCTGGAATTGCTTTGCCTGGAGTTGCTTTGCCGTAATTTTCTGAAATTGCCTCACATGGAATTGCCTTGCCTGGAATTTCCTTGCCTTGCCGTGCCTTACCTGAAATTGCCTGGCCTGGAATTGTATTGCCTGGAATTGTATTTTCTTGCCTTGCCTTCCATAGAATTGCCTTGCCTGAAATTGCCTTGGCCAGAATAGCTTGTAATTGCCTTTTCTGGAATTGCCTGTAATTGCTTGTAATTGCCTTGCCTGTAATTGCCTTGCCTGAAGTTGTCTTGCCTCGAAATTTTTTGCCTGGAATTGTCTTACGTGGAATTGACCTGCCTCTAATTGCCTGGTAATGCCTTGCCAAGAATGGCCTGAAATTGCCTTGCTTGGAATTGTTTTATCTTGCCTTGCCTTGCCTGGAATTGCCTTGCTTGGAATTGTTTTACCTTGCCTTGCCTTGCCTGGAATTGCCTTGAGCTGCCTTGCTTTCCCTTGCTTTTCTGAAATTGCTTTCCCTTGCCTTTCCTTGCCTGAAATAATTTCCTTGGGTTGCCTGGGCTGTAATAATTGACTTGCCTGTAATTGCTTGTAATTGCCTGATTGGAATTGCCTGGAATTGCCTTGCCTGAATTTGCCTGAGTTGCCTTCTCTGGAATGGCCTTGGTTGGAATTGCCTTCCTGGAATTGCATGGAATTGTCTTTCCAAAAATTGCCTTGCCTGGAATTGCTTTGCCTGGAATTGCTCTTCCTGGAATTACTTGGAATTTGCTTTTCTGAAATTGGCTTACATGGAGTTGACTGGAATTGCCTTGCCTGGAATTGCCTTTCCAGGAATTGCCTCGCCTGGAATTGCCTGGAATTGCCTTGCCTGAAATTGCCTCGCCGGGAATAGCATTGAATTAAGTTGCCTAAAATTGCATGAAAATGCCTTGCCTGGAATTGCCTGGAAATGCCTGTAAAAGCCTTTCCTGTAATTGCCTTGCCTGGAATTGCCTTGCTGTAATTGCGTGGAATTGCCTTGCCTGGTATTGCCTTGCCTGAAATTGCCTGGAATTCCCTTGCTTTTAATTGTTTTGCCTGGAATTGCCTGGAATTTTCTTTTTGGAAGTGCCTGGAATTGCCTTGCTGGGAAATGCCTGGAATTGCCTTGCCTGGATTTCCCTTGCCTGTTAATGTCTGGAATTCCCTTGCCCTGAATTCTCTTGCCTGGAATTGCCTTGCCTCGAATTGCCTGGAACTGCCTTTCCAAGAATTGCCTTGCCTGGAATTTATTGGAATTTCCTTACGTGGAATTGACTTGCCTGGAATTGCCTGATATTGCTTTGCCTAGAGTTGCCTGGAATTGCCTTGGCTGGAATTGCCTTCCCTTGTCTTGCCTTTCCTGGATTTGCCATGCCTTGCCTTATTTTTGTGGAATTGCCTTGACTTGCTTGCTTTGCTTGAAATAACTGCCTTGCCTTGCCTTGCCTTGCCTGGAATAACTGACTTGCCTAGAATTGCCGGGAATAGCCTTGATTTGAATTGCCTTTCCTGGAATTGCCTGGAATTACCTTGCCTGAAATTGTCTTGAATAAAATTTCCTGAAATTGTGTTGCTTGAAATTTCCTTGCATGGAATTGCATGGAATTGCCTTGCCTGGAATTGCTTTCCTTTAATTGACTGGAATTGCTTTGCTTGAAATTGCCTCACTTGGAATTGCCTGGAATTGGCTGTTTTGGAATTTCCTTACAAGAACTTGCCTGGAACTGATTTGCCTGGATTTGCCTTGCCAAAAATTGCCTTTCCTGGCTTTGAATGCAATTGGCTTGCCTGGAATTGCCTTGCCAGAAATTGTATGGAATTGCATTGTCTGGAATTGCATGGAAATGCCTTAGCTGAAATTGCTTTGCCTGGAATTGCTTGAATTGCCTTGCCTGGAATTGCCTTGCCTGGAATTCCCTGTAATTGCCTTGTGTGGAATTACCTTGCGTGGAATTGCCTTGCCTGGAATTTTCTCTCCTGGAATTGCCCGAAATTGCCTTGCTGGGTATTGCCTTGCCTGAAATTGCCTGGAATTTTCTTGCCTGGAATTTCCTGGAATTTCTTTGCCTGAAATTGCCTTGCCTGGAATTGCATGAAATTGCCTTGGCTAGAATTGCCTTGCTTGAAATTGCCTTGCCTTGAATTGCCAGCAATTGCCTTGCCTGGAATTGCCTTGCCTGGAATTTGTGGAATTCTTTTGCATGGAATTGCCTTTCCTGAAATTTCCTGGAATTTTCTTGCTTGGAATTACTAGCCTGGAATTGAATGGAATTGCTTTTCCTGGAATTGCCATGTCTGGAATTGCCAGGAATTGCTTTTCCTGGCATTGCCTTGCCTGGAATTGCCTGGAATGGGCTTTTCTGGAATTGCCTTACATGGAGTTGCCGGGAATTGCCTTGCCTGGAATTGCCTTGTTTGTTATTGCCTTGCCAGGAATTGCCTTGCCTCTAATTGCCTGGAATTGCCTTGCCTCGAATTTCCTCGCCTGGAAATGCCTGGAATTGCATTGCCTGAAATTTCTGAAATTGCCTCGCCTGGAATTTTCTTTTTTGGAATTTCCTGGAATGGCCCTGCCTGCATTTGTCTTGCCAGGAATTGCATTTTTTTGTAATTGCCTGGAATTGCCTTGCTTGGAAGTGAGGTGCCTGGACTTTCCTAAAATTAAGTTGTCTGGAATTGTCAAACCTGGAATTACCTTAACTTCTGTTGCCTACAATTGCCTTAGCTGGAATTGCCTTGCTTGTAATCACCTGGAGTTTTCTTGCCCGGAACTGCCCTGCATGGGATTGCCTGGCCTAAAATTGCTTTTGTGGAAATGCCTAGAATTGACTTGCCTGGAATTTTTTTGCCTGGAATTGACTGGAATTGCTTTTCCTGGTATTGCCTTGCCTGGAATTGTCTGGAATCGCCTTGCATGGAATTTTCTTCCCTTGAATTGCCTTGCGTTGAATTGCCTGAAATTGCCTTGGCTGGAATTGCCTTGCCTGGAATTCATGGAATTCCCTTTCATGGAATTGCATTTCCTGGAATTGCTTGGAATTGCCTTGCCTTGCTTTGGCTTCCTTTGCCTCGAATTGTTTTCCATTGCCTTGCTGGGAATACTTGCCTTGACTTGCCTTGCCGGGATAATTTTTTTTTTGCCTGGAAAGACTTGAAATTGCCTTGCCAAGAATTGCCTGGAATTGCCTTGTCTGGAATTGGCTTGCATGGAATTGTCTCAAATTGCCTCTTAAATAATTTCCTGAAATTGTTTTGCTTGGAATTCTTTTGCCTGGAATTACCTGGAATTGCCTTGACTGGAATTGCCTTGTGGGAATTGTTTGAAATTGCGTTGCCTGGAATTGCCTGGAATTGGCTTGCCTAGAATTGCCTTGCCTGTATTTTCTTGGAAATGCCTTGCCTGGAATTGCCTTTCCTGGAATTTTCTGGAATTGCCTTGCCTGGAATTGCCTTGACTGGCATTACCTTGCCTAAACTTGAATTGCCTGGAATTGCATTGTCTGGAATTGCCTGGCCTGGAATTGCCTTGCCTTGCCTGGAATTGCTTGGCCTGAAATTGCATTGCCTGGAATTGCCTATTCTTGCCTTGCCTTCCATGGAATTGCCTTGCCTGGAATTGCCCCTTGACTGTAATTGCCTTGCCTTGAATTGTCTTGCCTAGTATTGCATTGCCTGGATTTACCTTCCCTGGAATTTCCTAGCCTGGAATTGCCTTACGTGGAATAGACCTGCCTGGAATTGCCTGGGATGGCCTTGCAAAAATGGCATAAAAATACCTTGCCTGGAATTGTCTTTTCTGGAATTGCCTTGCTGGAAATTGCCTTGCCTGGTATTGTGTTGCCTGGAATCGCCTTGATTGGAATTGGCTTGCCTGGAATTGCCTTGCTTGGAATTTTCTTGCCTGAAACTGCCTTGAATTGCCTTGCCTAAAATTGCCTGGAATTGTCTTCATTGGAATTGCCTGGATTGCCTTGCCTGGTATTGCCTTGACTGGAATTACCTGGAATTGCCTTTCTCTGAATTACCTATCCTAGAATTGCCTTGCCTGTATTTGCCTGGAAATGCTTTCTCTGTAATTGCCTTGCCTGGAATTTTTTGCAATTGCCTTGCCTAGAATTGCATTGCCTGGAATTGCCTGGCCTGAAATTACCTTGGCTTGCCTTGCCTTTTCTGAAATTGTTTGGCCTGGAATTGCATTGCCTGAAATTGCCTTTCCTTGCCTTGCCTTCCATGGAATTGCCATGCCTGGAATTGTCTTGCTGGGAATTGCTTGAAATTGCCTTTTCTGGAATTTTCTTTCCTGGAATTGCCTGGAATTGCCTGGAATTGCCTGGAATTACCTTGACTGTAATTGCCTTGACTAAAATTGCATTGCCAGGAATTGCTTTTCCTTGCCTTGTTTTTTATGAAACTTTCTTTCCTTTGATTGCTTTGCCAGGAATTGCTTGGAATTGCCTTTTCTGGAATTGCCTTGCCTGAAATTGCCTTGACTCTAATTGCATTGTCTTGAATTGCATTGCCTGACATTGAATTGCCTGGAATTTCCTTGCCTGGAATACCCTTACGTGGACTTTACATGCCTGGAATTGCCTAGTATTGCCTTCCCAAGAATATCCTGGAATTGCCTTGCTTAAAATTGTTTTCTCTTGTTTTGCCTTGCCTGGAATTGCCTGGAGCTGCCTTGCTTTGCCTTGCTTTGCTGGAGTTGCGTTGCGTTGCCTTGCCTTGCCATGCCTGGAATAATTGCCTTGACTTGCCATGCCTGGAATAATTTTCTAGCCTGGAATTGCGTGGATTGAAATTTCCTTGAATTTCTTTGCCTGTAGTTGCATGGAATTGCCTTGCCTAAAATTGTCTTGCCTAGAATTGTTTTGCCTGAAATTGCTTTGCCTGGAATTGCCTCGACTGGAATTGCCTTGCCTAGCCTTGCCTTGACTGGAATTGCATTGCCTGGAATTTCCTGGCCTAGAATTGCCTTGCCTTGCATAAAATGGACTAACCTGGAATTGCATTGCCTGGGATTGCGTGGAATAGTCTTGCATGGAATTTCCTTGCCTGGAATTGCCTTGCCTAAAATTGCTTTGCCTAGAATTGCCTTGATTATAATTGCCTTGCCTTGAATTGCCTTGTCTGAAATTGCATTGCCTGAAATTGCCTTGCCTGAAATTTCCTTGCCTGGAATTACCTTACATGGAATTGGCCTGCGTGGAATTACCTGGTATTGCCTTTCCAAGAGTGGTGTGGAATTGCCTCGCATAAAATTGTTTTTCCTTGCCTTGCATTGCCTGGAATTTCATTGAGCTGCCTTGCTTTGCCTTGCTATCCCGGAATTGCATTGCCTTTCTGGAATTGCCTTGCCTTGCCTGGAATAATTGCCTTGCCTTGTCTTGCCATGCCTGAAATAATTGCCTTGCCTTGAATAGCCTGTAATTGCCTTAATTGAAATTGACTGGAATTGCATTGCCTGTAATTGCGTGGAGTTGCCTTGCCTGGAATTGCCTTTACTGGAATTGCCTAGCCTGGAATTGCCTGGAACTGCCTGGAATTATCTTGCCTAGAATTGCCTTACCTGGTACTGCCTGGAATTGCCTTGGCTGGAATTGTCTGGCCTGGGATTTCCTTCCCTTGCCTTGCTTGCCTGGAACTGCCTTGCCTTGCCTTGTCTTGCCTAAAATTGCCTGGCTTTGAGTTGCCTGGAATTGCCTTGCCTTGCCTGAACTTCAATTGCCTTGCCTTAAAGTTCCTGGAATTGCCTTGCCTGGAATTGCTTGAGTTGCCTTCCCTGGAATCTCCTTGCCTGAAATTGCCTTACATTTCCTTGCCTGGAATTGCCAAGAATTCCCTTGCCTGGAATTGCTTTGCCTGGAAATGCCTGGAACTGCCAGGAATTGCCTTGCCTGGAATTTTCTTGTCTGGATCTGTGGAGAATTGCCTTGCCTGGAATTGCCTTGCCTAAAATTACCTTGCTTGAAATTTCCTGCAATTGCAATTTTTGTAATTGTCTTGACTGGTATTCCCTGTAATTGCTTTGCCCATAATTGTCTTCCCTTGAATTGCCTGAAATTGCCTTGTTTGGAATTGCCTTGCCTGGAATTACCTTTCCTGGAATTGTCTTGCCTGGAATTGCCTTGCCACAAATTGCCTTGCCTGGTATTGTTATGCTGGGAATTGCCTGGCCTAGAATTGCTTTGTCTGGAGCTGCCTGGAGTTGCCTTGCCTGAAACTTTCTTGAATTGCCTTGCCTAAAATTGCCTTGCCTGTACTTGCCTGGAAATGGCTTGCCTTGCCTGGAATTGCCTTTCCTTTCTTGCCTTCCATAAAATTGCCTTGTGTGGAATTGCTCAGAATTTCCTTTTCTGGAATTGACTTGCCTGAAATTGCCTGTAATTGCATGTTATAGCCTTGACTGTAATTGCCTTGCCTTGAATTGCCTTGCTTGAAATTGCATTTTCTGGGATTGCCTTGCCTGAAATATCCTTGCCTGGAATTACCTTATGTGAAATTGACCTGCCTGGAATTGTCTGGTATTGCCTTGGCAAGAATATCCTGGAATTGCCTTGCATGAAATTGTTTTCCCCTGCCTTGCCTTGCCTGGAATTGCCGTGAGCTGCCTTGATTTGCCTTGCTTTGCTGGAATTGCCTTGCCTTGTCAGGAATAATTGTCTTGCCTTGCCTTGCCTGGAATAATTGCATTGCATGGAATAGCCTGGAATTGCCTAGATTGGAATTGCCTGGAATTGCATGAAGTTACCTTGCCTGAAATTGTCTTGCCTGGAATTGCCTGTTCTGGTGTTGTTTTGCTTGTAATTGCCTTGCCTGGAAGTGCCTGGAATTGCCTTGCCTGGTACTTCCTGGAATTGCCTTGACAGGAATTGGCTGGCCTGAAATTGCCTTGCCTTGCATTGCATTGCCTGAAATTGCCTTGTCTTCCCGTGCCTGGAATTACCTTGCCTTGCCTGAAATTACATGATTTTGAGTTTCCTGTAATTGCCTTGCCTTGCCTGAACTTCAATTGCCTTGACTGGAATTACCTGGAATTTCCTTGCCTGAAATTTTCTTGCCTGGAATTGCCTTCCCTGAAATCGCCTTGCCTGGAATTGCCTGAAATTGTTTTGCCTAAAATTGCCTTGAATTTCCTTGCCTGGAATTGCCTTGCCTAGAAATGCCTGGAACTGCCTTTCCTGGAATTGCCTTGCCTTGCCTGGAATTATGTGGCTTTGAGTTTCCTGGAATCGCCTTGCCTTGCCTGGAATTTCCTTGCCTTGAATATCCTTGCCTAAAATTGCCTGGAATTGCCTTGCCTGGAATTACCTTGAATTGCTTTGCCGGGAATTGTTTTGCCTGGATCTCCCTGGAATTGCCTTGCCTGGAATTGCCTTGTTCTGATTTTTCTGCAATTGCCTTTCTTGAAATTGTCTTGACTGGAATTGCCTGTAATTGCATTTTCTGGAATTGTCTCGCCTGGAACTGCCCAGAATTGTCTTAAATTGAATTGCCTTGACTGGAATTGCCTGGAATTGCCATGGCTGTAATTGCCTTGACTGGAACTGCGTGAAATCACTTTGCCTTTAATGTCCTTGCCTGGAATTGACTGGAATTACCTTGCCTGGAATTGCCTGGAATTGCCTTGCAAGGAATTTCTTTGCTTGGAATTGCCTTGCCTTGCCTTCCCCGGAATTGCCTTGCCCTTCCTTGCCTGGAATTGCCTTGTCTTGACTTGGCTGAAATTGCTTTGCCATGACATGCCTGGAATTTTGTGGCTTTGTCTTTGTCTAATTTGCTTGCCTTGCCTTGCATGGAATTGCCTTTCCTTGAATTGCGTTCCCTGGAATTCCCTTGCCTGGAGTTGCCTGGAATTGCTTTGCCTGGAATTTCCTTGCCAGGAATTGAGTGAAATTTCTTTGCTTTGAATTGCTTTTCATGGAATTGCCTGGAATTGCCTTGCCTGAAATTGCCTTACCTGGAATAACCTTGAATTGCCTTGACTGCAACTGCCTTGCCTTGAATTACCTTTCCTGGTATTGCATTGCCTGGAATTTCCTTGCCTGGAATCGCCCTATGTGGAATTGACCAGCCTGGAATTGCCTGGTGTTGCCTTGCCAATAATGGCCTAAAATTTCCTTGCCTGGAATTGTTTTCTTTTGCCTTGCCTTGCCTGGAATTGCCTTGAGCTGCCTTGCTTTGTCTTGTTTTGCTGAAATTGCCTTGCCTTTCCTTGCCTTGCTTGGAATAATTGCCTTGCCTTGCGTTGCCTGGAATAATTGCCTTTCCTGGAATAGCCTGAAATTGCCTTGATTGAAATTTCCTGGAATTGCATTGTCTGGAATTGCCTGGCCTGGAATTGCCTTGCCTTCCCTTGCCTGCATTTGCCTTGCCTTGTCTTTCTGGAATTGCCTTGCCTAAAAGGGCCTGGAGTTGCCTTGGCTGGAATCGCCTGAAATTGTCTTGCCTGGAATTGTCTTGCCTGGAAATGCCTGGAATTGCCTTGCCTGGAATGACCTAAAATTGTCTTGATTGAAATTGCTTTGCCTGGATATGCCTATAATTGACTTGCATTGATATGTCTAGAATTGCCTTGCCTGTAACTCCCTTGCCTGGAATTGCCTGGAGTTGCCTTCCCTGGAATTGCCTGAAATGTCCTCTCCTGGAATTGGCTGGAATTGCTTTGCCTGGAACTGCCTGGAGTTGCATTGTTTGGAATTGCCTTTCCTGGAACTGCCTCGACTGCATCTGACAGAAATTGCCTTACCTAAGTTTTCCATGACTGGAATTGCCTGGGATTTTTTTTTTGCTTAAAATTGCCTTGACTGGAATAGCCTGGAATTGCTCTGCCTGGAATTATCTTGCCTGGAATTGCCTGGAATTGCCTTGCCTTGAATTGACTTGCCTGGAATATTTTTTGCTTGGAATTGCTCTGGTTGGAATTGCCTTACCTGGAATTGCCTTGTTTGAAATTTTTTTGCCTGTATTTGACCTGAATTACCTTGCTTGGAATTGCCTTGCCTAGAGTTGCCCGGAATTGCCTTCCCTGGAATTGCCTTGCCTGGAATTGTGTTGCCGATAATTTCCTTGCCTGGAATTGACTGAAATTGCCTTGCCTCGTATTGCCTTTTCTGGAATTGCCTGGAATTGTCTTGCCTAATAATGTCTTGCCTATAATTGACTGGAACTGCCTTGCCTGGAACTGCCTGGAATTGCCTTGCCTGGTGTTGTCTTGCCTGGAATTGCCTCGAATTGCCTTTCCTAATATAGCCTTACCTAAAATTGCCTGGTATTGCATCGCCTGGAATTGCCTTGCCTGGAACTGCCTGGAATTGCTTTGTTAGAAATTGGCTTGCATGAAATTGCCTTGCCTAAAATTGCCTTGCCTTGCCTTGTCTGTAAATTCCTTGCCTTTCCTTTCCTGTAATTGCCTTACCTGAAATTGTCTTGCCTGGAATTGTTTGCCTTACCTTCCCTTGCCTGTAATAACCTTGCCTGGAATTGCCTTGCCTGAAATTGCCTTGCATTGCCTGGAATTGCCTAGCCTGGAGTTGTCATGCCTTGCCTTTTTTGAAATTGCCTTGCCTTACCTTTCCTGGGATTGCCTTGACTTGCCTGGTTTGGAATTGCCCAGCTATTCTTTACCTGGAATTGGCTGGCCTCGCCTTGCGTGGAATTGCCTTGACTATTTTTCTGGAATTGCCTTGCCTTTCCTGGAAATCCTTTGCCCTGCCTTGCCTGGAATTGCCTTGTCTTGACTTGCCTGGAATTGCTTTGCCATGGCTTGCCTGGAATTGCATTGCTTTTCCCTGACTGGAATTGCCTTGCCTGGAAATGCCTGGACATCCCTTGCTCTTAAGTCCCTTACCCTGAATTACCCATCATTGCCTTGCCTGAAATTGCCTAGCTTGCTATTGCCTGGAAATGTCTTTCCTGGAATTTCTCTGTCTGGAATTGCCTAAAATAGCCTTCCTGGAATTGCCTTGCCTGGAATTGCCTGGAATTATCTTGCCTGGATTTGACATGCCTGGAATTGCCTGCAATTGCCTTGCCAGGAATTGCCTTGTCTGGAGTTGCCTTGCCTGGAATTGCCTTGAATGGAAATGCCTGGAATTGTTTTGCCTGGAATTGCCTTGCCTGGAGTTGCCTGATATTTTCTTTCATGGAATTGCATTGAATGAAATTGTCTGGAATTGCCTTTCCTGTAATTACTTTGCCTGAAATTGCCTTGAGTTGCCATACCTGTGATTGACTTGGGTGGAATTGCCTGGACTTGCATTGTAAATAATTGCCTTCCCTGGGGCTGCCTGGTATTGTGTTACCTGGAGTTGTCTTGCCTGGATTTCCCTAAAATTACCTTGCCTGTAATCGCATTGCCTGGAATTTTCTTACCTTGATTTCCCTGGAATTTCCTTGCCTGGAATTGTTTTGCTTGGAACTGAATTGACTGGAATTGCCTTGCCTGGAATTGGCTAAAATTGCCTTGCCTGGAATTGACTTGCCTGAAATTGCCTTGCCTGGTATTGTCTGGAAATGTTTGCCTAAATTTGTCTTGCCTGGATTTGTCTTGCCTGGATTTGCCTTGCCTGGAATTGCCTTGCCTGGAATTGCCTGGAATTGCCTTGCCTGGATTTGCCTGGAATGGCCTTTTCTGGAATTGCCTTGCCAGGATCTCTCTGGAATTTCCTTGCCTGGACTTGCCTTGCCTGAAATATCCTAGAATTGCCTTGCTTGGAACTGAATTGACTGGAATTCCTTGCCAGGAATTGCTTTTCCTTGACTTGCCTGGAATTGTCTTGCCTGGAATTGCCTTGCTTGAATTTTCCCTGACTGGAATTGCCTTGTCTTTACTTGCCTGGAATTTTCTTGCCTTGAATTGCCTTGACATGCCTAAAATGGTTTGGCTTGGCCTTGCCTAAAATTGCCTTCCCTTGCCTGTAATTACCTTGCCTTTCCTTGCCTGTAATTGCCTTACCTAAAATTGCCTGGCCTGAAATGGCTTTGCCTTACATTCCCTTGCCTCGAATTGCTTTGCCTGGAATTGCGTTGCCTTGCCTGGACGTGCCTTCTTTGACTAGCCTGGAATTATCATGCCTTGCCTTTCTTGGTTTTGCCTTGCTTACTTTGCCTGAAATTGCCTTGCCTTGCCTGGAATTGCCTTGCCCAGTCTTGTCTGAAATTGCCTGGCCTTGCCTTGCATAGAATTGGCTGGCCTTGTTTTCCCTGGAATTACCTGGCCTTGCCTTGCAGGAAATTGCCTTGCCTTGCCTGGAATTCCGTTAATTTACCTTGCCTGAAATTGCCTTGCCTTGCCTTGCCTGGAATTGCCTTGCATCGCCTTGCCTGAAATTGCCTTGCCTTGACTTGACTGTAATTGTCTTGCTTGTAATTGCCTTGCCTTGCCTTTCCTGTAATTGCCTTTCCTTTCCTGTAATTCTCTTGTCTTTCCTTTTCTGGAATTGCCTTGCCTTGCCTTGCCTTGCCTGGAATTGCCTGGCCTTGCCTTGCATAGAATTGGCTGGTCTTGTTTTCCCTGGAATTGCCTGGCCTTGCCTTGAATGAAATTGACTTGCCTTGCCTTGCCTGGAATTCCGTTAACTTACCTTGCCTGGAATTGCTTTGCCTTGCCTTGCCTTGCCTGGAATTGCCTTGCCTTGACTTTTCTGGAATTGCCTTGCCTTGGCTTGCCTGTAATTGCCTTGCCTTGTCTTTCCTGTAATTGCATTTCCTTGCCTTTCCTGTAACTCTCTTGCCTTCCCTTTCCTGGAATTGTTTTGCCTTGCCTTGCCTGGAATTGTCTTGCCTTGCTTTGCCTGGAATTCTCTTGCCTTCCCTTGCCTGGAATTCTTGAAATTGCCTTGTCAGGAATTGCCTTCCCTGGAATTGTCTTGCCTGGTATTGCCTTGGCTAGAATTGCCTTGCCTGGAATTTCTTTTCCTGGAATTGCCTGGAATTACCTTGCCTGGTATTGTCTGTAATTGCTTTGCCAGGAATTTCCTTGCCTGGAATTTCTATGCCTTGCCTTGCATGGAATTCCCTTGTATGATTTTCCTGGAATTGCCTTGTTATGCCTTGCCTAAAATTGTGTGGTTTTGCCTTGACGGTAATTGCCTTGCCTTTTCTTGCATGTAATTGTCCTGCCTTGAATTGCCTTCATGGAATTGCCTTGCCGGCAATTGGCCTTGCCTTGCCTGGCATTGCCTTGCCCTGCCTGGCATTGCCTTGCCCTGCCTTTCCTAGCATTGCCTTGCTCTGCCTTTCCTGGAATTGCCTTGTCTTGACTTGCCTGTAATTGCCTTGTTATTCCTTGCCTGGAATTGCATGGCTTTGCCTTTACTGGAACTACCTTGCCTTGCCATGGATGGAATTGCCCTGCCTTGAATTGCCTGAAATTGCCTCGCCTGCAATTGCCTTGCCTGAAATTTCCTGTAATTGCCTTGCAAAAAATTTTTGTGCCTGGGACTGCCATGCCTTGCCTTGCCTGAAATTGCCTTGCCCTGCCTTAACTGGAATTGCTTTGTCTTGACTTGTCTGGAATTGCCTTGCCATACCTTTTCTGGAATTGCGTAGCTTTGCCTTGACTGGAATTGCCTTGCCTTGCCTTGCATGGAATTGCCCTTCTTTGAATTGCTTGGAATTGCCTTGCCTGGAGTTGCCTGGTATTTCCTTGCCGAAAATTGAATAAAATTTCCTTGCCTGGAATTGCCTTGACTTGCCTTGCCTGGAATTGCCTTTCCCTGACTTGCCTGGAATTGCCTTGTCTTGACTTGCCTTAAATTGCCTTGCCTGGAATTGCTTGGAATTAGCTTGCCTAGATTTGCCTTGCCTGGAATTGCCTTGCCTGGAATTGCCTTGACTGAAGTTGCCTTGCCTGGAATTACCTTGACTGGAAATGCCTGGAATTGTTTAGCCTGTTATTGCCTTGCCTGTAATTGCTGGAATTGCCTTGCCTGGATTTGACTTGCCTGGAATTGCCTGGAAATGCCTTGCCTGAAATTATCTTTCCTGGAATTGCCTTGCCTAAAATTGCCTGGAATTGTCTTGCCTGGAATTGTCTTGCCTGGATCTCCCTGGAATTCTCTTGCCTATAATTTTTTTGCCTGAAATTGCCTGGGATTGCCTTTCTTGGAATTAAATTGACTGGAATTGTCTTGCCAAAAATTAGCTTGCCTGGAATAGCATAAAATTGCGTCGTCTGGAATGGCATTGACTGGATTTGCCTTGCCTGGAATTGCCTTTTTGTCTTGCCTGGAATTGGCTTGCCTGGAATTGCCTCTCCTTATTTTACCTGAAATTGCCTTGCCTTGCCCTACCTGAGATTGTCTTGCCTTGCCTTACCTGAGATTGTCTTGCCTTGCCTTGCCTGAAATTGCCTCTCCTGGAATTGCCTGGAATTGCCTTTCCTTGAATTGCCTTGCCTAGTATTGCCTAAAATTGCCTTGTCTGGAATTGCCTTTCTTGGAACTGCCTGGAATTTTTTTGCCTGGATTTGCCTTGCCTGTAATTGCCTGAAATTTCCTTGCTTGGAATTGTCTTGCCTGGAATTGCCTGGAATTGCCTTTCCAGGTATTTTCTTTTCTGGAATTGACTAAAATTGCCTGGCCTGGAATTGTCTTGCCTAGAATTCCCTTGGCTTCACTTCAGTTGCCTTTCCTGAAATTCCCTTTCCTGGAATTGCTTTGCCTTTATTGCCTTGCCTGGAATTACCTTGCCTGGAATTGGTTTGCCTGGAATTGTCTTGCCTGGTATTATCTTGCTGGTATCTCCCTGGAATTTCTGCGCCTGAATTTGCCTTGACTGGAATTGCCTGGAATTGCCTTGCTTGTAACTGAATTGACTGAAATTGCCTTTTGTGAAACTGAATTGACTGGAATTGCCATGCCAGGAATTGCCTTGCCTGGAATTGTATGGAATTTCCTTGCCTAAAATTGCCTTGCCTGGATTTGTTTTGCCTGGAATTGCCTTGCTTTGACTTGCCTGGAATTGTCTTTCCTAGAATTGCCTTTCCTTGACTTGCCTGGATTCGCCTTGCGTGGAATTGCCTGGATTTGCCTTGCCTGGCATTTCCTTGCCGGTACTTGACTGGAATTTCCTTGCCTGGAATCGTGTTGCCTTGCATTGCCTGTAATTGCCTTGCCCTGCCTTGCCTGGAATTACATTGTCTTGACTTGCCTGTAATTGCCTTGCTATACCTTGCCTGGAATTGTGGGCTTTGCCTTGCATGGAATTATTCTGCCTTGAATTGCCTGGAATTTCCTTGCCTGGAATTTCCTTGCCGAAAATTGACTAGAATTTTGTTGCTTGAAATTGCCTTGCTTGGAATTGTCCGGAATTGCCTTACCTAAAATTTCTTAGAATTGCCTGGCCTAAAATTGCCTTGCCTGGAATGGCTTGGCATTGCCTTGCCTGGAATTGTTTTGCCTGGAATTGCGTGTAAATGCATTGCCTGGGATTGCTTTGCCAGGAATTTTTTTGACCAGAATTGCCTTGCCTGCAATTGCCTTCATTGGAATTGCCTTGCCTGAAATTCCCTTGTCTGGAATTGCCTTGCCTCGAATTTTCTAAAATTTCCTTTTATGTGATTGCCTTGCCTACAATTGCCTGGAATTGAATTACTCAGAATTGCCTTGCCTGAAGTTGCCTGATATTGACTTGCCTTGCCTTGAATTGCCTTGAATAAAATTGCCTGAAATTGCCCTGCCCAGAATTACTTTGCCTGAAATTACCTTGAGTTGCCTTGCCTGGAATTGACTTGGTGGAATTGCCTGCACTTGCCTTGTAAATAATTGCCTTGCCTGGAGCTGCCTGGTATTGCATTGCTTGGAGTTGCCTTGCTTGGAATTCCCTGAAACTACCTTGCCTGGAATTCCCTGAAAATGCCTTGACAGAAATTGCGTTGCCTGCAATTGTCTGGAATTGTCTTGCCTGGAATTGGTTTGCCTGGAATTGCCTGGAGGTGCCTTGCCTCGGATTTCCATGCCTGGAATTGCGTTGCCTTGTCTGGACTTGCCGTGTCTTGCCTAGCCTGGAATTTTCATGCCTTGCCTTTCTTGGAATTGCCTTGCCTTTCCTTGCCTGGGATTGCCTTTCCTTGCTTTGCCTTGCCTGGAATTGCCTTGCCATATTTTGTTTGGAATTGTCTGGCCTTGCCTTGCATGAAATTGGCTGTCCTTGTTATTCCTGGAATTGCCTGGTTTTGCCTTGCGTGGAATTGTCTTGCCTTGCCATGCGTGGAATTTCATTGCCTTGCCTGGCCTGGAATTGCCTTGCTTTGCCTGGAATTGTCTTGCCTTGCCTTGCCTGGAATTGCCTTGCCTTGAATTGCCTTGACTTGCCTTGCCTGAAATTGTCTTTCCTTGCCTTGCCTGGAATTCTCTTGCCTTCCCTTGCCTGGAATTTCCTTGCCTTGACTTTCCTGGAATTGTCATGCCTTGCCTTTCTTGGAATTGCCTTGCCTTACCTTGCCTGGGATTGCCTGGCCTTGCCTGGAATTGCCTTGCCTTGCCTTGCCTGGAATTGCCTGCCCTTACCTTGCGTGGAATTGCTTTGCCTGGTCTTGCCTGGAATTGCCTTACCTGGCCAGGAATTGCCTTAACTTGCCTTGCCTGGAATTGCCTTGCCTTGACTTGCTTTGCCTTGTTTTGCCTAAAATTGCCTTGCCTGGAATTCTCTTGCCTTTTCTTTCCTGGAATTGCCTGGAATTGTCTTGCCTTGTATTGCCTTGGCTGGAATTGCCTTGCCTAAATCTGTCTGGAATTGCTTTGTCTGGAATTTCCTTTTCTGAAATTGGCTGGAATTACCTTGCCTGGAATTGCCTTGCCTGAAGTTGCCTTTAATTTCCCTGCCAGGAATTTCCTTGCCTGAAATTGCCATGCCTTGTTTTTCTTGGAATTGCCTTGCCCTGCCTTGACTCAAATTGCCTTGTCTTGACTTGCCCAAAATTGCATTGCCATGCCTTGCCTGAAATTGCGTGGCTTTGCCTTTACTGGAATTGCCTTGCCTTGCCTTGTCTTACATGGAATTGCCCTGCCTTGAATTGCCTGAAATTTCCTTGCCTTGTATCGACTTGCCTAGAATTTCCTGGAACTGCCTTGCTTGGAATATCCTTGCCCAAAATTGACTGTAATTTTCTTGCCTGAAATTGCCTTGCCTTAACTTGCCTGGCATTTTCTTGCCCTGCCTTACCTGGAATTGCCTTGTCTTGACTTACCTGTAATTGCCTTGCCATGCCTTGCCTGGAATTGCGTGGCTTTGCGTTGACTGCAATTTCCTTGCCTTACCTTGCATGGAATTGCCCTGCCTTAAATTGCCTGAAATTGACTTGCATGGAATTGCCCAAAACTACCTTACCTGGAGTTTCCTGCAATTGCCTTGTCTAAAATTGCCTTGCCTGAAATTGACTGTTATCGCCTTGCCTCGAATTGCCTTGGCTGGAATTGCCTGAAATTGCCTTGCCGTAACTTGCCTGGGATTGCCTTGCCTTGCCTTGCCTGGAATTGACTTGCCTTGCCTTGCCTGGAATTGTCTGGCCTTGCCTTGATTGGAATTACCTGGCCTTGACTTGCATGGAATTGCCTTGCCTTGACTTACCTGGAATTGCCATGCCTTGTGTTGCCTGGAATTGCCTTGCCTTGTCTTGCCTGGAATTGCTTCTCCTGGAATTGCCTGGAATTGCGTTGCCTTAAATTGCCTTCCCTGGAATTGTCTGGAATTGCCTTGCTTGGTACTGTCTGAAATTGTTTTGCCTTTAATTGCCTTGTCTGTAATTGCCTGGAATTGTCTTGGCTGCAATTGTCCTGCGTGGAATTTCCTGGATTTTTTTTGCCAGATATTTCCTTGCCTGGAATTGACTGGAATTGCCTTGCCTGGGATTGCCTTGTCTTCCCTTCTTTAGCCTTGCCTGAAATTGCCTTGCCTGGAATTGCCTTGTCTTTCCTTCTTTAGCCTTGCCTGAAATCGCCTTGCCTGGATTGCCTTGCCTCGAATTGCCTTGCCTGGAATTGGTTTGTCTGGAATTGCCTGGGGTTGCCTTGCATGAGATTGCCTTGCCTGGAATTAGCTTGTTTGCCTTGCTTGGAATTGCCTTCCCAACAACAGCCTGGAATTGCCTTACCTAGAATTGACCTCCCTGAAATTGTCTTGCCTGGAATTATCTGAAATTGCCTTGCCTGGAATTGCCTTTCCTGAAATTGCCTAGAATTGCCTTGCATTTAATTTCCTTGCCAAAAAATGCCTGGACATCCCTTGTTTTTAATGGCCTTGCCCGGAATTATTGAGAATTGCCTTGCCTTGAATTGCCTAGACTGGTATTGCCTGGAAATGCCTTTCCTGCAATTTCTCTGCCTAGAATTGTCTGAAATTGCCTTGCCTGGAATTGCCTTGTTAAAAATTTCTTGCCTGGAATTGCCTTGCCTTGCCTTGCCTGGGATTTCTTTGCCCTGCCTTGCCTCGAATTGCCTTGCCATGGCTTGCCTGGAAATGCGTGGCTATGCCTTGACTGGAATTGCCTTGCCTGGAAATGCCTGGACATTTCTTGCATTTAATTGTGTTTCCCAGAATTACCCATAATTGCCTTGCCTGGAATTGCCTAGCCTAATATTGCCTGTAAATGCCTTTCCTGGAATTTCTCTGTCTGGAATTGCCTTAAATTGCCTTGCCTGGAATTGCCTGGAATTAGCTTGCCTGGATTTGCCTTGCCTGGAATTCCATGAAATTGCCTTGCCTGCAATTGACTTGCCTGAAGTTGCCTTGCCTGAAATTGCCTTGACCAGAAATGCCTGGAATTGTTTTGCCTGAAATTGCCTTGCCTGGAATTTCCTGGAATTTCTTTGCCTGAAATTGTGTTGCCTAGAATTGCCTGGAAATGCCTTTTCTGAAATTATCTTTCCTGGAATTGCCTGAAATTGCCTTGCCAGAAATTGCCATTTCTAGATTTGCCTGGAATTGCCTTGCTTCGAATTGAATTGACTGGTCTTTCCTGAAATTAGCTTGTCCAGAATAGCCAAGCCTGGAATTGCCTAAAATTCCCTTGCCTGGAATTGCCTTGCCTGGAATCACCTGCAGCTTCCTTGCCCGGAATTACCTTGACTTGATTTGCCTCACCTAAAATTGTTTTTCCTGGAAATGCCTGGAATTGAGTTGCCTGGAATTTCCCTGCCTGGAATTGCTGGCAATTGCCTTGTGTGAAATTTTCTTGCCTGAAATTGCCTTGCTTGGAATTTTGTGGAATTGCCTTGCGTGAAATTTCCTTGCATGGAATTGCCTTGTTTGGAATTGCCTGAAATTGCCTTCTCTGGCATTGCCTTGCCTGAAGTTCGTGGAATTTTCTTGCATGGAATTGCCTTTCCTGGAATTGCTTGGAATTGCCTTGCCTTGCTTTGGCTTGCTTTGCCTGGAATTGCCTTGCCTTGCCTGGAATTGCCTTGCCTTGCCTTTCCGGAAATAATTGCCTTGCCTTGCCTTGCCTGGAATAATTTTCTTGCCTGGAATTGTCTGGAATTGCCTTGACTGGAATTGCCTTGTCTGAAATTGGATGAAATTGCCTTGCCTTCCCTTGCCTTGCCTTGCCTGGAATAATTTATTTGCCTAAAATTGCCTGGAATTGCCTTGCTTGGAATTGCTTGCCTGGAATTGCCTGGAATTTACTCGACTGGAATTGGCTTGCTGGAATTGTTTGGAATTGTCTTGCCTGTAAACACCTTTTTTATAATTATCTTGCCTGTATTTACCTGGAAATGTTTTGCCTGGAATTGCCTTGTCTAGAATTGCCTTGAATTACTTTGCCTGGTATAACCTTTTCTGGAATTGCCCTGAATGGAATTGCCTTGTGTTACCTTGCCTTTCCCGGAATTGCATTGCCTGAAATTTCCTACCCTGGAATTGCATTGCTTAAAATTGCCGTTCCTTGCCTTGCCTTACTTGGAATTGCCTTGCCTGGAATTTCTTGTAATTGCCTTTTCTGGAATTGCCTTGCCTGAAATTGCCTGTAATTTCCTGTAATTGTTTTGACTGTAACTGCCTTGCCTTGAATTGCCTTGGCTGGTGTTGCATTGCCTGGAATTGCCTTGCCTGGTGTTGCATTGCCTGGAATTGACTTACATGGAATTGATCTGCCTGGAATTGCCTGGTATTGCCTTGCCTGGAATTGCGTGGCTTTGAGTTGCCTGGAATAGCTTTGCCTTGCCTGAACTTCAATTGCTTTTCCTGGAATTGATTGAAATTGCCTTGTCTGGAATTGTTTGCCCTTGCATTGCCTGGAATTGCCTTGAGCTGCCTTGCTTTGTCTTGCTTTGCTGGAATTCCTATCCTTGCCTTGCCTTGCCTGGAATAATTGCCTTGCCTTGCCTTGCCTGGTATAAGTGCCTTGCCTGGAATTGCTTGGAATTGCATTGCCTGTGATTGCATGGAGTTGCCTTTCCTGGAATTGCCTTACCTGGAATGGTCTTCCCTGGAACTGCCTGGAATTGCCTTGCCTGAAATTGACTAGCCTGATACTGTCTGGAATTGCCTGGCCTAAAATTGCCTTTCCTTTCCTTTCCTTTCCTGGAATTGCCTTGCCTTTCCTGGAATTGCCTTGTGTTGCTTTGCCTGGAATTGCATTGTCTTGCCATGCCTGGAATTGCGTGGTTTTGAGTTGCCTGGAATTTCCTCACCTTGTCTAAACTTCAATTGCCTTTCCTGGTTTGCCTGCAATTGCCTTGCCTGGAATTGCCTGGAATTGCCTTCCCTGGAATCGCTTTGCCTAGAATTGCCTAAAATTTCCTTGCATGGAATTGCCTTGCCTGAAAATGCCTGGAAATACCTGGCATTGCCTTGCCTGGAATTGCCTTGCTTGAAATTTCCTGCAATTACCTTTCTTGCAATTGTTTTGACGGGAATTGACTCTAAATGCTTTGCCTGGAATTGCGTTGCCTGAAATTGCCTTGAATTGCCCTGCCTCGTACTGCCTGGAATTGCCTTGCCATTAATTTTCTTAAATGGAACTGCCTGGAATTGCCTTTCCTGAAATTGCATTGGAATTGCTTTGCCTATAATTCCCTTGCTTGGAATGTTCTGCAATTGCCTATAATTGCCTTGCTTGGAATTTCCTACAATTCTTGAAATTGCCTTGATTGGAATTGCCTGATATTGCCTTGCCTAGAATTGCCTTGCCTTTCCTTGCCTATAATTGCCTTGCCTGAAATTGCCTTGCCTGGAATTGCTTTGCCTTAGCTTTCCCTGCCTGGAATTGCCTATCGTGGAATTACCTTACCTGGAATTGCCTGAAATTGCCTTGGCTAGAATTGCCTTGCCTGGAATTTGTGGAATTCCCTTGCCAGGAGTCACCTTGCCTCCCATTGCCTGGAATTTCCTTGCCTGAATTGCCTTGCTTGGAATTTCCTGCAATTGCCTTTCTTGAAATTGCCTTGACTGGGATTGCCTGTAATTGCTTTGCCTGTAATTGCCTTGCCTGGAATTACCTGGAATTGTCTTGATTGGAATTACCTTGCCTGGAATTTTCTTGCCTGAAATTGCCTTGATGAGAATTGCCTTGCCTGGAATTTTCTTGCTTGGAATTGCCTGGCCTGGAATATTCTTGCCTTGAGCTTACTTGAATTGCCTTGCCTGGGACTTCCTTGAATTGCCTTTCCTGAAATTGCCTTACCTGAAATTGCCTGGAATTATCTTTCCTGGAATTGCCTGGATTGAGTTGCCTGGTATTGCCTTGCCTGAAATTACCTGGAAGTGCTTTGCATGGAATTGCCTTGCCTAGAATAGCCTTTCCTGTATTTGCCTGAAAATACCTTGTCTGGAATTTCCTCCAATTGCCTTGCCTGAATTGAGTTGTCTGGTATTGCCTTGCCTGGAATTGCCTGAAATTGGCATGCCTGGAATTGCCTTGCCAAAAATTGCCTTTCCTGGAATTGCCTCGAATTTCCTTGCTTGGAAATGTATTGCCTGGTCTTTCCTGGAATTAGCTTGTCAGAAATTGTCAAGCCTGAATTTGCCTGAAATTCCCTTGCCTAGAATTGCCTTGCCAGTAACTGCCTTGTGTGGAATCACATGGAGCTTCCTTGCCAGAAATTGCCTTGGGTGGAATTGCCTCGCCTAGAATAGTTTTCCTTGGAAATATCTGAAATTGACTTGCCTGGAATTGCCTTGTCTAGCCTTGCCTTGCCTGGAATTGCATTGCCTGGAATGGCCTGGCCTGGAATTGCCTTGCCTTGCTTGGAATTGCCTGGCCTGGAATTGCATTGCCTGGAATTGTCTTTTCTTGCCTAGCCTTCAATGGAATTGCCTTGCCTGGAATTGCTTGAAAATGCCTTTTCTGTAATTGTCTTGCTTACATTTGCCTGGAATTTTCTGTAATTGCCTTGACTGTAATTGCCTTGCATTGTCTTTTTTTGCCTGCAATTGCCTTGCCTTGCCTTGCCTTGCCTGGAATTGTGTGGCTTTGAGTTGCCTGGAATTGCTTTGCCTTGCTTGAACTTTAATTGCCTTGCCTGGAATTGCCTTTCCTGGAATTGTCTTGCGTGGAATTTTCTTGCATGGAATTTTCTGGAATTTCCATTTTTGGAATCTCCTTACCTGGAATTGCCTTGCCTGGGATTGCCTGGAGTTGCCTTTCTTGGAATTGCCTTGCCTGGAAATGCCTAAAAATGACTGGAATTGTTTTTCCTGGAATTTCGTTGTCTGGGACTGCGTAGAATTGCCTCGCCTGGATTTGCCTTGCCTGCATCTCCCTGGAATTGCCTTGCCTGGAATTGACTTGCTTGGAATTTCCTGAAATTGCCTTTCTTGTAATTGCCTTGACTGGAATTGCCTGTAATGGCTTTGCCTGCAATTGCCTTGCCTGGAATTGCCAGAATTGCCTTGCCTGGAATTACCTTGCCTGGAATTGTCTTGCCTGAAATTTCCTTGCCAGGAATTGCCTTGCCTGGTATTGTTTTGCCTGGAATTGCCTTGATTGGCATTGCATTGCCTGGAATTGCTTGCTTTAATTGCCTTGCCTGGACTTGCCTTAACTGTTGCTGCCTGGAATTGCCTTGCCTGGAACTGCCTTGAATTGTCTTGCCTGGAATTGCCTTCCCTGAAATTGCCTGAAATTGTTTTGCCTGAAATTGCCTGGTATTGCCTTGCCTGAAATTACCTGGAAGTGCTTTGCCTGGAATTGCTTTGCCTGGAATTTCCTTGCCTAAAATAGCCTTGCCTGTATTTGCCTGGAAATGCCTTGCCTAAAATTGCCTTGCCTGGAATTTCCTCCAATTGCCTTGCCTGAAATTGCATTGCCAGGAATTGCCTGGATTTGCCTTTCATGGAATTTTTTTGGCTGAAATTTTCTTGCCTGGTGTTCCTTTGCCAGGAATTGCCTTGAGTGGAATTGCCTTGCCTGGAATTTTCTGGCCACGAAATGCCTTGCCTGAAATTGTGTGGAATAGCCCTGCCTGGAATTGCCTGGAATTGCCTTGCATGGGATTTCCTAGCCTGGAAATGCCTGGACTTCCCTTGCTTTTAATTGTTTTTCCCAGAATTACCCAAAATTGCCTCCCCTAGAATTGCCTAGCCTGGCATTGCCTGGAAATGTCTTGCATGGAATTTCATTGCTTGAAATTGTCTAAAATTGCCTTGCCTGGAATTGCCTTGCCTTGCCTTGCCTTGCCTTGCCTTGCCTGGAATTGCATTGCTTGGAATTGCCTGGCCTGGAATTGCCTTGCCTTGCCTCGCCTTGCCTTGCTTTAAACTGCCTGGCCTGGAATGGCATTGTCTGGAATTGCCTTTCCTTGCCTTGCCTTCCATGAAATTCCTTGCCCGAAATTGCTTGTAATTGCCTTTTCTTGAATTGCCTTGCCTGGAATGCCAGTAATTGTTTTGACTGTAATTGCCTTGCCTTGTCTTGCATTGCCTGAAATTGCATGTCCTGGAATTGCCTTGCCTCGAATTTCCTTGCCTAGAATTCCATACCTGGAATTGACCTGCCTGAAATTGCTTGGTATTGCCTTGCCAAGAATGGCCTGGAATTGCCTTGCCTGGAATTCTTTGCCCTTGCCTTGCCTGGATTTGCCTTGAGCTGCCTTGCTTTGCCTTGCTTTGCTGGAATTGCTTTGCCTTGCCTGGAAAAATTTCCTCACCTTGCCTTGCTTGAAATAATTGTCTTGCCTTGGATTGCCTGGAATAACCTTGATTGGAATTTCCTAGAATTGCCTTGCCTGTAATTACATGGAGTTGCCTTGCCTGGAATTGCCTTTCTTGAAATTGCCTTGCCTGGAATTGACTTGCCTGAAACTGCCTGGAATTGCCTTGCCTGGAATTCCCTTTCCTGGTACTGACTGGAATTGCCTTGACTGGAATTGCCTTGCCTGGTACTGCCTGGAATTGCCTTGCCTGGAATTTCCTTGAATGGAACTGCCTGGAATTGCCTTGCCCGAATCTCTCTGGAATTTCCTTTCCTGAAATTGCCTTGCTTGAAATTTCCTGCAATTGCCTTTCTTGAGATTGCCTTGAATGTAATTTCCTGGAATTGCCTTGAATTTATTTGTCTTGCCTGGAATTGCCTGGAATTGATTTGCCTGGAATTGTGTTTCCTGGAACTGCCTTGCCAAGAATTGTCTTGCCTGGTATTGTGTTTCCTGGAGTTGCCTTGATTGGAATTGCCTGGTCTGAAATTGCCTTGCCTAGAGGTGCCTGGAATTGCCTTCCCTGGAATTGCCTGGATTGCCTTGCCTCGTATTGCCTTGCCTGAAATTACCTGGAACTGCCCTGCCTGGAATTGCGTTGCCTGGAATTTCCTTGCCTTGCCTTGCATGTTATTGCCTTGCCTGGAATTACCTGGCCTGGAATTGCTTTGACTTACCTTGCATTGGATGGAATTGCCTTCCGTGGATTTGCTTTTCCTGGAATTGCCTTGCCTTGCCTGGAATTGCCTTACCTTGCCTAGCTTGAAATTGCCTTGCCTTGCCTGGAATGGCTTTTATTTGCCTTTTCTGGGATTGCCTTCCATGCCTTGCCTGGAATTACCTTGCCTTGCCTGGAATTCTCTTGCCTACCCTTTCCTGGAATTGCCTTGTCTGGAATTGTCTTGCCTGAATCTGCCTTGCCTGGAATTGCCTTGTCTAAAATTGCCTTGCCTGGAATTGCCTTGCCTGGAACTGCCTGTAATTGCCTTGCCTGGAATTGCCTTGCCTGATACTGCCTGGAATTGCCTTGCCTGGAATTTCCTTAAATGAAACTGCCTGGATCTTTCTGGAATTTCCCTGGAATTGCCTTGGCTGAAATTTCCTGGAATTGCCTTGCCTGGAACTGCCTTGCCTGGAACTGCCTGGAATTGCCTTGCTAAAATTGTTTGGAATTGCCTTGCCTAGAATTGCCTTGCCTGTAATTGCCTGGATTTGCCTTGCCTAAAAATGCGTTGCCTGGAATCGCCTTGCCTGAAATTGCCTTGCCTGGAATTGCCTTGCCTAAATTGCCTTTCCTGGTACTGCATGGAATTGCCTTGCCTGGAATTTCCTTGAATGGAACTGCCTGGAATTGCCTTGCCTGAATCTCCCGGAAATTTCCCTGGAATATCCATGCTTGAAATTGCCTGGAATTTCCTTGCTTGGAATTGCCTTGCCTGGAATTTTCTGGAATTGCCTTGTGTGGAATTGCACTGTCTGGAATTACCTGGAATTGCCTTGCCTGAAATTGCCTTGCCTAAAATTGACTTTCCTGGAATTGCCTTGCCTGGAATTGTCTTCACTGGAATTGCCTTGCCTAGCCTTGTCTTGCCTGGGATTGCATTGCCTGGAGTAGCCTGGCCTGGAATTGCCTTTTCTTGCCTTGCCTTGCCTTGTCTTGCTTTGAATTGCCTGGCCTGGAATGGCATTGCCTGGAATTGCCTTTTCTTGCCTTGCCTTCTATGGAATTTCCTTGCCTGAAATTGAGTTGCCCGGAATTGCTTGGAATTGCCTTTTCTGGAATTGCCTTGCTGGAATTGCCTTGACTGTAATTGACTTGCCTTGAATTGCCTTGCCTGGAATTACATTGCCTGGAATTTTCTTGCCTGGAACTTCCTTGTCTGAAATTGCCTTACGTGGAATTGACCTGCCTGGAATTGCCTGGTATTGCCTTGCCAAAAATGGCCTGGAATTGCCTTGCCTGAAATTGTTTTGCCTTACCTTGCCTTGCCTTGCCTGGAGGTGCCTTGAGCTGCCTTGCATTGCCTTGCTTTGCTGAAATTGCCTTGTCTTGCCTGGAATTGCCTTGAGCTGCCTTGCTTTGCCTTGCTTTACTAAAATTGCCTTGCCTTGCCTGGAATTTCTTTGATTGGAATTGCCTGGAATTGCATTGCCTGTATTTGCGTGGAGTTGCCTTGCCTGGAATTGCCTTGCCTGGTACTGCCTGGAATAGACTTGCCTGGAATTGCCTGGCCTGAAATTGCCTTGCCTTTCCTAGAATTGCCTTGTCTTGCCTTGCCTGGAATTGCACTGCCTTGCCTTGCCTAGAATTGCGTGTCTTAGAGTTACCTGGAATTGTTTTGCCTTTCCTCAACTTCAATTGCCTTGCATGAAATTGTCTTGCCCGGATTTGCCTGGAATTGCCTTCCCTGGAATCGCGTGCCTGGAATTGCCTTGCCTGGAATTGCCTGGCATTGCCTTGCCTGGAATTGCCTTGTCTGGAAATGCCTGGAACTGCCTTGCCTGGAATTTCCTTGTCTGAAACTGCGTAGCATTACCTTGCCTGGAATTGCCTAGCCTGGATCTCCCTGGAATTGCCTTGCCTGGAATTGACTTGCCTGGAATTTCCTGCAATTGCCTTTCTTGTAATTGCTTGACTGGAATTGCCTGTAATTGCTTTGCCTGTAATTGCCTTGCCTGGAAATGCTGAAATTGCATTGCCTGGAATTGTCTTGCCTGAAATTGCCTTGCCTGGTATTGTGTTGCATGGAATCGCCTTGATTGGCATTGCCTTGCTTGGAATTTTTTTGCTTGTAATTGCCTGGCCTGGACTTATCTTGCCTGGTGCTGCCTGGAATTGCCTTGCCTGGAACTGCCTTGAATTGCCGTTCCTGGAATTGCCTTTTCTGAAATTGCTTGGAATTGTCTTGCCTGAAATGGCCTGGATTGCCTTGCCTGGTATTGCCTTGCGTGAATTTGCCTTGCCTGATATTCCATTGCCTAGAATTGCCTTGCCTGTATTTGCCTGAAAATGCCTTGCCTGAATTTGCCTTGCCTGAAATTTTCTCGAATTGCCTTGCCTGGAATTGCCTTGCCTAAAATTGCCTTGCCTGGAGTTGCATTGCCTGGAATTTCCTGGCCTGGAATTGTCTTGCCTTGCCTTGCCGGGAATTGCCTGGCCAGGAGATGCCTTGCCTAAATTGCCTGGAATAGTCTTGCCTAAAATTGCCTGTAATTGCCTTGAATCACCTTGCCTTGAATTGCCTGGAATTGCCTAGCCTGGTATTTTCTTGCCTGAAAATGCCTGGGCTTCTCTTGCTTTTAATTGTCTTGCCTGGTATTACCCCGTATTGCCTTGCCTGGAATTGCCTAGCTTCACATTGCCTAGCCTGGAATTGCCTGGAAATGTCTTGCCTTAAATTTCTTTGCTTGGAATTGTATGAAATTGCCTTGCCTGGAATTGCATGAAATTGCCTTGCCTAGAATTTCCTTGCCAGAATTTGCCTGGAAATGCCTTGCCTGGGATTTCCTTGCCTGGAAATGCCTGGACATGCCTTGACTTCTCTTGCTTTTAATTGTCTTGCCTGGAAATACCCAGAATTGCCTTGCCTGGAATTGCCTAGCCTGGCGTTGCCTGAAAATGCCTTTCCTGGAATTTTTTTTCTTGAAATTGTGTTAAATTGCCTTGCCTGGGATTGCATGGAATTGCCTGTCCTAGAATTTTCTTGCCTGTATTTGCCTGGAAATGCCTTGCCTGAAATTTCCTTGCCTGGAATTTTCTGGAATTGCCTTGCCTGGAATTGCATTGTCTGGAATTGCCTGGAATTGCATTGTCTGGAATTGCCTGGAATTGCCTTGCCTGAAATTGCCTTGCCTGGAATTCCCTTGCCTAAAATTGGATTGCCTGTAATTGCCTTGACTGGAATTGCCTTGCCTTACCTAAAATTGCATTGCCTGAAATTGTCTGGCCTGGAATTTCCTTGCCTTGCCTTGCCTTGCCTGGAATTGCCTTGTCTAAAATTACCTTACATGGAATTGATCTGCCTGGAATTGCCTGGTATCGCCTTGCCAAAAATGGCCTGGAATTGCCTTGCCTGGAAGTCTTTGCCCTTGCCTTGCCTGGAATTGCCTTGAGCTGCCTTGCTTTGCCTTGCTTTGCTGGAATTGCCTTGCCTTGCCTTGCCTGGAATAATTGCCTTGCCTTGCCTTTCCCGAAATATTTGCCTTGCCTTGCCTTGCCTTGCCTGGAATAATTGCCTTGCCTTGCCTTTCCCGAAATATTTGCCTTGCCTTGAATGGCCTTGATTGGAATTTTCCAGAATTGACTTGCCTGTAATTTCATGGAGTTGCCTTGCCTGGAATTGCCTTGCCTGTAACTGCCTGGAATTGCCTTGCCTAGAATTGTTTTGCCTGGTACTGCCTGGAATTGCCTTGTCTGGAACTTCCTTGCCTGGTATAGCCTAAAATTGGCTTGCCTGGAATTTCCTTGTATGGAACTGCCTGGAATTGCTTTGCCTGTATCTTCCTGGAATTGCCTTGAATATAATTGCCTTGCTTGAAATTTTCTGCAATTTCCTTGAATGGAATTGCCTGGAATTGCCTTGCCTGGAATTGTTTTCACTGAAATTGCGTTGCCTGGAATTTTCTTCCTGGAAAATTCCTTGCTTGGTATTGTGTTGCCTAAAATTGCCTTGATTGGAATTGCCTTGCCTGGAATTGCCTTGCCTGAAATTGTCTGGAATTGTCCTGCCTTGCCTTGCCTTACCTTGCATGTAATTGCCTTGCCTGGAATTATCTGGCCTGGAATTTTCTTGCCTTTGCTGGAATTGCCTTGCGTGCATTTGCGTTGCCTGGAATTGTCTTGCCTTGCCTTGCCTTGCCTGAAAGTGCCTTGCTTTGCCTTTCCTGGGATTGCCTTCCCATGCCTTGCCTGAAATTGCCTTGCCTTGCCTTGCCTGGAATTGCCTGGCCTTGCCTTCTGTGGAATTGCCAGGCTTTTCTTTTCCTGAAATTTCCTGGCATTGCCTTGCCTGGAATTGTCTTGCCTTGCCTTGCCTGGAAATGCCTTCCCTTGCCTTGCCTGGATTTGCCTTGCATTACCTTGCCTGGGACTGCCTTGTCTTGCCTTCCTGGAATTGTCTTGCTTTGTCTTGCCTGGAATTGTCTTGCCTTGTGTTTCCTATAGTTGTCTTGCCTGGAATTGTCTGGAATTGTCTTCAATTGTTTTGCCTGGAATTTTCTTGCCTGGAATTGCCTTGAGTGGAATTGCTTTGCCTGAAACTGCCTTGCCTAAAATTGCCTGGAGTTGCCTTCTTTGGAATTGCCTTGCCTGGAATTGCCTGGAATGCACTTGCCTGGTATTGGCTGGAATTGCTTTGCCTGGAAATGCCTGAAACTGACTAGAATTGCCTTGCCTAGATTTGTCTTTCCTGAAACTGCCTGAAATTTTCTTGTCTGGAACTGCCTCACCTGAAACTAACAGAAATTGCCTTACCTTGATTTGCCTTTCCTGGGCTTGCCTTGCCTGGATTTGCCTGGAATTGCCTTGCCTGCAATTCCCTTGCCTGGAATTGCCTGGAATTTTCTTGCCTGTAATTGCCTTGCTAGAATTGCCTTGCCTTGCCTTGCCTGGAATTGCCTGGAATTTTCTTGCCTGTAATTGCCTTGCTAGAATTGCCTTGCCTTGCCTTGCCTGGAATTGCCTTGTCTTGTCTTGCCTTGAATTGCGTGACTTTGAGTTGCCTGTAATTGCCTTGCCTTGCCTGAACTTCAATTGCCTTGCCTGGAATTGCCTGGAATTTCCCTTTCTGGAATCGCCTTGCCTGAAATTGCCTGGAATTGTCTTGCCTGAAATTACCTTGCCTGAAATTGTCTTGCCTGGAATTTTCTTGCTGGGAATGGCCTTGCCTGGTGTTGTGTTGCATGGAATTTTCTTGACTGGATTTGCCTTGCGTGGAATTGCCTTGCCTGGAATTGCCTGGCCTGGAATTGCCTTGCCAGGAGTTGCCAGGAATTGACTTGCCTGGAATGGCCTTGCCTGAAATGGCCTTGACTGAAACTGCCTTGAATTGCCTTGCGTGGAATTGCCTTGACTAAAACTGCCTGGAATTGCCTTTCCTGGAATTGAATTTCCTGGAATGGCCTAGTTTTGCCTTTACTTGCATGTAATTGCCTTGTTTTAAATTACCTGGCCTGGAAATGCCTTGCCAGGAAATGCTTTACCTGAAATTGCCTGGAATAGTTTTGCCTGTAATTGCCTTGCCTGGAATTGCCTTGCCTGGAAATGCCTGGACTTCTCTTGCTTTTAATTGTCTTGCCCGGAATTACCCAGAATTGCCTTGACTGGAATTGCAAAGCCTGGAATTGCCTGAAAATGCCTTGCCTGGAATTTCTTTGTGTGGAATTGTCTGAAATTGCCTTGCATAAAATTCCCTGCCTGGAATTGCTTGGAAATGCATTAAATGGAATTGCATTGTGTGGAATTGCCTAGCCTGAAATTGTCTTGCCTAGAATTGCCTTGCCTGGAACTGCCTGAAATTTTCTTGAATGAAATTGCCTTGCCAGCAAATGCTTTGTCTGAAATTGCCTGGAATTGCCTTGCCTGGAATTGCGTTGGCTGGAATTGCCTTGACTAGAATTTGCTGGAATTGCGTTGCCTGAAGTTGAATTGCCTGGAATTGCCTTACCTTGCCTTGCCAGTAATTGGCTTGCCTTTCCTTGCTTGTAATTGCCTTGTTTAAAATTGTCTGGCCTGGAGTTGCTTTGTGTTATCTTGCTTTGCCTGGAATTGTTTTACCTCGAATTGCCTTAACTGGACTTGCCTTGCCTGGATATTCCTTGCCTTCCCTAGGCTGGAATTGCCTTCCCTTGCCTTGCCTGGAATTGCCTTGCTGTATCTTGCCTGGGATTGCCTTGCCTTGCCTTGCCTGTAATTGCCTTGCCTTACCTTGCCCGAAATTGCCTGGCCTTGCCTTGCCTGGAATTGTCTGGTCTTGCCTTTCCTGGAATTGTCTGACCTTGTCTTTCCTTGAATTGTCTTGCCTTACCTCGCCTGGAATAATTGCCTTGCCTTTTCTTGCCTTACCTTGCCTGGAATAATTGCCATGCCTGGAATTACCTGGCCTGGAATTGCCTGGAATTCCCTTACCTCATATTGCCTTCCCAGAATTGCCTGGAATAGCCTTCCTGGCCTGGAATTGCTTTGCCTGAAATTGTCTTTCCTGGAATTGCCAGAAAATGCCTTCCTTGGAATTGCCTTGCCTGGAATTTCCTATAATTGCCTTGATTGTAATTGTCTTGCCTGGAAATGCCTGGAATTGCAAATGCTTGGAATTGCCTTGACTGGAATTTCCTTGCCTGGAATTGCCTTTCCTGGAATTGCATTAAATTGCCTTGTCTGGAATTGCCTTGCCTGGAATTTTGTTGCCTTTAATTGCCTTATTTCAAATTGCCTTGCCTGGAATTCCCTTGCCAGAAATTGCTTGGCCTGGAATTGCCTTGCTGGATTTGCCTTGCCTGGAACTGACTTGTGTAGTATTGCCTTGTCTTGCCTTGTCTGGAATTGCCTTGCCTGAAATTTCCTGGCCCAGAATAACCTTGCCTTGCCTTGAATTGCCTGAAATTGCCTTGCCTTGCCTTGAATTGCCTTGCCCTGCCTTGCCTGGAATTTCCTTGTCTTGCCTTGCCTGGAATTGCATGGAATTGCCCTGCCTAAAATTTTCCTGCATGAAATAGCCTGGAATTGCCTTTCCTGGAATTGTTTTGCCTGGAATTGCCTTGCCTGGAAATGTTTTGCCTGGAATTGCATGGAATTGCGTTTCCTGGAATTGCATGGAATTGCCTTGAGTAGAATTGCCTTGCCTGGAACTGCCTGGAATTGCCTTGAATAGAATTGCCTTGCCCAGAACTGCCTGGAATTGCCTTGAATGGAATTGCCTTCTGGAACTGCCTGGAATGGCCTTGCCAAGTAATGCCTTGCCTGAAATTGCTGAAATTGCCTTGCCTGAAATTACTTGGAATTGAATTGCCTGGAATTGCCTTGCCTAGAATTGGCTGGAATTTCCTTGCCTTGCCTGTAATTGCCTTGCCTTTATTTGCCTGTAATTACCTTGCCTGAAATTACCTGGCCTGGAATTACATTGCATCACCTTGCCTTTCCTGGAGTTCAGTTACCTGGAATTGCCTTGCCCTGCATGGAATTGCCTTGCTTTGCCTAGCCTGAAATTGCCTTCCCTTACCTTGCCTGGAATTGCATTGCCTTACCTTGCCTGGAATTACCTTGCCTTGCCTGAAATTGCCTTTTCTTGCCTTTTCTTGCCTTTCCTGGAATTGCCTTACCTTGCCTTGCCTAGAATTGCCTTGCCTTGACTAGCCTGAAATTGCCATGCCTTGCTTTACCTGGAATTGCCTTGCCTTGCCTTGCCTGGAATTTCCTTACCTGAAACTGCCTAGAATTGCCTTGCCTGTAATTGTCTTGCCTGGAACTGTCTGGAATTGAAATTCCTGGAATAGACTTGCCTGTTATTTTCTCGAATTGCCTTGCCTGAAATTTCCTGGAATTGCCTTGCCTTGCTTTGCCTGGAATTGCCTTGCCTTGCTTTGCCTGGAATTGACTTACCCTGCCTATTTTGGAATTGCCTTGTCTTTCCTTGCCTGGGATTGCCTTGCTATGCCTTGCCTGGAATTGTGTTGCTTTTTCTTGGCTGGAATTGCCTTGCCTTGTTTTGCATGGAATTCCCTTGCCTGGAATAGCCCGGAATTTCTTTGCCAGTAATTGCCTAGCCTGGAATTGCCTTGTCTGGAATTAACTAAAATTTTCTTGCTTGGAATTTCGTTGCCTGAAATTGACTTGCTTGAAATTCCCTTGCCTGGAATTGCCTCGAATTTTCTTGCCTAAAATAGCCTTTCCTGGAATTGCCTTGCATAGAATTGCATTGCCTCGAATTGCCTGGAATTGTCTTGCATAAAATTGCCTTGCCTGGAATTGCCTTCCGTGAAACTGCCTGAAATTGCCTTGCCTGGAATTGCCTTGCCTGGAACTGCCTGGAATTGCCTTGCCTGGAATTGTGTTGCCTGAAATTTTCTTAATTGGAATTGCCTTGTCTGGAATTTCCTTGCCTGGAATTGCCTGGCCTGGAATTGCCCTGACTTGCCTTGCCTTGAATTGTCTTGCCTGGAATTGCCTGGAATTGCTTTGTCTGGAATTGCCTTGCCTTACCTTGCCTGGAATCACCTTGCCTGGAATTGCCTGGAATTGCCTTGCCTGGAATTGCCTGAAATTGCCTTGAGTAAAATTGCATTACCTACAATTGCCTGAAATTAGCTTGCTGGAAGTGTTTTGCCTGGAATTGAATTAACTGGAGTTGCCTTGCCTGGAATGGCCTGGAATTGCCTTGCCTAAAATTGCCTTGACTGAAATTGCCTGGAATTCTGTTGCTTGGAATTGCTTTGCCTGGAATTGCCTAAAGTTGCCTTGTCTGAAATTGCCTGGAATTGTCTTGCCTGGAACTGCCTTTCCTGGAACTGCCTGGAATTGCCTTACCTGTACTTGTCTTACCTGCCAATGCACGGAACTGCCTGGGATTGTGTTGCCTGAAATTGCCTTGCCTGGAACATCATGAAATTTTCTTGCCTAGGATTGTCTTGCCTGAACCTGTCTGGAATTGTTTTGCCTGGAATGGCCTTGCCTGAAACTGCCTTGTCTGGAATTGCCTGAAATGGTTTTGACTGGAATTGCCTTTCCAGAAATTGTCTGAAATTACCTTGTCTGGAATTGCCTTGCATGGAATTGGCTTGCCTGGAATTGCCTTGCCTGGAATTACCTTTCCTGGAATTGCATTGCCTAAAATTATCTGGAATTACCTTGTCTGGAATTGCCTTGTATGGAATTGGCTTGCCTGGAATTGCCTTGCCTAAAATTACCTTGCCTGGAATTGTGTTGCCTGAAATTGTCTGGAATTACCTTGTCTGAAATTGCCTTGCATGGAATTGGCTTGCCTGTAATTTCCTTGCTTTGAATTCCCTTGGCTGAATTTGCCTTGCCTGGAATTGCTTCTATTGGAATTACCTTGCCTGGAATTGCCTTGCATAAAATTGTCTTAGCTGCCTTACTTTTCCTGGAATTTCCTTTCCTGAAATTGCCTTGCCTGGAACTGACTGGAATTCACTTGCTTGGAATTGCTTTGCCTTGTGTTGCCCGGTATTGCCTTGCCTGGAAGTGCTATGCCTGGAATTCCGTGGAAATGCCCTGCTTGGATTTTTCTTGCCTATAATTGCCTGAAATTGCCTTGGTTGAAATTGCCTTGCCTGCAATTGTCTTGCCTGGAAGTGCCTGTTATTGCTTTGCCTGAAATTGCCTTGCCTGGAATTGTTTTGACTGGAATTGCCTTGCCTGGAATTGCCTCGTATTGCCTTGCCTGGAGTTTTCTTGCCTGGAACTGCCTGTAATTTTCTTGCTTGAAATTGCCTTGCCTGGAATTGCTCGGAATTTATTTGCCTGGAATTGCCTTGCATGGAATTGCCTACAAATCCTTTTGGAATTGCCTTGCCTGGAATTGCCTGAAATTGCCTTGCCTGGAATTGCTTTGACTGGAATTTCCTTGTCTGGAATTCCCTGAAATTACCTTGCTTTTAATTAATTGCCTTCCCTGGAATTGACAGGCGTTGCCTTTTTTGGAATTGCCTTGACTAAAACTGCCTTGCTTCAAATTGCCTAGAATTACCTTGTCTTGTCTTACCTTGCCTGGAATAATTTTCTTGACAAGCCTTGCGTTGTCTTGCCTGGAATAATTGCCCTGACTGCAATTTCCTGGCCTGGATTTGCCTGGAAATATTTTGTCTGGAATTTCCTTGCCTGGAATAGCCTGGGATTGACTTGCCTGGAATTACCTTGCCTGGAATTGCCTGGAAATGCCTTGCCTGAAATTGCTTTGCCTGGAATTGCCTGGAATTGCCTTGCCTAGGATTGCCTTGCCTGAAATTGCCTGCAGTTGCATTGCCTGAAAATGGCTTGCCTGGAACTGCCTGGAATTGCCTTGCCTGTACTTGCCTTACCTGGAAATGTATGGAACTGCCTGGAATTGCCATGCTGGGAATTACCTTGCCTGGAAAAGCCTGGAATTGCCTTGCCTAAAATTGCCTTGCCTGAAACTGACTGGAATTAGCTTGCTTGTAATCACCTTGCCTGGAATTGCCTCGAATTGCCCTGCCAGGAATTGCCTTGCCTGCAATTGTCTGGAATTGCATTGCCTGAAATTGCCTGGCCTCGGATTGCCTTGCCTGGAATTGCCTTTCCTTACCTTGCCTTGCCTGGAATTGCCCTGCCTAAAATTTACTTGGCTTGCCTTGCCTGGAATTGTTTTGCCCTGCCTTTCCTGGAATTGCCTTGCCTTGCCTTGCCTAAAATTTCCTTGGTTTTGCTTGGCTGGAATTGCCATGCCTTGCCTTGCCTGAAATTATCTTGCCTAGAATTGCCTGGAAATGCCTGCCTAGAATTATCTGGAATTGCCTTGCCTGGAATTGACTTGCCTTGTCTTGTTTTGCCAGAATTGCCTTGTCTTGTCTTACATTGCCTTGAATAATTGCCTTGTTTTGCCTTGCCTTGCCTTGCCTGGAGTAACTGCCTTCCCTGGAACTGCCTTGCTTGAAATTGCCTTGCCTGGAATGGCCTGGAATTATCGTGGCTGTCATTGACTTGCTTGGAATTGCCTGGTATTGCCTTGCCTGGAATTGCGTTGCCTGGAATTGCCTGGAGTTACCTTGTTTGGAATTGCCTTGGCTGGAATTGCTTGAAATTGCCTTGCCTGGAGCTGCCTGGTATTGACTTGCCTGGAGTTGCCTTGTTTGGAATTGCCTGGAATTACCTTGCCTTCAATTGCCTGGAGTTGGCTTGCCTGGAATTGTCTGGAATTGCCTTGCCTGGAATTGCCTTTCCTGGAGTTCCCCAGAATTGCCTCGCTGTTAATTGGCCTGCCTGAAATGGCCCAGAATTGCCTTGTCTGGAATTGACCTGCCTGAAGTTGTCTGGATTTGAATTGTCTGGAATTGTCTTGCCTGACATTGTCTTGCCTTGCCTGGCCTGCAATTGCCTTGCCTCGTTTTGCCTATAATTGCCTGGCCTGGAATTGCTTTGCCTTGAGTTGCCTACCCAGGAATTGCCTTGCCTTGCCTTGCCTGGAATTGCCTTGCCTCGGCTTTGATGGAATTTCCCTGCCTTGTTTCACCTGGAATTGACTTGCCTTGCATTGCCTGGAATTGTCTTGCCTTCCCATGCCTGGAATTGCCTTTCCTGTAATTGCCTTGCCTGGAATTGCATTGCCAGGAATTTCCTTTTCTAGAATTGCCTTGATTGACATTGCTTTGCCTGTAATTGCCTGGCCTGGAGTTGCCTTGCCTGGAATTTTCTAGAATTGCCATGCCTGGAAATACCTTTTCTGGAATTGCATGGAATTGCCTTGCCTGAAATTGCCTGGAATTGTTTTTCCTGAAATTGCCTGGAATTATTTTGCCTGGAATTGCCTTGCCAAAAATTGCATTGACTGGAATTTCATTACCTGGAGTTGCCTTGCCTGAAATTGCCTTGCCAGGAATTGCCTTGATTGAAATTGTCCTCACTGGAATTCATTTGCCTGAAATTGCCATGCCTGGAGTTGCCTGGAATTGCCTTTCCTGTAATTGCCTTGCCTGGAATTCCCTGTAATTGCATTGACTGGAATTAACTTGAATGGTATTGCCCTGAATTGCCTCAGTTTTAATTGCCTTGCTTGGAATCCCTGCATTGCCTTGCCTGGAATTGTCTGGAAATGCTTGACTGGAGGTGCATTGCCTGGAGTTGCCTGAAATTGCATTATCTGGTATTGCCTTACCTGCAATTGACTGAAATTACCTAGCCTAGAACTGCTTTTCCTGGAATTGCCTAAAATTGTTTTTTCTGGAATTGCCTTGCCTGGAATCCCATGGAATTGCCTTGCCTGGAAGTGTCATGCTTGGAGTATTCTAGAACGGCCTTGCCTGGAATTTCTTTGGCTGGAATTGCCACGAGTTGCCTTGCCTGAAATTGCGTGGAATTGCCTTGCCTTGAATTTCCTTGCCTGATATTGCCTGGAATTGCCTTGGCTGGAGTTGCCTGAATTTGTCTTGCATGGAATTGCCTTGCCTAAAATTGCCTGGAATTGCCTTGCCCAGAATTTCTTTGTCTAAAATTGCCTTGTGTGTAACATCCTGGAATTGCCTTGCCTAGAATTGCCTTACTGGAACTGCCAGAAATTGCCTTTTTTGGAATTGTTTTGCCTGGAATCGACTGGAATTTCCTGAAATTGCCTTGTTTGGAATTGCGTTTCCTGAAATTGTCTGGAATTGCCTTGTTTGGAATTGCCTTGCCTGGAATTCCCTTGGATGGAATTTCCTTGCCTGGAATTGCTTTTATTTTAATTGCCTTGCCGGGATTTGCTTTGCATTCATTTGCCTAGCCTGGAATTGCCCTGCGTGGAATTGCATTCCCTGAAATTGCCTTGCATTGCATTGATTTTTCTGGAATTGCCTTCCCTTGAATTGCCTTGCCAAGAATTGCCTTGCCTGTAACTGCCTGGAATTCTCTTGCTTGGAATTTCCTTGCCTTATATTTCCCGGAATTGCCTTGCCTGGAATTGTCATACCTGGAATTACCTGAGACTGCATTGACGGGAATTGCCTGAAATCGCTTTGCCTGGAATTGTCTTCCCTGGAGTTGCCTTGTCTTGATTTTCCTTGCCTGAAATTGCCTGGAATTGCCTTGCCTGGAATTGCAATGGCTGGAATTGACTGGAATTGTTGGCCTGGAATTGTCGTTTGTTACTTTGCCTTGCCCGGATTTGCGTTGCCTGGAAATGCCTTGCCTGAAATTGCCTTGCCTTGTTTTGACTAGAATTGCCTAACCTTTCCTAGCCTGAAATAGTCTTGCCTTGCCTTGCCTGGAATTGCCTTGCCTTGACTTTCCTGGGATTGTCTTGCCCTGCCTTGCCTGGAATTGCCTTCCCTTGCCTTGCTTGTAACTGCGTTGCCTTACCTTGCCTAAAACTGCCTTGCCTTTTCTTGCCTGAAATTGATTTGCCTTGCCTTACCTGGAAATGCCTTGCCTAAAATTACCTGAAACTGCCTTGCCTGGAATTGACATGCCTTGCCTTGCCTGGAATTGCCTTGCCTTGCCCTACATGGAAATTGCCTTGCCTGGAATTTCCTTTTCTTGCCTTGCCTTGTTTTGACTTGCCTGGAGTTGCATTTCCTGCAATTGCCTAGGCTGGATTGCTTTGCTTTTCCTTACCTTGCCTTGCCTGGAATTGTCTTGCCTGGATTTGTCTTGTTTTGCCTTGCCTTGCCTATCCATGCCTTGCCTTGGCTATGATTGCTTTGCCTGAATTTGCCTTCCTGGGAATTGCCTTGCTTTGACTTATCTGGTATTGCCTTCCCAGGAATTGCCTTGTCTTGTCTTGCATTACCTGGAATTGTGTTGCCTTGCCTTGCCTTGACTTGACTGGAATTGCCTTGCCTGGATTTGCCTTGTTTTACCTTTCCTTTCCTTGCCTTCCTTGCCTTACCTAGAATTGCCTTGCTTAAAATTCCATTACCTGGAATTGCCTTGCCTGGAATTCCATTGCCTGGAATTGCCTTGCCTGGAATTCCATTGCCTGGAATTGCCTTGCCTTTCCTTTTTTTGCCTTGTCTTTCCTTTCGTTGTCTAGCCTGGAATTTCCCTGCCTGGAATGGCCTTGTCTTGCCTTGACCGGAATTTTCCTGTCTGGATTTGCCCTGCCTTGTTTTGCATTGCCTGAAGTTGCCCTGACTGGAATTGTACTGCCTGTCCTTGATTGCCTGGAATTGCCTTGCCTTGCCTTGCCTGAAATTGACTTTAATGGAACTGCTTTGCTTTGCCTTGCCTTTCTTGCATTGGATTGCCTTGCCTGGAATTGTCTTGCCTGGAATTTCCTTGCTTTGCCTTGTGTTGCCTTGTATTGCCTGGAATTGATCGGCCGGGAATTGCATCGAATGTTCTTTTGTTGCCTTGCATTGCCTATCTTGGAATTGCCCTGCCTGAAATGGCCTTGCCTTTGCTTGCCTTGCCTTGCGTGGAATTGCCTTGCATAGAATTCAATTACCTTGCCTTGCCCAGAGTTTCCCTGACTGGAGTTGCCCTGCCTTGTTTTGCCTTGCCTGAAATTGCCCTGCCTGGAATTGCACTGCTTTTCCTCGCCTTACCTGGAATTGCCTTTTTTTGCCTTACCAGAAATTGCCTTCCTTTCTTTTGTTTTTCCTGCAATTGCCTTGTCTGGAATTGCCTTGCCTTGCCCTGCCTTTTCTACAATTGCCTGGCCATGCCTTGTCTTCCCCTGCCGTGCTTGAAATTTTCTTGCCTGGAATTGCCTTGTTTTGCCTTCTCTGGAATTGCCTTGCCTCGAATTTCTTGCCTTACCATGCCTTGCCTGGAATTGCCTTGCCTGGAATTGCTCTGCATTACCTTATCTGGAATTGTCTTGCCTGGAATTTCCTTTACCTGACTTTTCTTGCCTTTCCTTGCCTAGAATTCCTTTTCTTAAAATTGCCTTTCCTTGAATTGCCTTTCCTTGCCTTTTCTTGCTTTGCCTTCCTTTGTTTTCCCTTGTCTTGCCCTGAATTGCCTTGTCTCTCATTGCCTTCCCTTGCCTAAAACTTCCATGCCTAGAATTGCATTGCCTTGCCTTGTCTGGAATTGCCCTGCCTTTTGTTGACTTGCCTAAAATTGACCTGCCTGGAATTGCCTTGCCTTGCCTTACCTTGCCTTGAATTGTCTTGCCTTGTCTTGCCTTGCCTTACCTTTCCTGGAATTGCTTTCCATGGCATTGCCTTGTCTTGCCTTGCCCTGCCTTGCTTTGCCTTGCCTTGCCATTATTGCCTTACCTGAAATTGCCTTGCTGGAATTGCCTTGCCTTGCCTGACGTGTAATTTTCTTGTTTGAAATTCCCTTGCTTTGCCTGGAATTGCCTTGAGTTGCCTTTCCTGGAATTGCCTTCTCTTACCTTGACTTGTCTGGAATTGCCTTAATTTGCCTTTCCTTGACTTGCCTTCTTTTCCCTACCCTGGAATTGCCTTGCCATGCCCTACCTGGAATTGCCTTGCCTTGCCTGAATTTGCGTTGCCTAGATTTGCCTTGTTTAGCCTTGCCTTGCCTTGCCTAGCCTTGCCTTGTCTTGCCTAGAATTGCCTTGCCTGAATTTGCCTTTTCTGGAATTACCTTACTGGCAATTGCCTTGTCTATCCTTGCCTTGCCTGGAATTGCCTTGTCTTGTCTTGCCTGGAATTGCCTTGCCTGCATTTGCCTTGTTTTGACTTGCATTACCTTCTTTGGCCTTGCATTTTTTTTTCTTTGCCTTGCCTTGCCTTGCCTTGCCTAAAATTGCCTTGCCTGGAATTGCATTGCCTTTAATTGCTTTGCCTTACCTTGCCTTGCCTTTATTGCCTCATATGAAATTACCTTGCCTTGCATGGAATATCACAGCGTTGTGTTGCATTGCCTAGCCTGGAATGGCCCTGCCTGGAAACGTCTTGCCTTGTCTTGCCTGGAATTTTCCTGCCTGGATTTGCCCTGCCTTGCTTTGTCTTGCCTGAAATTGCCCTGCCTGGAATTGCACTGCCTTGGCTTGACTTGCCTGGAATTCCCTTGCCTTGCGTTGCCTGGAATTAACTTTCCTGGAACTGCTTCACTTTGCTTGCCTTTTTGCATTGGATTTCCTTTCCTGGAATTGGCTTGCCTGGAATTCCCTTGCCTTGCCTTGCATTGCCTTGCGTTTCCTGGAATTGCCTTGCCTGGAATTTTATTGCTTGTAATTGCCATTTTTTTCTTGCCTTGCCTGTTTTTGCCTTGCCTGGAATTGCGTTGCCTTGCCTGGAATTTTCTTTTGTTGCCTTGCATTGCCTATCCAGGAGTTGCCCTGCCTGGAATAGCCTTTCCTTGGCTTGCCTTGCCTTGCCTAGAATTGCCTAACCTCGCCTTGCCAGGAATTTCCCTGCCTGGATATGCCCTCCTTGTTTTGTCTTGCCTGAAATTGCCCTGCCTGGGATTGCACTACCTTGCCTTGCCTTGCCTGGAATTGCCTTGCCTTGCCTTACCTGGAATTGCCTTACTGGGATTTGCCTTTCCTGCAATGGCCTTGTCTGAAATTTCCTTTCCTTTCCTTGTCCTGCCTTGCCTGCAATTGACTTGAATGGAATTGCCTTGCCTTGCCTTCCCTGGAATTGCCTTGCCTTCCCTGGAATTGCCATGCCTCGAATTGCCCTGCTTTGCCTTACCTGAAATTGCCTTTCCTGCAATTGCCTTTCCTTGCTTTGTTTTCCTTTCTTATGCCTTGCTTTGCCTGGAATTGCCTTGCCTGGAATTGCCTTCCCTTGCCTAAAACATTCCTGCCTAGAATTGCATTGCCTTTTCTTGTCTGGAATTGCCCTGTCTTTTGTTGCCTTGTCTAAAATTGCCCTGCCTGGAATTGACCTGTCTTGCCTTACCTTGCCTGGAACTGCCTTGCCTTGCCATCCCTTGCCTAAAATTTCCTTGCCTGGCATTGCCTTGTCTTGCCTTGCCCTGCCTTGCCTTGCCTCGCCTTGCAAAGAATTGCCTTACCTGGAATTGCTTTGCCTGGAATTGCCTTGTCTCACATTACCTAAAATTGTCTTGCCTGGAATTTTCTTGCCTTTCCTGGAATGGCCTTGAGTTCCCTTTCATTCATTTCCTGGAATTGCCTTGCCTTACCTTGAATTGCCTGGAATTGTTTCGAGTTGACTTTCCTTGCCTTGCCTGGATTTGCCTATCCTGGAATTGCCTTGCCATGCTCTACCTGGAATTCCCTTCTCTGGAATTGCCTTGCCTTGCGTTGCCCTGACTTGATTTGCCTTGTTTTGCCTTACCTTCCCTTGCCTTGTCTTGCCTAGAATTGCATTGCCTGGATTTGCCTTTATGGAATTGCCTTGCCTTATCTGGAATTACCTTACCTGGAATTGCTTGTCTGTCCCTGCCTTGCCTGAAATTACCTTGTCTTGCCTTGCCTGGAATTACCTTGCCTGTATTTGCCTAGCTTTGACTTGCATTGCCTTGTTTTGCCTTGCCTGGCCTAAAATTGCCTTGCCTGGAATTGCATTGCCTGGATTTGCCTTGTTTTGCCTTGCCTTGCCTTGCCTTGCCTGGCATTGCCTGGAATTGCCTTGCCTTGCTGGGAATTTCCTAGGCTTTTCTTGCGTTGCCTAGTCTGGAATTGCCCTCTTTGAAATGGCTTTGCCTTGATTTGCCCAGATTTTTTTTTCCTGTAATTACCTTGTCTTGCCTTGCCTTGCCTGGAATTTACTTTCCTGGAACTGCTTTTCTTTTCTTTGCCTTTCTTGCATTGGATTGCCTTGCCTGGAATTGTCTTGCCTGAAGTTCCCTTGCCTTGCCTTGTGTTTTCTTGCATTGCCTGGAATTGCCTTGCCTGGAATTGCATTCCCTAGAATTACCTTACCTTTACTTGCCTTGCCTTTTATTGCCTTGCATGGTATTGCCTTGCCTTGCCTTGAATTTTCTTTCTTTCCTTGCATTGTCTCTCCTAGTATTACCTTGCCTGGAATGGTCTTGCCTTGGCTTGCCTTGCCTTGCATGGAATTGCCTTGCCTAGAATTGTCTTACTTTCCTTGCCCGGAATTTTCCTGCCTTGATTTACCCAGCCTTGTTTTAACTTTTCTGAAGTTGCCCTGACTGGAATTGCACTGCCTTACCTCTCATTGCCTGGAATTGCCTTACCTTGCGTTGCCTGGAATTGACTTTAATGGAACTACTTTGCTTTGCTTTACCTTTCTTGCATTGGATTACCTTGCCTGTAATTCCCTTCCCTTGCCTTGTGTTGCCTTCTATTGCCTGGAATTGCCTTGCCAGGAATTGCATTGCCTGGAATTACCTTGCCTTTACTTGCCTTGCCTGGAATTGCCTTGACTTGCTGGAATTTACTATTGTTGCCTTGCATTGCCTATCCTGGAATTGCCCTGCCTGGAATGGGCTTGCCTTGTCTTGCCCTGCTTTGCAGGGAATTGCCTTGCCTAGAATTGCCTTAACTTGTCTTTCCCAGAATTTCCCTGCCTGGATTTGCCCTGCCTTGTTTTGCCTTGCCTAAAATTGCCCTGCCTGGGATTGCACTGCCTTTCCTTGACTTGCCTGGATTTGCCTTGCCTTGCCTTACCTGGAATTACGTTTTTTGGATTTGACTTTCCTGCAATTGCGTTGTCTGGAATTGCCCTGCTTTGCCTTGCCCTGCCTTTCTTGCAATTTCCTTGCCTGAAATTGCCTGGCCATGCCTTGTCTTCCCCTGCCATGCTTGGAATTGCCTTGCCTTGCTTTCCCTGGAATTGCCTTGACTCGAGTTGCCTTGCCTTACCATGCCTTGCCTGGGATTGCCTTGCCTGGAATTTTTTTGTGTTGCCTTGCCTGGAATTCCCTTGCCTGGAATTGCCCAGCCTTGACTTACCTGGAATTGCCTTGCCTTAAATTTCCTTTACCTGCTTTTTCTTGCTTTGTCTGGCCTGAAATTGCCTTTCCTTCAATTGTCTTTTCTTGCATTGCCTTACCTTGCCTTTCCTTGCTTTGCCGTTCCTTGTTTCACCTTGCCTTTCCTGGAATTACCTTGTCTTGCATTGCCTTCACTTGCGTAAAACTTTCCTGCCCAGAATTGCATTGCCTTTCCTTGTCTGGAATTGCCCTGACTTTCTTTGCCTTGCCTAAAATTGACCTCCCTGGAATTGACCTCCCTTGCTTTACCTTGTCTGGAAGTGCCTTGCCTTGCCATGCCTAGTCTTGCCTTGCCTGGAATTACCTTGCCTGACATTGCCTTGCCTTGCCTTGCCCTGCCTTGCCTTGCCCTGCCTTGCCTTGCCTTGCCTTGCCTAGAATGGCTTTACCTGGAATTGCCTTGCCTGAAATTGCCTTTCCTCGCCTTACCTGAAATTTCCTTACCTGGAATTCCCTTTCCTTTCCTTGCCTGGAATTGCCTTGAGTTTTCTTTACTTCCTTTCCTGGAATTGCATTGCCTTACCTTGACTTGCCTGGAATTGCCTTAATTGGTCTTTCCTTATCTTGCCTGGTTTTCCCTAACCTGGAATTGCCTTCCCTGGAATTCCCTTGCTTTGCCTTGCCTCGCCTGGATTTGCCTTGCCTAAATTTGCCTTTTTTTGCCTTGCCTTGCCTTGCCTAGCCTTGCCTTGTCTTGACTAATATTGCCTTGCCATGCCCTACCTGGAATTGCCTTGCCTGGAATTGCCTTGCCTTGCCTAGATTGGCCTTCTTTTGCCTTGTCTTGCCTTGCCTTGCCTTGCCTTGTCTTGCCTTGTTTTGCCTAATATTGCCTTGCCTGGATTTACCTTCCCTGGAATTACCTTGCGTTTCCTTCTCTGGAATTACCTTACCTGGAATTGTCTTGACAATTCTTGCCTTGCCTGGAATTGTATTCTCTTGCCTTGCCTGTACTTTCCTTGTTTTGATTTGCATTACCTTGTTTTGCCTTGCCTTTCACTTTTTTTTCCTTGAGTTGCCTTGCCTTTTCTTTCCTTTCTTTTCCTTGCTTTGCCTAAAATTGCCGTGCCTGGAATTGCATTGCCTGGAATTCCCTTGCCTTTTTTTGCCTTGTTTTGCCTGGCGTGTAATTACCTTGCCTTGCCTGGAATTTCCTAGCATTGCATTGCCTTGCCTACCCTTGAATTGCCCTGCCTCAAATGGCCTTGTCTGGTCTTGCCTGAAATTTTTGGCCTGGATTTGCCTTGCCTAAAATTGCCCTACCTAGAATTGCACTGCCTTGCCTTGCCTTGCCTGGAATTGCCTTGCCTTGCCTTCTGTTGCCTTGCCTGGAATTTTTCTTTTTTGCCTTGCATAACCTATCCTGGAATTGCCCTTCCTGAAATGTCCTTGCCTTCGCATTCCTTGCCTTGCATGGAATTGCCTTGCCTAGAATTACCTTCCTTGCCTTGCCCAGAATTTCCCTGCCTGGATTTGCCCTGCCTTGTTTTGCCTTGCCTGAAATTGCTTTGCCTGGAATTGCACTGCCTTGACTTCCCTTGCCTGGAATTGCCTTGCGTTTCCTTACCTGAAATTGCCTTGCTTGGATTTGCCTTTTCTGCAATGAACTTGTCTGGAATGGCCTTGCCTTTCCTTGCCCTGCCTTGCCTACAATTGCCTAGAATGGAATTGCCTGGCCATGCCTTGATTTCCCCTGCCATGCTTGGAATTTCCTTGCCTTGCCTTTCCCTGCATTGCCTGAAATTGCCTTGCCAGGACCTGCATTGCCTTACCTTGCCTTAACTTGATTGGAATTGCCTTTACTCTATTTGCCTTGCCTTACCTTGGCTTGCCTTGCCTTGCCTTGCCTTGCCTTTCCTTGCCTTGCCTTGCTTTGTCTCACCTAGAATTTCCTTGCTGGGAATTTCATTGCCTAAAATTGCCTTGCCTTTTTTTGCCTTGCCTTTTCTTAACTTGCGTGGAATTGCCTTTCCTTTCCTGGAATTTCCTAGCATTGCCTTGCGTTGCCTAGCCTGGAATTGCTCTGCCTGGAATGACCTTGACTTGCCTGGCCCAGAATTTTCCTGCCTGGATTTCCCTGCCTTGGTTTACCTTGCCTGAAATTGCCCTGGCTGGAATTGCACTGCCTTGCCTTGACTTGACTGGAATTGCATCGCCTTGCCTTGCCTAGAATTCACATTTCTGGAACTGCTTCCTTTGCCTTGAGTTTCTTGCATTGAATTGCCTTGCGTGGCATTGTTGTGCCTGGAATTCCCTTGCCTTACCTTGCGTTGCCTGGAATTGCCTTGCCTGGAATTGCATTGCCTGGAATTACCTTACCTTTGCTTGCCTTACCTTATTTTGCCTTGCCTGGAATTGCCATGCCTTGCCTGAAATTTTCTTTCTTGCTTTGCATTGCCTATCCAGGAATTTTCCTGCCTGGAATGGCATTGCCTTGTCTTGCCTTGCCTTGCATGGAATTTCCTTACCTTGCCTTGCCCAGAATTTTTCTTCCTGAATTTTCCCTGCCTTGTTTTGCCTTGCCTGAAGTTGCCCTGCCTGGAGTTGCACTGCATGCCTTGACTTGCCTGGAATGGCCTTGCCTTGCCTTACCTGGAATTGTCTTGCTGGAATTTGCCTTACCTGCAATTGCCTTGTCTGAAATTGCGTTACCTGGAATTGCCTTGACATGACTGGAATTGCCTTGCCTGGATTTGCCTTGTTTGCCTTGGCTTGCCTTACCTTGTCTTTTAATTCCTTGCTTGCCTTGTGTTACCTACAATTGCCTTGTCTGGAATTGCATTGCCTGGAATTGCCTTGCCTTTTCTTGCCTTGCATTTTTTTGCCCTGGGTGGAATTTTCTTGCCTTGTCTGAAATTTCCTAGCATTGTCTTGCGTTCCCTAGCCTGAAATGGCCTTGCCTTGCCTTGCATAGAATTGTCTCACCTTGCCTTGACCAGAATTTCCCTGCCTGGATTTGCCCTGCCTTCTTCGGTCTTGCCTGAATTTGCCCTGCCTGGAATTGCACTGACTTGCCTTGCCTTTCCTGGAATAGCCTTGCCTTGCCTTGCCTGGAACTACGTTGGCTGGAATTGCCTTGCTTTGCCTTACCTGAAATTGCCTTACTTGGATTTGCCTTTCCTTCAATTGCCTTATGTGAAGTTGCCTTGCCTTGCCCTGCCTTGCCTGAAATTGCCTTGCCTGGAATTGCCTGGCCATGACTTGCCTTCTCCTGCTGTGCTTGGAATTGCCTTGGCTGGAATTGCCTTGCCTTGCCTTCCCTGGGATTGCCTTGACTCGAATTGCCTTGCCTTACAATGCCTTGCCTGGGATTGCCTTGCCTGGAATTGTTGTGTCTTACTTTGTGTTACCTTACCTAAAATTTCCTTGCCTGAAATTGCCCAGCCTTGCCTTAACTGCAATAGCCTTGTCTGTAATTTCCATTCCCTGCCTTGTCTTGCCTTGCCTTGCCTGGAATTGCCTTTCCTTGAATTTCCTTCCCTTGCCTTGCCTTTCCTGGAATTGCCTTGTCTTGCATTGTCTTTCCTTGCCTAAATCTTCCTTATGTAGAATTGCATTGCCTTTCCTTGTCTGGAATTGCCCTGCCTTTGGTTGCCTTGCCTAAAATTGCCCTGCCTGGAATTGCGCTGCCTTGTCTTACCTTGCCTGGAATTGCCTTGTCTTGCCTTGACTTGAGTTGCCTTGCGCTGCTTTGCCTTGCCTTGCCTGGTATTGCCTTGCTTTGCATTGCCCTGTCTTGCCTTGCCTTGTTTTTTCTAGGATTGTCTTGTCTCGATTTGCCTTCATGGAAATTGCCTTGCTTTGATTTATGTGGAATTGCCTTTACCTGAAATTGCCTTGCTTTGTCTTGCCTTGCCTGGAATTGAATTGCCTTGCCTTGCCCTGAGTTGACTGGAATTGTCTTGCCTGGATTTGCCTTGCCTTGCCTTGCCTTGCCTGGAATTGAATTGCCTGGAATTGCCTTGCCTTGCCTTGCCTTTTATTGCCTTGCCTTTTCTTGACTTGCTTTTTCTTCTTGCCTCTCCTTGCGTTGCCTTTCCTGAAATTTTCATGCGTTGCCTTGCGTTGCATAGTCTGGAATTACCCTGCCTGGAATAAAGTTGGCTTGTCTTGCCCGGGATTTTCCTGCCTTGATTTGCCCTGCCTTGTTTTGCCTTGCCTGAAATTGCCCTGCCTGGAATTGCACTGCCTTGCCTTGCCTGGAATTGCCTTGCCTTACCTTACCTGGAATTGCCTTCCTGGGATTTGCATTTCCTGCAATTGCCTTGTTTGGAATTGCCTTGCCTTGCCTTGACTTGACTGGAATTGCTGTGTCTGGATTTACCTTGTTTTGACTTGCCTTGACTTGCCTTGCTGTACCTAGAATTGCCTTGCCTGGAATTGCCTTGGCTTTTCTTTCTTTGCCTTTTTCTGCCTTGCCTTTTCTGGCGTTCCCTCTTCAGGAATTGTCATTTTTTGCCTTGCGTTGCCTAGCCTGGAATTGCCCTCCCTGGAATAGCCTTGCTTTGGCTTGCCTGGAATTTTCCTGCCTGGATTTGCCCTGACTTGTTTTGTTTTGCCTGAATATGCCCTGCCTGGAATTGCACTGCCTTGCCTTGACTTGTCTGAAATTGCCTTGGCTTACCTTGCCTGGTATTGACATTCTTAGAAGTACTTCGCTTTGCCTTGCCTTTCTTTCATTGGATTGCCTTGCCTGGAATTGTCTTGTCTGGAATTCTTTTGCGTTGCCTTGTGTTGCCTGGAATTGCCTTGCCTGGAATTGCATTGCCTGAAATTACCTTGCATTTACTTGCCTTGCCTGTTTTTGCCTTTCCTGGAATTGCCATGCCTGTTTTTGCCTTGCCTTGCCTGGAATTTTCTTTCTTGCTTTGCACTGCCTATCCCGGAATTGCCGTCTGGAATGGCATTGCCTTGGCTTGCCTTGCCTTGCATGGAATTACCATGCCTGGAATTGCCTTGCCTTGCCTTGCTCTGCGTTGTGTGGAATTGCCTTACCTGGAATTGCGTTGCCTTGAATTGCCTTGTCTTGACTGGAATGCCTTGCTTGGATTTGCCTTGTTTTGCCTTGCCTTGCCTTTCATTTCCTTGCTTGCCTTGTCTTACATAGAATTGCCTTGTCTGGAATTGCATTGCCTGGAATTGATTTGCTTTTTTTCTTTCCTTGCCTTTTCTTACCTTGCGTGGAATTGCCTTGCCTTGGCTGGAATTTTCTAGCGTTGCCTTGCGTTGCCAAGCCTGAAGTTGCCCTGCCTGGAATCGCCTTGCCTTGCCTTGCCTTGCCTAAAATTTTTCTGCCTGGATTTCCCTGCCTTGGTTTGCCTTGCCTGGAATTGCACTGCCTTGCCATGACTTGCCTGGAATTGCCTTGCCTGGAATTAACATTCCTGGAACTGCTTTGCTTCGCCTTGACTTTCTTGCATTGGATTGCCTTACCTGGAATTTCCTTGCCTTGTCTTGCGTTGCCTGGAATTGCCTTGCCTGGAATTGCATTGCCTAGAATTACCTGGCATTTTCTTGCCTTACCTTTTTTTGTCTTGCCTGAAATTCCCTTGCCTTGCCTGGAATTTTTTTCTTGCCTTGCATTGCCTATCTTGTAATTGCCCTGTTTGGAATGGCATTGCCTTGGCTTTCCTTGCCTTGCCTGGAATTGCCTTGCCTAGAATTGTCTTACCTTGCCTTTCCCGGAATTTTCCTGCCTGGATTTTCTCTGCCTTGTTTTGCCTTTCCTAAATTTGCCCTGCCTAGAATTGCACTATATGCCTTGCCTTGCCTGAAATTGCCTTGCTTTGCCTTACATGGAATTGCCTTGCTGGGATTTGCCTTACCTACAATTGCCTTGTCTGGAATTGCGTTGCCTTGACTTGCCTTGAGTTGGTTGGAATTGCCTTGTCTGGATTTGCCTTGTTTTGTCTTGCCTTGCCTTGCCTTGCATTGCCTTGCCTTGCTGTACATAGAATTTCCTTGCCTGGATTTGCATTGCCTGGAATTGCCTTGGTTTTCCTTGCCTTGTCTTTTTCTGCCTTGCCTTTCCTTGAGTTGCCTTTCCTGGAATTTTCATGCGTTGCCTTGCGTTGTCTAGCCTGGAATTGCTTTCCCTTGAATGGCCTTGCCTTGTTTTGCCCGGAATTATCCTGTCTGAATGTGCCCTGCCTTGTATTCTTTTGCCTGAAAATGCCCTGCCTGGAATTGCACTGCCTTGCCTTGACTTCCCTGGAATTGCCTTGCCTTTTCTTGCCTGAAATTCATTTCCCTCTAACTTCTTTGCTTTGCCTTGCCTTTCTTGAATTGGATTGCCTTTCCTGGAATTCTCTTGCCTGGAATTGCCTTGCCTGGAATTACCTTGCCTTTACTTGCCTTGCCTTGCCTTGCCTGGAATTTTCTTTCTTGCCTTGCTTTGCCTATCCTGGAATTGCCCTGCCCGAAATGGCTTTGCCTTGTCTTGCCTTGCCTTGCCTTGCCCGAAATTTCCCTAACTGGATTTGCCCTGCCTTGTTTTATCTTGCCTGAAATTATCTTGTATGGAATTGCACTGCCTTCCCTTGACTTGCCTGGAATTGCCTTGCCTTGCTTTACCTGGAATTGAATTTCCTGGAACTGCTTTGCTTTGCCTTGCCTTTCTTCCATTGGATTGCCTTGCCTGGGATTCTCTTGCCTTGCATTGCGTTGCCTTTCATTGCCTGGAATAGTCTTGCCTGAAATTGCATTGCCTGGAATTACCTTGCCTGGAATTGCCTTGCCTGGAATCGCCTTGCCTTGGCTGGAATTGTCTTTCTTTCCGTGCATTGCCTCTCCTGGAATTGCCCTGCCTCGAATAGACTTGGCTTGGCTTGGCTTGACTTGCATGTAATTGTCTTGCCTAGAATTGTCTTACCTAGCCTTGCCCAGAATTTCCCTGCCATGATTTGCCCTGCCTTGTTTTGCCTTTCCTGAAGTTGCCCTGCCTGGAATTGCACTGCCTTGCCTTTACTTGCCTGGAATTTTCTTGCCTTGCTTTACCTGGAATTGCTTTGCTGGCATTTGCCTTTCCTGTTATTGCCTTGCCTGGAACTGCATTGCCTTCCCTTGCCTTGACTTGATTTGAATTGTCTGTACTCGATTTGTGTTCTTTTGCTTTTCCTTGCCTTGCCTTGCCTTACCTAGAATTGCCTTGCCTGGAATTGCCTTGCCTCATTTGCTTTGCCTTCTCTTTCCTTGCGTGAAATTGCCTTGCATTGCATGGAATTTCCTAGCGTTGCCTAGCATTGCCTAGCCTGGAATGGTCTTACCTTGCCTTGCCCAGAATTTTCCTGCCTGGATTTCCCTGCCTTGGTTTTCCTTGCCTGAAATTGTCCTGCCTGGAATTGCCTTGCCTTGCCTTGACTCTCCTGGAATTGCCTTGCCTGGAATTGACATTCCTGAAACTGCTTTGCTTTGCCTTGACTTTCTTGCACTGGATTGCCTTGCCTGGCATTGTCTTGCCTGGAATTCATTTGCCTTGCCTTGCGTTGCCTGGAATTGCCTTGCCTGGATTTGCCTTGTTTTGGCTTGCCTTTCCTTTCCTTGCCATACCTAGAATTGCCTTGCCTGGAATTACATTTTCTGGAATTGCCTTGGCTTTTCTTTCCTTGTCTTATTTTTTCATTCCTTTCCTTGTGTTGCCTTTCCAGGAATTTTCATGCACTTCCTTGCGTTGCCTAGCCTGGAATTGCCCTTTCAGGAAGAGCCTTGCCTTGCCTTGCCTGGAATTTTCCTGCCTGGATGTGCCCTGTCTGGTTTTGTTTTGCCTGAATATGCCCTGCCTGGAATTGCACTGCCTTGCCTTGACTTTCCTGGAATTGCCTTGCTCTTTCTTTCCTGGAATTGACTTTCCTAGAACTGCTTTGCTTTGCCTTGCCTTTCTTGCATTGGATTGTCTTGCCTGGAATTCCATTGGGTTGCCTCGCATTGCTTGAAATAGCCTTGCCTGGAATTGCGTTGCCTGGAATTCCATTGGGTTGCCTCGCATTGCTTGAAATAGCCTTGCCTGGAATTGCGTTGCCTGGAATTCCCTTGCCTGGAATTTCCTTGCCTTCCTTGCCTTGCCTTTTATTTGCCTTGCATTTCCTTGCCTTTCCTTGCATGGGATTGCCTTGCCTGGAATTGCCTTACCTAGCATTGCCTGGAATTGCCTAGCCTGGAACTGCTTTGCCTTGCATTGCCTGAAATTGCCTTGATTGGAATTGCCTTGCCTTGTCTTGCATTGCCTTGCCTTTCCTTGCCTTACCTTGCCTTGCCTTGCCTTACCTTGCCTGGAATGGCCTTGCCAAGTATTGCTTTGCCTGGAATTTCTGTTGCCTTTTCTTGCATTGCCTTTTTTTGCCGTGCCCTACTTTGCCTTCCCTTGCCTTTTCATGCCTTGCCTTTTCTTGCGTTGCTTTCCCTTGACTAAAAGTTCCCTGTCTATAATTACATTGCCTTTCCTTGTCTGGAATTGCCCTGCCTATTGTTGCCTTGCCTAAAATTGCCCTACATGGAGTTGCCCTGCCTTGCTTTACATTACCTGGAATTGCCTTGCCTTTCCCTGCCTTGCCTTGATTGCCTTGTCTTGCCTTGAATTTCCTTGCTTTTACTTGCCTGGAATTGCCTTGACTTGCCTTACCTGGAATTCCCTTGCCTGGAATTGCCTTACCTTGCCTTGCCTTGCCTCGAATTGCCTTGAGTTGCCTTTCCTTGCCTTTCCTGGAATTGCCCTGCCTTACCTTGCCTTGCCTGAAATTTCCCTGATTTTCCTTTCCTTGCCTTGTCTGGATTTGCCTTCTCTGGAATTGCATTGCCTTGCCATAAATGGAATTGCCTTGCCTGGAGTTGCCTTGTCTTGCCTTGCCATGCCTTACCTGAAAATGCCTTGCTTGGATTTTCCTTTCCTGCAATTGCCTTGTTTGGAATTGCCTTGCCTTGCCTTGCCTTGCTCTGACCTGCCTGCAATTGCCTTGCCTGGAATTGGCTAGCCACGACTTCTCTTTCCCTTCCGTGCTTGGAATTGCCTTGCCTGGTATTGCCTTGCTTGACTTCCCTGGAATTACCTTGACTCGAATTGTCTTGCCTTACAATGCCTTGCCTGAGATTGCCTTTCCTGGAATTGTTTTGTCTTGCCTTATTTTGCCTTGTGTTGCTTGGAATTGTTTTGCCTGGAATTTCCCTGCCTTGCCTTACCTGGATTTGCCTTGCCTGGAATTTCCTTTTCCTGCCTTGTTATTCTTTGTCTTTCCTGGAATTGCTTTTCCTGCAATTGCCTCCCCTTGAATTTCCTTTACTTGCCTTTTCCTGATTTGCCTTCTTTTGCCGTGCCTTGCTTGGCCTGGAATTCCCTTGTCTTGAATTGACTTCCCTTGCCTAAAATTTCCCTGCCTAGAATTGCATTGCCTTGTTTTGTCTGAAATTGCCCTGCCTTTTGTTGTCTTGCCTGAAATTTCCCTGCCTGCAATTGACCTTCCTTGACTTACCATGCCTGGAATTGCCTTGCCTGGCATTGACTTGCCTTGCATGGAATTGTCTTGCCTGGAATTCCCTTGCCTTGTCTTGCATTGCCTTGCATTTCCTGGAATTGCCTTGCCTGGAATTGGATTGCCTGGAATTACCTTGCCTTACCTTGCATTCCCTTTTTTTTGCCTTCCCTTGAAATGCCTTGCATCACCTGGAAGTTTCTTGCATTGCCTCGCATTTCCTAGTCTGAAATTGCCCTGCCTGGAATGGCCTTTCTTTGACTTGCTTTGAATTGCCTGGAATTGCCTTGCTTAGAATTGTCTTGCCTTTCATTGCCCGGAATTTTGCTGCCTGGAATTGCCTTGCCTTGCCTTGCATTGAATTGACTTTTGCAAAATTGCCTTGCATTGCATTGCATTGCCTTGCCTGCAATTGTCTTGCCTGGAATTGCCTTGTCTTTCCTTGCGTTGCCTGGAATTGCCTTGCCTTTCCTTGCATTGCCTGGAATTGCCTAGGCAGAAATTGCCTTTCCTTGTCTTGCCTGGAACTGCCTTGCTTTATTTTTATTGTTTTTATTTTAGAGATGGAGTTTCGCTCTTGTTGCCCAGGCTGGAGTGCAATGGAGTGATCTTGGCTCACCGCAACCTCCGCCTCCTGGGTTCAGGCAATTCTCTTGCCTCATCCTCCTGAGTAGCTTGGATTACAGGCATGTGCCACCGTGCCCAGCTAATTTTTTGTATTCTTAGTAGAGATGGGGTTTCACCGTGTTGACCAGAATGGTCTCTATCTCTTGACCTCGTGATCCACATGCCTCGGCCTCCCAAAGTACTGGGATTACAGGCTTGAGCCACCGTGCCCGGCCTTGCCTTGCCTTTAATTGCACTACCTTGCATATTTTGAAATTGCCTTGCCTGGAATTGCCTTGTTTTGCCTTGCTTGACTGGACTTCTCTTGCGTAGAATTGCCTTGCCTCAAATTGCCTTGCCTTGCCTTGCCTGGAATGACATTTCCTGAATTTGTCTTTCCTTGCCTTGCCTGAAATTGTTTTTCCTGGAATTGCCTTGCCTTGTCTTACCAGGAATTGCCTTGCCTGGAATTGCCTTTCCTGCAATTGCCTTCCCTGGAATAGCCTTGCCTTGCCTTTAATTGCCTTGCCTTGCTTGGAACTGACTTTCCTGGAATTGCTTTGCATTGCCTTTCCTTGCCTGGAATTGCCTTGTCTTTCCTTGCCTCACATTGTCTTGCGTTGCCTGGAATTGCCTTGTCTGGAATTGCATTGCCTGGAATTGTCTTGCCTGGAATTGCACTGCCTTGCCTTGCCTTTTCTGGAATTGTCTTGCCTTACCTTGTCTGGAATTGACTTTCCCAAAATTGCCTTGCATTTCCTTGCCTTTCCTTGCATGGGATTTCCTTGCCTGGAATTTCCTTACCTTGCCTTGCATGGAATTGCCTAGCCTGGAACTGCTTTGCCTTGCATTGCCTGAAATTGCCTTGACTGGAATTGCCTTGCCTTGTCTTGCCTTGCATTGCCTTGCCTTGCCTTGCCTTGCCTTGCTTTGCCTGAAATGGTTTTGGCAAGAATTGCCCTGCTTTTCATTTTGTGGAATTGCCTTGCCTGGAATTGTCTTGCCTGGAATTGCACTGCCTTGCCTTGCCTTTTCTGGAGTTGTCTTGCCTTACCTTGTCTGGAATTGACTTTCCCCAAATTGCCTTGCATTTCCTTGCCTTTCCTTGCATGGAATTGCCTAGCCTGGAACTGCTTTGCCTTGCATTGCCTGAAATTGCCTTGACTGAAATTGCCTTGCCTTGCCTTGTCTTGCCTTGCCTTGCATTGCCTTGCCTTGCCTTGCCTTGCCTTGCCTGAAATGGTTTTGGCAAGAATTGCCCTGCTTTTCATTTTGTGGAATTGCCCTGCCTGGAATTGCCTTGCTTGGATTTGCCTTTCCTGCAATTGCCTGGCCTGGAATTGTTTTGCCTTTCCTGGCCCTGCCTTGCCTGCAATTACCTTGCCTGGAATTGACTGGCCATGCATTGTCCTCTCCTGCTGTGCTTGGTATTCCCTTGCCTGAAATTGCCTTCCCTTGCTTTCCCTGGAATTGCCTTGCCTCAAATTGTCTTGCCTTAGCATGCCTTGCCTGGGATTAACTTGCCTGGAATTGCCTTGCCTTACCTTGACTGAAAATTTCTTATGTTGCCTTGCGTTGCCTAGCCTGGAATTGCCCAGCCTGAAATGGCCTTGTCTTGCCTAGAATTGTCTTGACTGGTCTTGCATTGACTTGCCTTGCCTTGCCTTACCTTGCCTGGAATGGCCTTGCCTAGAATTGCCCTGCCTTTCATTTTCTGGAATTGCCTTGCTTCAAATTGCCTTGTCTTGCCTTGCATGGGTAGACTTGCCTTGCCTGGAATTGCCTTGCCTGGAATTGCCTTGCCTCGAATTGCCTTGCCTTGCCTGGAAATGCCTTTCCTGCTATTGCCTTTCCTTGCCTTGCCTTGCTATGCCTTTTCTTTTCTTGTCTTGCCTTGCCTGGAATTGCCTTGTCTGGCATTGGCTTCAATTGCCAAATCTGCTGTGCCTAGAATTGCATTGCCTTTCCTTGTCTGAAATTGCCTTGCCTAAAATTTCCCTGCCTGAAATTGCCCTGCCTTGCCTTACCTTGCCTGGCATTTCTGTTCCTTGCTTGGAATTGCATTGTCTGGTATTGCCTTGTGTGGCATTTCCTTGCCTTGCCTTTCCTTGCCTTGCCTGGCATTGCCTTGCCTGGCATTGCCTTGTTTTGACTTTCCCTGCATTGCCTTGCCTTGTCTTGCCTAGAATTGTTTTGCCTGGCGCTGCCTTTCCTGAAATTGCCTTACCTCGTTTTACTTGGTATTGTTCCTGGAAATTTTTGCATTGCCTTGTCTTTCGTTGCATGAGATTGCCATTCCTGGGATTGTCTTGCCTGATGTTGCCTTGCTTTGTCTTGTGTTGCCTGGATTTGCCTTCCCTGGAATTGCATTGCCTGGAATTGCCTTGCCTTTCTTTGCCTTGCATTGCCTGGAATTTTCATGCATTGCCTGGCATTGCCTAGCCTGGGATTGCCCTGCCTGGAAAGGCCTTGTTTAGGCTTGCTTGGCCTTGCCTGGAATTGCCTTACCTAAAATTGCCTTGCCTTGTCTTTCACGAAATTTCCCTGCCTGGATTTGCCCTGCCTTGTTTTGCTTTGCCTGAAATTGCTCTGCCAGAAATTGCACTGCCTTGCCTTGCCTTGCCTTGAGTTGCCTTGCCTTGCCTTGCCTTGCCTGTAATTGACTTTCCCAAAATTGCCTTGCATTGACTTGCCTTTCCTTGCATTAGATTGCATTGCCTGGAATTGTCTTGCCTGGAGTTGCCTTGAGTTGCCTTTTTTTGCATTGCCTGGAATATCCTTACCTGGAATTGCCTTGCCTTGCGTTGCCGTGCTTTGCCTGCAATTGCCTTGCCTAGAATTGTCTTGTGTTGCCTTGACATTTTCTGTCGTGCTTGGAATTGCCTAGCCTGGAATTGCCTTGCATTCCCTTCCCTGGAATTGCCTTCTTTGAATCACCTTGCTTTACCATGCCTTGACTGGTTTTGCCTTGCATGGGATTTCCTTATCTGAAATTGTTTTGTCTTTCTCTGACTTGACTTGCCTTGAATTGCCCTACCTTGCCTAACCTGGAATTGTTTTGCCTGGAATTTCCTTTCCCTGCCTTGTATTGTGTTGTCTTGCCTGGAATTGTCTTTCCTGAAATTGCCTTTCCTTGAATTGACTTTTTTTGGCATGCCTTGTTTTGCCTTCAATTGCCTTGCCTAGTATTGCCTTCCCTTGCCTAAAATTGCCCTGCCAATAATTGAAATGCCTTGCCTTGTCTGGAATTGCCCTGTTTTTTGTTGCCTTGCCTAAATTTGCCCTGCCTGGAATTGCCCTTCTTTGCCTTACCTTGCCTGAAATTGCCTTGGCTGGCATTGCCTTGCCTGGAATTTCCTTGCCTTGCATTACCTTGTATTGCCTTGCCCTGCCTTGCCATGATTTGTCTTGCCTAGAATTTCCTAGTCTGGAAGTGCCTTGCCTAGAATTTCCATCTCTTGCCTTACCTGGAATTGCTTTGCCTTGCCTGAAATTGCCTTGAATTGCCTTCCCTGGAATTTCCTTGCCTTATCTTGCCTTGCCTGAAATTACCTTGTGTTGCCTTTCCTTGGCTTGCCTGGATTTGCCTTTCCCTGTATTTGACTTGCCTTGCCCTACCTGGAATTGCCATGGCTGGAAAGGTCTTGTCTTGCCTTGCCTTGTCTGGAATTGGCTTTCCTTCAATTGCCTAGCCTGAAATTGCCTTGCCTTGCCTGCCCCTGCCTTGCCTGGGATTGCCTTTCCTGGATTTGCCTTGGATTGACGTGCCTTTCTTTGCCATGCCTTGCCTTGTCTTGCCTTGCCTAGAATTGCCTCGCCTGGAATTGCATGACCTGGAATTGCCTTGCTTTTCCTTGCCTTGTTTGGCCTGAAATTTTCTAGCGTTGCCTTGTGTTGCATAAGCTGGAATTGTCCTGATTGAAATGGCCTTGACTTGCCTTGCCCAGAATTTCCCTGTCTGGATTTGCTATACCGTGTTTCACCTTACAAGAAATTGTCCTGCCTGGAATTGCACTGCCGTGCCTTGCCTTTGGAGGAATTGCCTTGTTTTACCTTTCCTGCAAGTGAGTTTCCCAAAATTATTTTGCATTTCCTTGCCTTTCGTTGCATGGGATTGCTTTGCCTTGAATTGTCTTGCCTGGTATTGCCTTGCCTTGGCTTGTGTGGTCCTGACTAAAATTGCCTTGTCTTGCCTTGCCTTGCCTGTAATTGCATTGCTTTTCCTTGTCTTACCTTTTTTCCTTGCCTGTCTTGCCTTGCCTTGCCTGGAATTGCCTTGCCCGACATTGCCTTGTTTTGCTTTGCCCTGCCTTGCCTTGTTTTACCTTGCCTAGAATTGCCTTACCTGGAATTGACTTGCCTCACTTTACCTGAAATTGCCTTGCCTGGAGTTGCCTTGCCTTGCCTGGAAGTGCCTTGAATTACCTTTTCTGCCGTCCCTGGAATTTCCTTGCCTAGGCTTGCCTTGCCTGAAATTGCCTTGAGTTGCCTTTCCTTGCCTTGCCTGAATCTGCCTTCTGTAAAATTGCCTTGCCAGGCCTGATCTGGAATTTCCTTACCTGGAATTTCCTTGTCTTGCCTTGCCTTGCCCAGAATTGCCTTTTCTGCAATTGTCTAGCCTTGAATTTCGTTGCCTTGCCTTGCCTTGCTTTGACTTACCTTGCTTGGATTTGCCTTGTTTGGTCTTGCCTTGCCTTCCATTGCCTAAAATTGCCTTATCTGAAATGGCGTTGCATGAATTTTTTTGTCATGAGTTTCTTTGTCTGAAATTGCCTTTTATGCAATTGCCTAGCCTGGAATTACCTTGCCTTGACTTGCTTTGCCTTGCCTGAAATTGCCCTGCCTTGCCTTACTGGGAATTGCCTTACCTGGAATTTCCTTTCCCTGCTTTGTCTTGCCTAGCCATGCCTGGAATGGCCTTTCCTGCAATTGCCTTTCCTTGAATTGCCTTGCCTTACCTTGCCTGGAATTACATTGCCTTGAATTGCCTTCCCTTGCCTAAAACTGCCTTGCCTAGAATTGCATTGCCTTGCCTTACCTGTCCTTTCCTGAAATTGCCTTGTCTTCTGATACCTGGAGTTGTGTTGCCTGGAATTGCCTTGACTTCCTTGTATTGTCTTGCCTGGAATTGCCTTGCATGAAATTGCCTTCTCCTGACTTGCCTTGCCTTGCCTTGCCTGGAATTGCCTTTCCTGGATTTGCCTTAACTTGGCTTGCCTTGACTTGCCTTGCATGTAATTGCCTTTCCTTGCATTGCCTTATTTTGCCTTTCCTGGAATTGCCTTGCCTTGCCTCACGTAGCATTTTATCAAACTGCCTTGACTGGAATTGCCCTACCTTGCCCTGCCTTGCCTTGCCTGCAGATGCTTTGCCTGGAATTGCTTTGCCTTGCCTGAAATTGCTTGCCTTGCCTTGCCTTGCCTGGAATTACCTTGTATTGCCTGAAATTACTTTGCCTGGAATTGCCTTGCCTTGCCTTACCTGGAATTGCCTTGCCTAGAATTGTTTTGCCTTGACTTGTCTTTCTTTGCCATTCCTAGAATTGCCTTGCTTGGAATTGCATTGTGTTGCCTTTAATTGCTTTGCTTGGAATGTCCTTGCCTTATCCTGCCTTGCCTTGGTTTGTCTTGCATTTCCTTCCTCTGCCTTGCCTTTCCTGGAATTGCCTTGCCTTGCCTGGAATTTTCTTAACTTGACTTGCCTTGCCATACCTGAAATTGCCTTGCCTGAAATTGCATTGGATGGATGTGTCTTGCCTTGACTTGTCTGGAATTGCTCTGATTTTACTTGCTTTGCCTTGCCTCGAATTGTCTTACCTTGAATTGCCTTGCCTTGTTTTGTCTTCCCTTGTCTTGCCTGAAATTGCCTTGTTTTCTTTTCTTGAATTGCCTGGAATTGCGTTGAATGGAATTGCCTTGCCTTGCCTTACCTTCCCTGAAATGGCCTTGCCTGGAATTGCCTTGCACGGAATTGCTTTGCCTTGCCTCTCTTGCTTGGCATTATCTTGCCATTCTTTTCCTGGAATTGCCTTTACTTGCCTCGCCTATTTTTGCCTGGAATTGCCTTACCTGGAATTTCTTTGCCTTGCCTTGCCTTGCTTGACTTGGAATTGCCTGGCCTTCCCTTCCCTTGCCTTGCCTTCCCTTCCCTTCCCTAGAATTGCCTTGTCTTGCCTTGCTTGGAATTTCACTACCTGGATTTTCCCTGCATTATTTTGCCTTTCCTGAAATTGCCCTGCCGGGAATTGCACTGCCTTACCGTACCTTGCCTGGAATTGTCTTGCTTTTCCTTGCCTGGAATTGACTTTCCCAAAATTGCCTTGAAGTGCTTTGCATATCCTTGCATGGAATTGCCTTGCCTGGAATTGCCTTGAGTTGCCTTTCCTTGCCTTGCCTGGATTTGCCTTCTTTGGAATTGCCTTGCCTTGTCTTATCTGGAATTGCCTTACCTGAAATTGCTTTGTCTTGCCTTGCCTTGTCTGGAATTGCCTTTCCTGCAATTGCCTAGCCTGGAATTGCTTTCCCTGGATTTGCCTTGTTTTGCCTTGCCTTGCATTTCATTGCCTTGCCTTGCTTTGCCTGGAATGACTTGCCTGTAGGCAAGGGAAACTTCCCTGGAATTACCTTGCTTTGCCTTATCTGGAATTGCCTTACCTGAAATTTTCTTGCCTTATCTTGCCTGGAATTTCCCTGCCTGGATATGCCCTACCTTGTTTTGCCTTGCCTAAAATTGCCTTTCCTGCAATTGTCTTTCCTTCACTTGCCTGGAATTGCCTTGCCTTGCATTGCCTTTTGTAGTCTACAACTTTCTTGACTAGAATTTTATTACCTTGCCTTACCTGGCCTTTACTGGAATTGCCTTGCCTGGATTTGCCTTTTTTTGTCTTGACTAAAATTGTGTTGCCTGGAATTGCCTTGCCTTTCTTGTTTTGCCTTTCCTGGAATTGCCTTGCATGTAATTTCTTTGCCCTGACTTGCCTAGCCTTTCCTGGAATAGCCTTGCCTGGAATTGCCTTTTGTTCATTGCCTTGACTGGAATTGTCTTGCATTGCATTGACTTGTTTTGCCTTGCCTAGAGTTGCCTTGCCGTGCCTTGCATAGCGTTTTCTAAAACTGCCTTAACTGGAATTGCCCTACTTTGCCTTGCCTTGCCTCGCCTGGAATTGCCTTGCATGGAATTGTTTTGCCTTGCCTGAAATTGTTTGCCTTGCCTTGCCTTGCCTGGAATTGCCGTGTCTTGCCTAAAATTTCTTTGCCTAGCCTTGCCTTGCCTGGAATTGCCGTGTCTTGCCTGAAATTTCTTTGCCTACAATTGCCTTGCCTTGCCTTATTGGTAATTGCCTTGTTTATAATTGTTTTGCCTTCACTTTTCTTGTCTTGCCTTTCCTAGAATTATCTTGCTTGGAATTGCATTGCCTTGCCTTGAATTGATTGGTATGGAATGTCCTTGTCTTGACTTACATTGCCTTCCTTTGCCTTGCCTTGATTTGCCTGGAATTGCTTTGCCTGTAAATTTTTACCTTGACTTGCCTTGCCTTTTCTGGAAATGCCTTGGCTGAAATTGCCTTGGCTTGACTTGCCTTACTTTGACTTGTCTGGAATTGCCTTGCTTTGATATGCTTTGCCTTGCTTCGAATTGCCTTGCCTTGAATTGTCTTGTTTTGCCTTGCCTGGAATTGCCTGGACAATCCTTGTCTTCCCCACCATGCTTGGAATTGCCTTGCCTTGTCTTGCTTTGCCTTGCCTTGCCTGGAACAGCCTTGCCTAGAATTGCCTTGACTTCCTTGTCTTCTCTTGCAAGAAATTGCCTTTCCTTGTCTTGCCTGAAATAGCCTTCCATGGAATTGGCTTGCCTTGTCTGGCATTGTTTTGCATGGAATTTCCTTGCCTTGGCTTTCCTTTTATAAAATTGTCTTAACTTTTCTTGCCTGGAATTGCCTTTCTTGCCTTGGGTTGCCTTGCCTGGAATTGCTTGGCATGGAATTTTCTTGCCTTGCCTTGTTTTATCTGGAATTGCCATGCCCAGAATTGCCTTGCCTTGCCTTCTCTTGCCTTGCCTGCAGTTGTCTTGCCTTGCCTTTCCTAAAATTGTCTTACACGGAATTGCCTTGCCTGAAATTGTCTGGCCTGGAATTGCCTTGCCTTGCCTTGCTTGACTATCCTGGAATTGCCTTTCCTGGAATTGCCTTGCCTTGCCTGGAATAGTCTTGCCTGAAATTGCCTTTCCTTGCATTGCCTTGTCTTCCTTTGCCTGGTATTGTCTTGCCTTGCTTTGCCTTGCCTAGAATTGCCGTGAGATTCCTTTCTTTGCTTTCCCTGGAATTTTTCTTTCTTTGCCTTGCCTGGAATACTGCCTTGCCTTGTCTTGCCTGCAATTGCCTGCCCATGCCTTGTCTTCCCCTGCTGTGCTTGAAATTGCCCTGCCTGGAATTGCCGTGCCTTGCCTTGCCTTCCCTGAAATTGCCTTTCCTCGAATTGCATTGTTTTACCATGCCTTGCCTGGGATTACCTTGCCTGGAATTGCTTTGTCTTGCCTTGCCTTGACTCACCTTGCCCTGCGTTGCCTCACCTTGCCTCACCTTGCCTAGAATTTCCTTGCCTGGAATTTCCTTGCCTGGAATTACCTTGACTGGAAATTCCTTACCTCGAATAGCCTTGCCTTACCATGCCTTGCCTGGAATTGCCTTGCCTGGAATTGTTTTGTCTTGCCTTGCCTTGCCTGGAATTGCCTTGCCTGTAATTTCCTTTCGCTGCCTGGTCTAGCGTTTTCTTGCCTGGAATTGTCTTGCCTGCAGTTGACGTTTTTTGAATTGCCTTTCTTTTCCTTGCCTTTTGTGACTTCCCTTCCCTTCCCTTGCCTTGCCTGGAATTGCCTTGCCTTTTGTTGCCTTGCCTCTAATTGCCATGTGGGAATTGCCCTGCCTTGCCTTACCATGCCTGGAATTGTCTTGCCTAGTATTGCCTTGCCTTGCCTAGCATTGCCTTGCCTTGCCTGAAATTGTCTTGCCCGGCCTTGCCTTGTCTTGCCTTGCCCTGCCTTGCCTTGTCTTGCCTTGCCTTGCCTTGCCTAGAATTGCCTCGTGAGGAATTAATTTGCCTCCCCTTACATTTAATTGCCTTGCTTGGAATTGTCTTGCTTTGCCTTGCCTTGCCTTGCCTTGCCTGGAATTGCCTTGAGTTGCCTTTTCTGGAATTGCCTTGGCTTCCCTTGCCTGTAATTGCCTTCAGTTGTACTTCCATGCCTTGTCTGGATTTGCCTTCCATGGAATTGTCTTACCTTGCCTGATCTGGAATTCCTTTACCTGCATTGCCTTGTCTTGCCTTTCCTTGCCCAGAATTGCCTTTCCTGCAATTGCCAAGCCTTGAATCTTCTTGCCGTGCCTTTACTTGCCTGGAATACCCTTGCCTGGATTTACCTTGTTTAACCTTGTCTTGCCTTGCCTTGCATTGCGTTGCCTAAAATTGCCTTGCCTGAAATTGCGTTGTATGGAATTGCCTTGTCTTGCCTTATCTTGCATGGAATTGCCTTTTCTGCAATTGCCTAGCCTGGAATTGCCTTGCCTTGACTGCTTTGTCTTGCCTGAAATTGCCCTTACTTGCCTTACTGGGAATTGCCTTGCCTAGAATTTCCTTTCCCTGCCTTGCCTTGCCTTGCCTGGAATTGCGTTCCCTTGCCTAAATCTGCCCTGCTTAGAATTGCATTGCCTTGCCTTACCTGGCGTTTCCTGGAATTGCCTTGCCTGAAATTGCCTTGTCTTCTTTTGCCTGGAGTTGCGTTGCCTGGAATTTCGTTGCCTTCCTTGTCTTGTCTTGCCTGGAATTGCCTTGCCCTGGCTGGCCTTGCCTTCCCTGGAATTGCCTTTCCTGAAGTTGCCTTGACTTGCCTTGCCTGGAATTTTATTGCCAGTAATTGCCTTGCATTTCATTGCCTTCTTCTCCCTTTCCTGGAATTTCCTTGCCTTGCATTGTGGAGCGTTTTCTAAAATTGCCTTGACTGGAATTGCCCTACCTTGCCTTGCCTTGCTGCGCCTGGAATTGCCATGCCTGGAACTGCTTTCCCTTGCCTGAAATTGCTTTGCCTTGCCTTGTTCTGCCTGGAATTGCCTTATCGTGCCTGAAATTTCTTTGCCTGGAGTTGCCTTGCCTTTCCTAGCCTTGCCCTGCCTTGCCTTGCCTTGCCTGGAATTACCTTCCCTGCAATTGCCTTTTTTGAATTGCCTTGCCTTGCCTGGAATTGCCTTGCCTGGAATTGCCTTCCCTTGCCTAAAACGGCCCTGCCTTGAATTGCATGGCCATGTTTTACATGGCCATTCCTTGAATTTCCTTGCCTGGAGTTGCCTTGTCTTGTCTTGCCTGGAATAGCTTTGCCTGGATTTGCCTTGCCTTCCTTGTCTTATCTTGCCTGGAATTTCCTTGCATGAAATTGCCTTTCCCTGACTTACCTTGCCTTGGCTGGAATTGCCTTGATTTTTCTTGCCTGGAATTGCCTTGACTTTCCTTGCCTGGAATTGCCTTGCATTGCGTTGCCTTATTTTGCCTTGCCTGGAATTGCTTTCCTAGAATAGTCTTGCCTTGATATGCCCAGAGTTGCCTTTCCTGGGTTTGCCCAGAATTGATTCGCCTTGCCTGAAATTGCCCTGCCTCGAATTGCACTCTGCCTTGCCTTGACTTGCCTGAAATTGCCTTGCCTTGCCTGGAATTGACTTTTTTTGAAACTGCTTAGCATTGCCTTGCCTTTCCTTGCATGGGATTCCCTTGACTGAAATTGTCCTGCATGAAATTGCCTAGCATTGCCTTGTGTTCCCTGGATTTGCCTTGCCTGGAATTGCCTTGCCTTGCCTTTTTTCCCTTGCCTGGAGTTGCCTTGCCTGGCCTTGAATTTTTTTACATTGCCTAGCCTTGCCTAGCCTGGAATTGCCCTGCCTGGAACGGTCTTGCTTTGCCTTGCCTTGCCTTGCCATAACTGGAATTGCCTTGCATAGAATTGTTTTCGCTTAGCTTGGCCAGAATTGCCCTGCCTGGATTTGCCCTGCCTTGTTTTGAATTGTCTGAAATTTCCCTGCCTGGAATTGCACTGCCTTGCCTTGCCTGGAATTGCCTTGACTTGCCTTGCTTTGCCTTGTCTTGCCTTGCCTGGATTTGCCTGGAATTGCCTGGCCTGGAATTTTCTTACCTTGACTTGCCTTGCCTTATCTGGAACTGCCTTGCCAGAAATTGCCTCGGCTTGACGTCTCTTGCCTTGACTTGTCTGGAATTGCCTTGGTTTGACTTGCTTTACCTTGCCTCGAATTGCCTTGCCTTGAATTGCCTTGTCTTGCCTTGCCCTGCCTTGCTTGCAATTGCCTTGCCTAAAATTGTCTGGCCATGCCTTGTCTTCCCCTGCCGTGCTTGGAATTGCCTTGCCTGGAATTGCCTTGCATTGCCTTCCCTGGAATTGCCTTCCCTCGAATTGCCTTGCCTTACCATGCCTTGCCTGGAATTGTTTTGTCTTGCCTTGCCTTGCCTTGCCTGAAATTGCCTTTTCTGGAATTGTTCTGCCATGCCTTACCTGGAATGTGATTGCCTTGAACTTCCTTTCCCTGCTTTGTCTTGCCTTGCCTGCCTGGAATTGCCTTTCCTGCAATTGCCTTTTTTGAATTGCCTTTTCTTCTCTTGCCTTGCATTGCCTTTTCTACCCTTGCCTTGCCTTGCCTGAAATTGCCTTGCCTTGCATTGCCTTTTCTTGACTAAAACTGCCCTGCTTGGAATTCCATTTTCTTGCCTTGTCTGGAATTGCCTTGACTGAAACTTCCTTGCCCTGCCTTGCCTTGCCTTGCCTGGAATGACCTTGTCTGGAATTGCCCTACCTTTAATTTTCTGGAATTGCCTTGCTGTAATTGCCTTGCCTTGCCTTGCTTGAGTGGCTTTACCTTGCCTGGAATTGACTTGCCTCGAATTGCCTTGCCTTGCCTTGCCTTGCCTTGCCTTGTCTTACCTGGAATTGCCTTGCTTGGATTTGCCTTTTCTGCAATTGCCTTGTCTTGAATTGCCTTGTCTGGAATTGCCTTGCCTTGCCTTGCCCTGCCTATCCTGCAATTACCTTGCCTGGAATTTCCTGGCCATGCCTTGTCTTCCCTTGCTCTGCTTAGAATTGCCTTGCCTGGAATTGACTTTCCTTACCTTTTCTAAAATTACCTTGTCTCAAATTGCCTTGCCTTACCATGCCTTTCCTGAAATTGCCCTGTCTGGAATGGCACTGACTTGCTTTAACTTGCCTGGAATTGCCTGGCCTGGTATTGCCTCACCTTGCCTTGCCTTGCCTTGCCTGGAATTGCCTTGCCTTGCCTTGCCTGGAATTGTCTTGCATGAAATTGCCTTTTCTTTCATTGACTTGTCTTGCTTTGCCTGGTATTGCCTTGCCTTGCCTTGTCTGGAATTCCCTTGAGTAACCTTTCTTTGCCTTGCCTGGAATATCCCTGCCTGGTATTGCCTTGTTTTGCCTTGCCCTGTCTTGACTGCAATTGTCTTGCCTGGAATTGCCTGGCCATGCCTTGTCTTCCCCTGTCATGCTTGGAATTGCCTTGCCTGGAATTGCCTTCCCTTGCTTTCCCTGGTATTGCCTTGCCTCGAATTATCTTGCCTTACCATGCCTTGCCTTGGATTGCCTTGCCTGGAATTGTATTGTCTTGACTTGTTTTTTTCTTGCCTGAAATTGCTTTCCTGGAATTGCCCTGCCTGAAATTTTCTTTCCGTACTTTGTCTTGCCTTGCGTTTTCTGGAATTGCCTTTCCTGCAATTGCCTTTTCTTAAATTGCCTTTCTTTGCCTTTCCTTTCTTTTCCTTGCCTTGCCTTGCCTGGAATGGCCTTGCCTTGCATTGTCTTCCCTTACCTAAAACTGTCCTGCCTAGAATTGCATTGCCTTGTCTTTTCTAAAATTGCCCTGTCTTTTGTTGCCCTGCGTAAAAATCCCCTGCCTGGAATTGCCCTGCCTTGCTATATCTTGCCTGGAATTAACTTTTCTGGCATTGCCTTGCCTTGAATTTACTTGCCGTTCCTGGAATTACCTTTCCTGGCATTCGTTTATCTTGCCTTGTACTGCCGTGCCTTGCCTAGAATTGCCTTGCCTGGAATTGTCTTGCCTGAAATTACCTTGACTGGAAGTGTCTTGCCTGGAATTTTTTTCCTTGCCTTGCCTTACCTGTAATTGCCTTGAGTTGCCTTTCCTTACCTTTCCTGGATTTGCCTTCTTTGGAATTGCCTTGCCTTGTCTTATCTGGAATTGCCTTACCTGGAATTGCCTTTTCTTGTCTTGCCTTGTCTGAAATTACCTTTCCTGCAATTGCCTGGCCTGGAACTGCCTTACCTCCCCTTGCCTTGCCTTGCCCAGAATTGCCATTTCTGGATTTGCGTTGCTTTGCCTTGCCTTGTATTTTCTTGCCTTGCCTTTCCTTGCCTTGCTTTGCCTGGAATTGCCTTGACTTGATTCGCCTTCCCTGGAATTTCCTTGCCTTGCCTTACCTGGAATTGCCTTACCTCAAATTACCTTCCCTTACCTTGTCCGACATTTCCCTGCCTGGATTTGCCCTGCCTTGTTTTACCTTGCCTGCAATTGCCTTTCCTGCAATTGCCTTTCTTTACTTGCCTTTCCTTTCCTTGCCTTGCTTTGCATTGCCTTCCCTTGCCTAAAACTGCCCTGCCTAGAATTTCATTACCTTGCCTTACCTGGTCTTTCCTGGAATTGCCTTGCCTGGATTTGCCTTGTCTTTTCCTGCCTGAAATTGCGTTGCCAGGAATTGCCTTACCTTCTTTGTCTTGTCTTGCCTGGAATTACCTTGCATGGAAATGCCTTGCCCTGACTTGCCTTGCATTGCCTGGAATTGCCTTTCCTCGAATTTCCTTGCCTTTCCTTTCCTTAAATTGCCTTGCCTGAAATTGTCTTGTATTGCATTGCCTTGTTTTTCCTTGCCTAGAATTCCTTTGCCGTGCCTTGCATAGTGTTTTCTAAAATTGCCTTTACTGGAATTACCCTGCCTTGCCTTGCCTTCCCTCGCCTGGAATTGCCTTGCATTAAATTGCTTTGCCCTGCCTTGCCTTGCCTTGCCTTGTCTTGCCTGGAATTGCCTTGTCTTGCCTAAAATTTCTTTGCCTAGAATTGCCTTGCCTTGGCTTGCCTTGCCTTAACTGGAATTGCCTTGCTTATAATTGTTTTGCCTTGATTTTTCTTCTCTTGCCTTCCCTAGAATTGCCTTGCTTGGAATTGCATTGCCTTGCCTAGAATCGATTTAGCTGTAATGCCCTAGCCTTGATTATTTTGCCTTTCTTTGCCTTTCTTTGCCTTGCTTTGCCTTGCCTTGCCTTGCCCTGCTTGGAATTGCCTTGTCTGGAATTTCCTTACCTTGCCTTGCCTTGCCTTGCCTTAGCTTGATTTACCTTGCCTGAAATTGCCTTGGCTTGACTTGTCTTGCCTTGAGTTTTCTGTAATAGCCTTGGTTTGACTTGCTTTGCCCTGCCTCGAATTGTCTTACCTTGAATTTCCTTGCCTTGCCTTGTCTGGAACTGCCACGCCTTCCTTATCTTCTCTTTCCTGGAATTGACATGCAAGAAATTGCCTTTACTTGCCTTGCCTAAAATTGCCTTCCCTGGAATTGGCTTGCCTTGCCTGGAATTGCCTTGTCTAAAATTGTATTACCTTTCCTTGCCTGGAATTGCCCTTCTTGCCTTTCCTTGTCTTGTCTGGAATTGCCTTGTATGAAATTTCCTTGCCTTGCCTTCCCCTGCATTGCCTTGCTTTGCCTGGACTGGAATTGCCTTGAGTTTTCTTTCTTTGCCTTGCCTGGAATATCCTTGCCTGGAATTGCCTTGCCTTGCCTTGCCTTCTGTGCCTGCAATTGCCATACCTGTAATTGCCCGGCCATGCTTTGTTTTCCCCTGCTGTGTTTGTAATTGCCTTGCCTGGAATTGCCTTGCTTTGATTTCCCTGAAATTGCCTTGCCTCGAATTGCTTTCTTTTACCATGACTTGTCTGGGATTGCCTTGCCTGGAATTTCTTTGACTTGCCTTGCATTGTCTTGCCTTGTTTTGCCTCATCTTGCCTTGCCTTGCTTTGCCTAGAATTGCCTTGCCTGGAATTCCTTTGCCTAAAATTGCCTTGCCTCGCCTTACCTGGAATTCCCTTGCATGGAATTGCCTTAGCTTGCCTTGAGTTGCCTTTCCTTGCCTTTTTTTGCCTTTCCTCAAACTTCCTTGCATTACCTCGCATGGCCTGGAATTGCCTTGAGTTGGCTTTTAATGCCTTGCCTGGATTTGCCTTCCCTGGAATTGCCTTGCCTTGTTTTCCTTGAAATTGTCTTTCCTAGAATTTTCTTGTCTTCACTTGCCTTTCCTGCAATTGCCTTTCCTGCAATTGCCTAGCCTGAAATTGCCTTGCCTTGCCTTGCCTTGCCTTGCTGGAATTGCCTTGCCTGTAGTTGCCATGTTTTGCCTGGCCTTGCCTTCTTTTGCCTTGCCTTGCCTGGATTTGCCTTCCCTGGAATTGCCTTGCCTCGCTTTATCTGGAATTGCCTTCCCTGGAATTGTTTTGTCTTACGTTGCCTTGCCTGAAATTGCCTTGCCTTGCCTTGTCTGGTATTGCCTTGCCTGGATGTTCATTGTTTTGCCTTGCCTTGCCTTGCCTTGCCTTTCCTTGCGTTGCCTTTCCTAGAATTGCCTTGCCTGGAATTGCGTTGCCAGAAATTGTCTTGCCTTTCCTCGCCTTGCCTTGTTTTGCCTTGTCTTTCCTTGCGTGCCTTGCCTGGGATTTTCTTGCATTGCCTTGCGTTGCTTAGCCTGGTATTGTGATGCTGGAATGGCATTGCCTTACCTTGCCTAGCATTTCCTTGCCTGGATTTACCCTGCCTTGTTTTGCCTTGCCTGAAATTGCCCTGCCTTGCCTTAACTTGCCTGAAATTGCCTTGCCTAGAATTGACTTTACTGGAAGGGCTTTGCATTGCCTTGCATTTCCCTGCATGGGAATGCCTTGCCTGGAATTGTATTGCCTAAATTGCCTTGCCTGGAATTGCATTGCCTTGAATTGCCTTGTCTGAAATTGCCTTTCCTTGCCTTGCCTTTCCTTTTTGCCTTGCCTCGAATTTTTTTTGCATTGCCTTGCATGGCCTAGACTTCTATTGTTCTGCCTAGAATGGTCTTGGCTTGGCTTGCCTTGTTTTGTCTGTAATTGCCTTGCCGAGAATTTCCTTGCCTTGCCTTGCCCGGAATTTCCCTGCCTGGATTTGTCCTGTCTTGTTTTGCCTTGCATAAAATTGCCCAGCCGGGTATTACACTGCCTTCCATTGCCTTGCCTGGAATTGCCTTGCCTTGAGTTGAATTGGTTTTCCCAAAATTACCTTGCATTGCCTTGCCTTTCCTTGCATGAAATTGCCTTGCCTGGATTTGTCTTGCCTGAAATTGCCTTGCCTTGCTTTACCTTTCCTTGCATTGCCTGGAATTGTCCAGCCTGGAATTGCCTTGCCTTGACTTTGCTGAAATTGCCTTGCCTGAAATTGCCTTGCCTTGCCTTGCATTGCATTACCTTGCCTGGAATGGCCTTGCCTGAAATTTGCCTGCCTTGCATTTTTTGGAATTGCCTTGCCTGGAATTCCTTTCCCTTGCCTTGCTTGACTGGACTTCTCTTACCTGTAATTGCCTTGCTTCGAATTGCCTTGCTTTGCCTTGCCTTGCCTTGCCTGGAATTGTTTAGGCTGGAATTGCCTTGCCTTGCCTGACCAGGATTTGCCTTCCCTGGAATTGCTTTTTCTGCAGTTGCCTTCCGTGGAATTGCCTTGCCTTACCTTGCCTTGAATTGCCTTGCCTTGCCTGGAATTGACTTTGTTGGAATAGTTTGAATTGCCTTGCCTTTCTTTGCATGGGATTGCCTTGCCTGGACTTGTCTTGCCTGGAATTCCCTTTCCTTGCCTTTCCTTGCCTTGTTTTTAACTTGCCTGGAATTTTCTTGCATTGCCTTACATTGCCTAGCCTTAAATTGCCCTGCCTGCAATGACCTTGCCTTGATATGCCCAGAATTGCCCTGCCTGGATTTGCCCTGCCTTGTTTTGCCTTGCCTGAAATTGCCTGCCTGGAATTGCACCATGTTTCTTTGACTTGCCTGGAATTGCCATTCCTTGCCTTGCCTGGAATTGACTTTCCTGGAACTGCTTTGCATTGCCTTGTTTATCCTAGTATGGGATTCTTTTGTTTGAAATTGTGCTGCCTAGAATTGCCTTGCCTTGCCTTGTGTTGTCTTGAGTCACCTGGATTTGCCTTGCCTGGAATTGCATTGCCTGAAACTACATTGCCTTGAATTGCCTTGCCTGTTTTAGCCTTGCTTGGAATTGCCTTTCCTTGCCTGGAATTTTCTTGTGTTGCCTTACATTGCCTAGCCTGGAATTGCTCTGCCTGGAACGGCCTTGCTTTGCCTTTCCTGAAATTGCCCTACCGGGAATTGCACTGCCTTGCCTTGCCTTGCTTGGAATTGCCTTGCCTGGATTTGCCTTGTTTTGCCTTGCCTTTCCTTTTCTAGCCTTACCTTGCCTGTGTTGCCTAAAATTGCCTTGCCTTTCCTTGCCTTGCTTTTTATTGCCTGCCTGGAGTTTCCTTGCCTTGCCTGGAATTTTCTTGCATTGCCTTGTGTTGCCTTGCCTGAAATTTCCCTGCCTGGAATTGCACAGCCTTTCCTTGCCTTGCCTGGAATTGATTTGCCTTGCTTTGCCTGGAATTGACTTTCCTGGAACTGCTTTGCATTGCCTTGTTTTACCTTGCATGGGATTGCCTTGCCTAGAATTGTCTTGCCTGGAAATCCCTTTCCTTGCCTTGCTTTGCATTGCCTGAAATTGCCTTACCACAAATTGCATTGCCTGGAGTAGCCTTGCCTTTTATTGCCTTGCATTTTATTGCCTTGCCTAGAGTTGACTTACCATGCCTCTAATTTTCTTGCATTGCCTTGCATTGCCTAGCCTGGTATTGCCCTGCCTGGAATGGCATTGTCTTGGCTTGTGTTTTCTTGCCTGAAATTTCTGTACCTGGAATAGACTTGCTTTGCATTGCCTGGAATTGCCAAGTCTGGAATTGCCTGGCCTTTCCTTTGCTGAAATTACCTTGCCCGGAATTGCCTTGTTTTGCCTTGCCTTGTCGTTCTTTGCCTTGCGTTTCCTGGAATTGCCTTCTCTTTAACTGCATTGCCTGGAATTTTCTTGCCTTTCCTTGCCTTCCATTTTTTTGCTTTGCCTGGAAATGTTTTGCCTTGCATGGAATTTTCTTGCATTGCCTTGCATTGCCTAGCCTGGAATTGCCCTTCCTGGAAAAGACTTGCCTTGGCTTACCTTGCCTTGCCTGGAATTGCCTTGCCTAGAATTGCATTACCTTGCCTTGCCTTTCAATGAATTCCCCTGCCTGGATTTACCCTGCCTTGTTTTGCCTTGCCAGAAATGGTCTTACCTGAGATTGCATTGCCTTGCCTTGCCTTGCCTTGCACTGCCTTGCCTTGCCTGGAATTGCCTTACCTTGTCTTGCCTGAAATTGTCTAGCCTGGAATTGCCAGAATGGAGTTGTCTTGCCTTGCCGTGCCTGGAATGGCCTTGCCTGGAATTGCCTTACTTGTCCTTTTCTGGAATTGTCTTCCCTGGAATTGCCTTGTCTTGCCTTGCTTGAGTGGACTTGCCTTGCCTGGAATTGCCTTGCCTCGTTTTGCCTTGCCTGGAATTGCCTTGCCTGAAATTGCCTTGCCTTGCCTTGTCTGGAACTGTGTTGGCTGGAATTGCCTTGTGTTGCCTTGCCTTACCTGGAATTGCCTTGCTTGTATTTGCCTTTCCTGCAATTGCCTTGCCTGGAATTGCCTGGCATGGGATATTTTTATTGCCTTGCCTGGATTTGTCTTCCCTGTAATTGCCTTGCCTTGCCTTATATGAAGTTGCCTTACCTTGAATTGTCTTGTCTTTCTTTGTAATGCCTGGAATTGCCTTGCCTGTAATTGCATAACCCAGAATTGCATTGTCTTGCCTAGCCTTGCCTTGCCGGGAATTGCCTTGCCTGGATTTGCTTTTTTGCTTTGCCTTGCCTTGCCTTATATGAAGTTGCCTTACCTGGAATTGTCTTGTCTTTCTTTGTAATGCCTGGAATTGCCTTGCCTGTAATTGCATAACGCAGAATTTCATTGTCTTGCCTAGCCTTGCCTTGCCGGGAATTGCCTTGCCTGGATTTGCTTTTTTGCTTTGCCTTGCCTTTCCTGTTCTTGCCTTGACCTGCCTAGTATTGCCTTGCCTGGTATTACATTGTCTGGAATTGCTTTGCCTTTTTTTTACCTTGCCTAGAATTGCCTTGACTTCCCTGGTATTTTCTTGCATTGCCTTCCTTTGCCTAGCCATGAATTGTCCTGCCTGGAATGCCCTTGCCTTGCCTTGCCTTGCTTGGAATTTTACTGTCTGGATTTTTCCTGCCTTGTTTCACCATGCCTGAAATTGCCCTGCCTTGAACTGCACTGCCATGTCTTGACTTGCCTAGAATTTCCTTGCCTTGCATTGCCTGGAATCGACATTCCTGGAACTGCTTTGCATTGCCTTGCCTTTCCTTGCATGGGAATGCCTTGTGTTTCCTCACATGGGATTGCCTTGTCTGGAATTGTCTTGCCTGGAATGGCCTTGCCTTACCTTACATTTACTTGCCTTGCCTTTTTTGCCTTGCCTGGGATTGCCTTGCCTTGCCTGGAATTTTCTTGTGTTGCCTGGCATTGCCTAGCCTGGAATTGCCCTTCCTGGAAAGGCCTCGCCTTGGCTTGCCTTACCTTATTTGGAATTGCCTTGCCTAGCCTTACCTAGAATTTCCCTTGCCCTCCTGGGAATTGCACTGCCTTGCCTTGCCTTGCCTGGAATTGTCTTGCCTTGCCTTACCTGTAATTGACTTTCCCCAAATTGCCTTGCATTATCTTACCTTTCCTTGCATCAGATTGCCTTGCCTGGAATTGTATTGCCTGGAATTGCCTTGAGTTGCCTTTCTTTGCCATGCCTGGAATATCCTTGCCTGGAATTGCCTTGACTTTCCTCTTCCTGCCTTGCTTGCAATTGTCTTGTCTGGTATTGCCTGGCCATACCTTTTCTTGACCTGCCATGCTTGGAATAGCCTTGTCTGGAATTGCCTTGCCTGGAATTGCCTTGCCTTGCCTTGCCTGGAATTGCCTTGCCCTATCATGCCTTGCCTGGGATTGCCTTGCATGGAATTTTTTTATGGAATTGTTTTGTCTTGCTTTGACGAGCTTGCCTGGAATTACCTTGACTGGAATTGCCCTGCCTTGCTTTACTTTAAATTGCATTGCCTGGAATTTTCTTTCCCTGCCTTGCCTGACCTTGCCTGGAATTGCCTTTCCTTCAATTGCCTAGCCTGGAATTGCATTGCCTTTTCTTGTCTGAAATTGCCCTGCCTTTTGTTGCCTTGCCTAAAATTGCCCTGGTGGAATTACCCTTTCTTGCCTTACCTTGCCTGGAATTGCATTGCCTTGCATTGCCTTGCCTTATCTGGATTTGCCTTACCTGGAATTGCCTTGTCTTGCCTGCCTCTCGTGTAATTGCCTTGCCTTGCCTTGCCTGGAATTGCCTTGAATGGGTTTGTCTTGTTTTGCCTTGCCTTGCTTTGCCTTGCCTTGCCTAGAATTCCCTTGCCTGGAATTGCATTGCCTGGAATTGCCTTGACTTTCCTTGCCTTTTCCTTTTTGCCTTGCCTGGAATTGCCTTGCCTTACCTGAAAATTTCTTTCGTTGCCTTGTCTGAAATTGCCCTGCCTGGAATGGCCTTACCTTGGCTTGCTTTGCCTTGCCTAGAATTGCTTTGCCTAGAATTGCCTTGCCTAGAATTGCCTTGCCTTGTCTTGCCCGGAATTTCCCTGCCTGGATTTGCCCTGCCTTGTTTTTCCTTTCCTGAAATTGCCCTGTTGGGAATTGCACTGCCTTGCCTTGCCTTGCCATGCCTGGAATTGCCCACCCTTGTCTTGCCTGGAGTTGACTTTTCCAAAATTGCCTTGAATTGTCTTGTCTTTTCTTGCTTGGGATTTCTTTGCCTGAATTGTCTTACCCGGAATTTTTGCCTTGCCTTGCCTGAATTGCCTTGCCTTGCCTTGCCTTGAATTGCCTTGCCTGGAATTGACTTGCATGGACATGCCTTGCCTCGCCTTATCTGGAATTCCTTGCATGAAATTGCCTTGCCTTGCCTTGCCTGAAATTGCCTGGAATTTTATAGCCTAGAATTTCCTTGCCTTGCCTTGCCCTGACTTACCTGCAGTTGCCTTTCCTGGAATTGCCTGGATATGCCTTGTCTTCCCCTTATGTGCTTGGTATAGCCTTGCCTGTAATTACCTTGCCTAGCATTGCCCTGCCTTGCCTTGCCTTCCCGGGCATTGCCTTGTCTTGCTTTGCCCTGCCCTTCCTTGCCTTGCCAGAAATTACCTTGCCTTTAATTTCCTTCCCTGGCCTTACATGGAATTGCCTTACCTGCAATTGCCTAGCCTGAAATTGCCTTTCCTTGCCTTGCCTTCGCTTGCCTTGCCTTGCCTTGTCTAAAATTACCTTGCCTGTATTTGCCTTGTTTTGCCTTTCCTTGACTTGCTGGGCCTGGAATTTTCTGTATTGCCTTGCTTGGAATTGCTTTGCCTGGAATTGCTTTACCTGGAATTGCCTTGCCTTGCCTTGCTTTTCCTTGCCTGGAATGCCTTGCCTGGAATTTCCCTGCCTTTCAATTTTTGGAATTGACTTGCCTGAAATTGCCTCACCTTCCCTTTCCTTGCCTGGAATAGCTATGCCTGGAATTGGCCTGCCTTGCATTTTTTGAAATTGCCTTGCCTGGAATTGCCTTGCGTGGAATTGTCCTGTCTCGAATTACCTGGAATTGCTCTTCTTCGAATTACCTTGCCTTGCCTTGCCTTGCCTGGATTTGCCTGTCCTGAATTTGCCTTGCCTTCTCTGGAGCTGTGTTGGCTGGAATTAACTTGCCTTGCCTTACCTGAAATTGCCTTGCTTGGATTTCCTGGAATTGCTTTGCATTGCCTTGCCTTTACTTGCATGGGACTGCCTTGTGTGGAGTTGTCTTGCCTGGAATTGCCTTGTCTTGAATTGCGTTTCATTGCATTTCCTGGAATTGTTTTGCCTGGAATTGCACTGCCTGAAATTTCCTTGCCTTTCCTTTCCTTGACTTATTTTTACTTTGCCTGGAATTTCCTTGCCTTGCCTAGAATGTTTTTTATTGCCTTGCTTTGCCTAGCCTGGAATTTCTCTGCCTGGAATGGCCTTGCCTTGGCTTGCCTTGCCTTGCCTGGAATTGTCTTGCCTGCCTAAAATTGCCTTGACTTGCATTATCCGCAATTGTCCTGCCTGAATTTGCTCTGCCTTGGTTTTTCTTGCCTGAAATCACCCTACCAAAAACTTCATTGACTTGCCTTGCTTTGCCTGTAATTGCCTTGCCTTACCTTGTCTGGAATTGACTTTCCCGGAATAGCCTTGCATTGCCTTGCCTTTACTTGCATGGGATTGCTTGCCTGGAATTGTCTTGCCTGGAATTACCTTACCTTGCCCTACCTACAGTTGCCTAGCCTGGGATTGCCTTGACTGAAATTGCCTTGCCTTGCCTTTCTTCCCTTTCCTGGAATTGCCTTGCCTGGAATTGACCTGCCTTTCATTTTCTGAAATTGCCTTGACTGGAATTGCCTTTTCTTGCCTTGCTTGAGTGGGCTTGCCTTGCCCGGAATTGCCTTACTTCGAATTGCTTTGTCTTGCCTTGCCTTGCCTGGAATTGCCCTGCCTGAAATTGCCTTGCCTTGCCTTGTCTGGAACTGTGTTGGCTGGAATTGCCTTGCGTTGACTGGAATTGCCTTGACTGGAATTTCCTTGCCTTGCCTTCCCTTTCTGGGAATGTCCTTGCCTGGAATTGCCCTGCCTTTCAATTGCTGGAATTGCCTAGCCTGGAATGCCTTTTCTTGCCTTGCTTGAGTGGAGTTGTTTTGTCCAGAATTGCCCTAACTCGAATTGCTTGGTCTTGCCTTGCCTTGCCTGGAATTGCCCTGCCTGAAATTGCCTTGCCTTGCCTTGTCTGGAACTGTGTTGGCTGAAATTGCCTTGCCTTGCCTTGTCTGGAACTGTGTTGGCTGAAATTGCCTTGCCTTACCTGGAATTTTCTTGCTTGGATCAGCCTTTCCTGCAATTGCCTTGTCTGGAATTGCCTTGCCTTGCTTCCCTTGCCCTGCCTTGCCTGCAATTGCCTTTCCTTTCCTAGCCTGGAATTATCTTGCCTGGAATTGCCTTGCCTTCCCTGGAATTTCCTGGCCACGAATTGCCTTGCCTTACCATGCCTTGCCTGGAATTGTTTTGTCATGCCTTGACTTGCCTTGCCTGGAATTGCCTTGACTGGAATTGAACTGCCTTGCCTTACCTGGAATTGCCTTACCTGGAATTTTCTTTCCCTGCCTTGTACTGCATTGCTTTGCCTGGAATTGCCTTTCTTGTGATTGCCTTCCCTGGAATAGCCTTGCCTGCCCTTGCCTGGAATTGTCTTCCCTTGCTTTGTTAAAATTGACTTTCCCGGAATTGCTTTGCATTGCCTCGCCTTGCCTTGCATGGGATTGCCTTGCCTGGAATTTTCTTGACTTGAATTACCCTTCCTTGCCTTGCATTTCCTGGAATTGCCTTGCCTGGAATGGCATTGCCTGGAATTGCCTCGCCTTGCCTGGAATTTCCTTGCCTAAAAGTGACTTTACTTGCCTTGCCTGAATTGCCCTGCCTGGAATTTCACTGCCTTGTTTTGCTTTGTCTGGAATACCCTTGCGTTACGTTGCCTGGAATTGACTTTCTCGGAATAGCCTTGCATTACCTAGCCTTTCCTTGCATGGGATTGCCTTGCCTGGAATTGTCTTGCCTGGAATTGTTTAGCCTGGAATTGCTTTGTCTTGCTCTGCCTCTAATTGCACTGCCTTGCCTTGCCTTATCAGGAATTCCCTTTCCTTACAATGTCTGGAATTTATTTTCCTGGAATCGCCTTGCATTGCCTTGCTATTCCTTGCCTGGGATTGCCTTGCCTGAAATTGCCTTACCTCGCCTTTCATGGAATTGCTTAGCCTTGCCTTGCCTGTAATTTCCTTGACTAAAATTGCCTTGTCTTCTCTTGCCTTGCCTTGCCTTGCCTGAAATTGCCTTGCCTGGAATTGCCCTGCCTTTCATTTTCTGGAATTGCCTTGCCTGGAATTGTCTTGGATTACCTTGCTTGAACGGACTTGTCTTGCCTGGAATCCCCTTGCCTTGCCTGGAATTCCCTTGCCTTAATTGTCTTGCCTTGCCTTGTTTGGAATTGCATTGCCTGAAATTGCCTTGCCTTGTCTTGTCTGGAACTGAGTTGGCTGGAATTGCGTTGCCTTGCCTTACCTGGAATTGCCTTGCCTAAATTTGGCTTCTCTGCAATTGCCTTGTCTGGAATTGAATTGCCTTGCCTTGCCCTACATTGCCTGCAATTGTCTTGCCTGGAATTCCTTGGCAATGCCTTGTCTTCCCCTGCTGTGCTTGAACTTGCCTTGCCTTGCCTTCCCTGGAATTGCCTTTCCTTTCCTTTTCTGGAATTGCCTTGCCTCGAACTGCCTTGCCTTACAGTGCCTTGCCTGGGATTGCCTTGCCTGGAATTGCCTTGCCTTTCCTTTTCTGGAATTGTCTTGCCTCAAATTGCCTTGCCTTACAATGCCTTGCCTGGGATTGCCTTGTCTGGAATTGTTTTGTCTTGTCTTGCCTTGCCTTGCCTGGAATTGCCTTGCCTAGAATTGCCCTGCCTTGCCTTACCTGGAATTGCCTTACCTGCAATTTCCTTTCTTTGAATTGCCTTTTTTTCCCTTGCCTTGCTTTATCTTCCCTGGAATTGCCTTGCTTTGCATTGCCTTCCCTTGCCTATAACTTCCCTGCTTTGAATTGCATTGCCTTCCCTTGTCTGGAATTGCTCTGCCTTTTGTTGCTTTGCCTAAAATTGCCCTTCATGAAATTGCCCTGCCTTGCCTTACCTTTCCTGGAATTACGTTGCCTGGCATTGCCTTATCTTGCCTTGCCTTGTCTGGAATTACCTTGCCTGGCATTGCATTGACTTGCCTTGTCCTGCCTTGCCTTTCCTTGTCTTGTCTAGAATTGCCTCTCCTGAAATTGCCTTGCCTCGCCTTACCTTTAATTGCTTTTCCTGGATTTCCCCTGCTTTTTGTTGTTTTGCCTAAATTGCCCTGCCTGGAATTGCCCTGCCTTGCCTTACCTTGCCTTGCCTGGAATTGCCTTGCTTTGCCTGGAATTGCCTTTCCTGGCATTGCCTCATCTTGCTTTGCCCTTCCTTGCCTTGCCCTCCCCTGCCTACAATTGCCTTTCCTGGAATTGCCTTTCATGGAATTCCCTTGCCTCGCCTTACCTGGAATTGGCTTGCGTGGAATTGTCTTGCCTTGCCTTTCCAGGAGTTGTCTTTAGTTGATCTTTTTTACCTTTCCTGGAATTGCCTTGCTTTGTCTGGAATTACCTTGAGATGCCTTTTCTTTCCTTGACTGTGTTTGCCTTGCCTAAATTTGCCTTCCCTGAAATTGACTTGCCTAGACTTATCTGGAATTGCCTTGTCTTTCCTTGCCTTGCCTTGCTTTGCCCTGCCTTGCCTTGCCTTGTCTGGAATTGTCTTGACTGGAATAGCATTGCCTGGAATTGCCTTGCCTTTCTTTGCCTTGGCTTTTTTTTGCCTTACCCTAAGTTGCCTTCCCTTGCCTGGAATTTTCTTCCATTGCCTTGCATTGCCTAGGCTGAAATTGCCATGCCTGGAATGGCCTTGCTTTGTCTTGCATTTTCTTAGCTGGAATTGCCTCACCTAGAATTGCCTTTACTTGCCTTGCCCAGAATTGCCCTGCCTGGATTTTCCCGGCCTTGTTTTGCCTTGTCTGAAATTTCCCTCCATGGAATTGCACTGCCTTGCCTTGCCTTGTCTTGCCAAAAATTGCTTTGAGTTGCCTTTCCTTGCCTTGTCTGGATTTGCCTTGCATGGATTTGCATTCCCTGAAATTGCCTTGCCTTGCCTTATCTGGAATTGCCTTGCCTTGCCTTGCCTTGCCTGAAATTGCTTTTTCTGCATTGCCTAGCCTGGAATTGCCTTGCCTTGCCTTGCCTTCCCTGTAATTGTCCTTCTGGATTTGACTTGTTTTGCCTTGCCTTGCCTTGCTTTGCCTTGCATTGCCAGGAATTGCTTTGCCTGGAATTGCCTTGCCTTGCCTTGCCTTCCCTGTAATTGTCCTTCTGGATTTGACTTGTTTTGCCTTGCCTTGCCTTGCTTTGCCTTGCATTGCCAGGAATTGCTTTGCCTGGAATTCCATTGCCTGAAATTGTCGTGCCTTTCCTAGCCTTGCCTTTTTTTGCCTTGCCTGGAATTGCCGTGCCTTGCCTGGAATTTTCTTGCGTTGCCTGGCGTTGCCTAGCCTGGAATTGCCCTGCCTGGAAGGGCCTTGCCTTGCCTTGCGTTGCCTGGAATTGCCTTGCCATTTCTTACCTTGCCTTTTTTTGCCTTGCCTGGAATTTTTTTGCCTTGCTTGGAATTTTTTGTCTTTTTTGCCTTGCTTGGAATTTTTGACATGCTTTGTCTTGCATTTCCTTAGCTGGAATTGCCTCGCCTAGAATTGCCTTTACTTGCCTAGCCTGGAATTGCCCTGCCTGGAATGGCCTTGCCTTGGCTTGCCTTTCCTTGCCTGGAATTGTCTTGCCTTGAATTGCCTTGACTTTCCTGGACCAGAATTGCCCTGCCTGGATTTCCCTGCCTTGTTTTGCCTTGCCTGGAATTGCACTGCCTTGCCTTGCCTTGAATTGCATGGAATTGCCTTTCCTGGATTTGCCTTGTTTTGCCTTGCCTTGCCTTGTCTTTCATTGTCTGGAATTGCCTTGACTGGAATTGCATTGCCTGGAATTGCCTTGTCTTTTCTTTCCTTGCCTTTTTTTGCGTTGTCTGGAATTGCCTTGCTTTACATGAAATTTTCATGCGTTGCCTAGCCTGGAATTGCCCTGCCTGGAATGGCCTCGCCTTTTCTTGCCCAGAATTTCCCTACCTGGATTTGCCCTGCCTTGTTTTGCCATGCCTGAAATTTCCAGGCCTGGAATTGCACTGCCTTGCCATACCTTGCCTGGAATTGACTGTCCTGGAACTGCTTTGCATTGCCTTGCCTTTACTTGCATGGGAATTGCGTTGCCTTGCTTTTCCTTGCGTTGCCTTGCATTACTTAGAATATCCTTGCCTGGAATTGCATTGCCTGGAATTACCTTCCCTTTTCATGCCTAGCCTTTTTGGCCTTTCCTGAAATTGCCTTGCCTTGCCTGAAATTTTCTTGCGTTGCCTGTCATTGCCTAGCCTGGAATTGCCCTGCCTGGAACAAGCTTTCCTTGGCGTGCCTTGCTTTGCCTGGATTTGCCTTACCTATAAGTGCCTTGACTAGCCTAGCCACGATTTTTTTCTGCCTGGATTTGTCCTACCTTGTTTTGCCCTGCCTGACATTGCCCTACCCAGAATTGACTTTCCCAAAATTGCCTTGCATTGCCTTGCCTTCCCTTGCATGGAATTGCCTTGCGTGTAATTGTCTTGACTGGAATTGCCTTGAGTTGTCTTTCATTGCCTTGCCTGGAATATCTTTACCTGGAATTGCCTTTTCTTTCCTTGCCCTGCCTTGCCTGCAATTGCATTCCCTCGAATTGTCTGGCCATGCCTTGACTTCCCCTGCCAGGCTTTGAATTGCCGTGTTTGGTACTGCCTTGCCTTGCCTTCCCTGTAATTGCCTTGCCTTGTATTCCCTCGCCTCTCCATGCCTTGCTTCGGATTGCCTTGCCTGGAATTGTTTTATCTCTCCTTGCCTTGCCTTGCCTGGAATTGCTCTGCCTTGCTTTACCTGGAATTGCCTTGCCTGGAATTTTCTTTCCCTGCCTCTTCTTGCCTTGCCTTAGCTCAAATTTTCTTGTTTACAATTGCCTTTCCTTAAATTGCCTTTCTTTGACTTGTCTTCCCTTCCCTTGCCTTGTCTTCCCTGGAATAGCGTTGCCTGGAATTGCCTTTCCTTGGCTAATACTGCCCTGCCTAGAATTTCATTGCTTTGCCTTGTCTGGAATTGCCCTGCCTTTTGTTGCGTTGCCTAAATTTTTTCTGTCTGGAATTGCCCTGCCTTGCCTTACCTTGCCTGGAATTGCCTTGCCTGGCATTGCCTTGCCTTTCCTTACCTGGAATTGCCTTGCCTGGCATTGCCTTTTCTTGCCTTCTCTAAAATTGCCTTGCCGGGAATTGCCTTGACTGGAATTGCCTTCACTCGCCTTACCTGGAAGTACCTTCCCTGAAATTTCCTTGCCTTTCCTTTCCTTTCCTGAAATTACATTCAGTTGTCTTTCCTTGAATTTTTTGGAATTGCCTTGCCTTACCTTTCCTTGCCTGGAATTTCTTTGAGTTGCCTTTCCTTGACTTGCCTGGGTTTGCTTTTTCTGTAAGTGCCTTTCCATGCCCTACCTGGAATTGCCTTGCCTGTAATTGCCTTGTCTTGCCTTGCCCTGCCTGGAACTACCTTTTCTGCAATTGCCTAGCATGGAATTCCCTTGCCTTGCTATGCCTGGAATTTCCTTGCCTGGACTTGCCTTCTTTTGCCTTGCCTTTCCTTGCCTTGTCAGAATTGCCTTGCCAGGATTTGTCTTCCCTGGAAATGCCTTGTTTTGCCTTATCTGGAATTGCCTTACCTGGAGTTGCCTTGTCTGGTCTTGCCTTGCCTGAAATTGTCTTGCCTTGACTTGCCTTGCTATGCCTGGAATTGCCTTGCCTGAATTTTCCTTGTTTTGCCTTGTCTTTCCTTTCTTTTCCTTGCCTTGCCTTGCCTGGAATTGCCTTGTTTTTCCGTGCCTTGCCTGGAATTGCCTTGGCTGGAATTGACTTGCCTTGCCTGGCCCTGCCTTGAGTGCAACACCTTGCCTGGAATTGCCTGGCCATGCCTTGTCTTCCCCTGCTGTGCTTGGAATTGCCTTGCCTTGCCTTGCCTGGAATTGCCTTGGCTGAAATTGACTTGCCTTTCCTTGCCTTGCCTATTCTGGAATTGTCTTGCCTCAAATTGCCTTGCCTTAATGGGAATAGCCTTGCCTGGAATTTTCTTTTCCGGCCTTTCCTTGCCTGGAATTGCCTTTCTTTCAATTGCCTTTCCGTGAGTTGCCTTTCTTTCCTTGCCTTGCCTTGCCTGAAATTGCATTCCCTTGCCTAAAACTGCCCTGCCTAGAATTGCATTGCCTTGCCTTGTCTTGAATTGCCCTGCTTTTTGTTGCCTTGCTTAAAATTGCCCTGCCTGGAATTATCCTGCCTTGTTTTACCTTGCCTGTAATTGACTTGCCTGACATTGCCTTGTCTTGCCTTGCCTTCCCTGGAATTGCCTTGCCTGGCATTACCTTGTCTTGTCTTGCCCTGCTTTGCCTTGCCTGGCCAAGAATTGCCTTGTCTGGAATTGGCTCGCCTTAGAATTGTCTTGCCTCGCCTTACCTGGAATTGACTTCTCTTGAATTAGCTTGCCTTGCCTTACCTTGCCTGTAATTTCCTTGAACTGCCTTTCCTGGAATTGCCTTGCCATGCCTTGCCTTGTGAGGAAATGCCTTGAGTTGCTTTTTCTTACCTCGCCTGGATTTGCCTTATCTGGAATTGCCTTACCTGGAATTGCCTTACCTGGAATTGCCTTTCCTGCAATTGCCGAGGCTGGAACTGCCTAGCCTTGCCTTGCCTTGTCTTGCCTGAAATTTCCTTGCCTGGATTTGCCTGGAAGTGCCTTGTCTTGACATTCCTTTTCTTTATTTCCTAGCCTTGCCTTGCCTAGTGTTGCCTTGCCTTGAATTGCATTGCCTGGAATTGCCTTGTCTTTCTTTGCCTTGCCTGGAATTTTCTTGTATTGCCTTGAATTGCCTTGCCTTGCCTGGAATTTTCTTGTGTTGCCTTGAATTGCCTTGCCTTGCCTTGTCTAGAATTTTTCTGCCTGGATTTGCCTTGCCTTGTTTTGCCTTGCCTGAAATTGCCCTTCCTGGAATTGCACTGTGTTCCCTTGAATTGCCTGGATTTGCCTTGCCTTGCCTTATCTGGAATTTCCGTGCCTGGATTTGCCCTTCCTTATTTTGCATTTTCTGAAATTGCCCTGCCAGGAATTGCACTGCCTTGCCTTGTCTTTCCTGGAATTGCCTTGACTCAAATTGCCTTGCCTTACCATGTCTTGCCTGGGATTGCCTTGCCTGGAATTTTTTTTGTCTTGACTTACCTTCCCTTGCCTGGAATTTCCTTTCCTGGATTTCCCCTGCCTTGCCTAATGTGAAACTGCCATGTCTGGAATTTTTTTCCCTCCTTTGTTTTGCCTTAGCTTGCCTGGAATTGCCTTTTCTGCAATGGCTTTTTTTCAATTGTTTTTTTGCATTTACTTCCCTGCCCTTGCCTTGCCTTGCCTGGAATTGCCTTGCCTAGAATAGCCTTGCCTTGCCTTGCTTGGAAATTCGCTACCTGGATTTGCCTTGCCTTATTTTGCCTTTCCTGATATTGCCCTGCGGGGAATTGCACTGTCTTGTTTTGCCTTGCCTGGAATTGCCTTGCCTTGCCTTGCCTGAAATTGACTTACCCAAATTGTCTTCCATGGCATCGCATTTTTTTGCATGATATTGACTTGCCTGGAATTATCTTGCCTTTAATTGCCTTGCCCTGCCTTAACTTTCCTTGCATTACCTGGAATTGCCAATCCTGAAATTTCCTTTCCTTGCCCTGCCTGAAGTTTCCTTGCCTGGAATTGCCTTGGCTTGCCTTTTGTTTCCTTGCCTGGAATTGCTTTACCTTGCCTTGCCTTGCCTGGAATTACCTTCCCTGGCATTGCCTTGCCTTGCCTGGAATTGCCTTCCCTGAAATTACCCTGCCTGGAATTGGACTGCCTTACCTTGCCTTGCCTGGAATTTCCTTGCCTGGCATTGACTTGTCTTGCTTTGCACTGTCTTGCCTTGTCTAGAATTGCCTTGGCTAGAATTGCCTTTCTTGGAATTGCCTTGCCTCACCTTACCTGTAATTGCCTTGCCTGTAATTGCCTTGCCTTGCCTTGCTTTCCTGGAATTGCCTTGAGTTGCCTTTCCTTGCCTTTGCTCGAGTTGCTTTTTCTTACCGTGCCTTGCATAAAATATCTTTGAGTTGCCTTTCCTTGTCTTGCCTGGATTGGCCTTCCCTGGAATTGCCTTGCCTTGCCCTACCTGGAATTTCCTTGCCTAGAATTGCTTTGTCTTGCCTTGCCTTGCCTGGAATTGCCTTTTCTACAATTGCCTAGACTGAAATGGCCTGGGCTTGCTTTGCCTAGAATTGGCTTGCCTGGATTTGCCTTGCTTTGCCTTGCCTTGCCTTGCCCTGCCATACCTTACCTCGAATTCCCTTGCCTGGATTTGCCTTACCTGGAATTGCCTTGCCTTTTCTTGCCTTGCTTGAAATTGCCTTGCCTTTCCTGAAATTTTCTTGCGTTGCCTTGCGTTGCCTAGCCTGGAATTGCCCTGCCTGGAATGGCCTTGCCTTGCCTTGCCCAGAATTTCTTTGCCTGGATTTGCCCTGCCTTGTTTTGCCTTGCCTAAAATTGCCCTTCTTGGAATTGCACTGCCTTGCCTGGAATTTACTTTCCTGGAACTGCTTTGCATTGTGTTGCCTTTTCTTGCATGGGATTGCCTTGCCTGGAATATCATTACCTTGCCTTGTGTTGAATTGCATTGCCTGGAATTGCCTTGACATTCCTTGCCTTGCTTTTTTTTGCCTTGCCTGGAATTACCTTGCCTTCCCAGAAGTTTTTTTGCGTTGCCTTGCATTGCCTAGCCTGGAATTGCCCTGCCTGGAATGGCCTTCCCTTGACTTGCCTTCCCTTGCCTGGAATTGTCTTGCCAAGAATTGCCTTGACTTGCCTTTCCAGAATTGGCCTGCCTGGATTTGCCCTGCCTTTTTTGACTTGCTGAAAATTTCCCTGCCTGGATTTGCACTGCCTTGTCTTGCCTTATATAGAATTACCTTGCCTTACCTTGCCTGGAATTGACTTTTCTGGAATTGCTTTGCATTGTCTTGCCTTTTGTTGCAGGGGATTGCCTTTCCTGAAATTGTCTTGCTTGAAATTGCCTTACCTTGCCTTGTCTGCAATTGCCTAGCCTGGAATTGCTTTGCCTTGCCTTGCCTGGAATAGCATTGACTGGAATGGCCTTGCCTTGCCTTGCCTGGACTTCTCTTGCATGGAATTTCCCTGCCTTTCAATTTCTGGAATTGCCTTGCCTGGAATATCCTTGTATTGCCTTGTTTGAATGGACTTGCCTTGCCTGGACTTACCTTGCCTCAAATTGCCTTTCCTTTCCTTGCCTTGCCTTGCCTTGCCTGAAATTGACTTTCCTTGAACTGCTTTGCATTGCCTTGGATTGCCTTGCATTGGATTGCCTTGCCTGGGATTGTCTTGCCTGGAATTCTTTTGCCTTGCCTTGCATTACCTTGCATTGCCTGGAATTGCCTTGCATGAAATTACATTGCCTCGAATTTCCTTGCCTGGAATTGCCTTGAATGCCCTGGAATTTCCTAGTATTGCCTTGCATTGTCTAGCCTGGTATTGTCCGGCCTGGAATGGCCTTGCCTTGGCTTGCCTTGCCTTGCCTGGAATTGCCTTACCTAGAATTGCCTTGCCTTGCCTTGCCCAGAATTCCCCTGTGTGGATTTGACCTGCCTTGTTTTGACTTGCCTGAAATTGCACTGCCTTTCCTTGTCTTGCCTGGAATTGCCTTACCTTTCCTTGCATTCCCTGGAATTGCCTAGGCTGGAATTGCCTTGCCTTACCTTGCCTTGCTTTGCCTTGCCTTGCTTTGCCTTTAATGGACTTCCTATAATTGTTCTGCGTTGCATTTTTTGGAATTGCCTTTCCTGGATTTGCCTTGTTTTGTTTTGTTTTGCTTCACTGGAATTCTCTTGCCTGGAATTTCCTTGCCTTGAATTTCCTTGCCTTGCCTTACCTTGACTGAATTGCCTTGCCTGAAATTGCCATGCCTTGCCTTCCATGGAATTGTTATGTCTGGAATTGCCTTGTCTTGCTCTACCTCAAATTGCCTTGCCTGATATTGCCTTTCCTGCAATTGTCTTCCCTGCAATAGCCTTGCCATGCTTTGCCTGGAATTGTCTTGCCTTGCTTGAAATTTACTTTCCCGGAATTGCTTAGCATTGCCTTGCCTTTCTTTGCATGGGATTGCCTTGCCTAGAATTGCCTTGACTTGCCTTGTCTGGAATTGCCCTGGCTGAATTTGCTCTGCCTTGTTTTGCCTTGTGGGAAATTTACCTGCCTGGAATTGCACTGCCTTGCCTTGCCTTGCCTGGAATTGCCTAGCCTGGAATTGCTTTGCCTTGCCTAGCCTTGAATTGCCCTACCTGGAATAGCATTGCCTTGGCTTGCCTTTCCCGGAATTCCCTTCCTGGATTTGCTCTGCCTTGTTTTACCTTGGCTGAAATTGCCCTGTCTGGAATTGCACTGCCTTGCCTTGACTTGCTTGGAATTGCCTTGCCATGCCTTGCCTGGAATTGCTTTTGCTGAAACTGCTTTGCATTGCCTTGCCTTTTCTTGCATGGGATTGCCTTGCCTGGAATTGTCCTGCCTGGAATTGTTTTGCCTTGCCTTGCATTGTCTTTCGTTGCCTGGATTTCCGTTGCCTGGAATTGCATTGCCTGGAATTGCCTTGTCTTTCCTTGCCTTGCCTTTTTATTTGCATTGCCTGGAATAGACTTTCATTGCCTGGAATTTTCTTGCATTGCCTGGTATTGCCTCGCCTGAAATTGCCCTGCCTGGAATGGCCTTTCCTTGGCTTGCCTTTCCTTGCCTAGAATTGCCTTGCCTTGCCTTGCCCAGAATTACCCTGCCTAAATTTGCCCTGCCTTGTTCTGCCTTGCCCAGAATTACCCTGCCTAAATTTGCCCTGCCTTGTTCTGCCTTGCCTAAAAATGTCCTGGCGGGAATTAATCTACCTTGCCTTGCCTTGCCTTGACTTGACTTTCCTAGAATTGCCTTGCTTTGCCTTTCCTGGAATATTTTTGCCTAGCATTGTCTTGCTTCGATTTGCCTTCCGTGGAATAGCCTTGCCTTGTTTTATCTGGAATTGTCTTTACTAAAATTGATTTGTCTTGTTTTGCTTTGCCTAGAATTACCTTGCATTGCCTTGCCTGGAATTGCCTTATCTGGATTTGCCCAGTTTGCCTTGCCTTGCCTTACTCCGAATTGCCTTTCCTGGAATTGCATTGCTTAGAATTGGCTTGCCTTTCCTTGCCTTGCCTTTTTTTGCCTTGTTGTGCCAGGAATTTTCTTGCGTTGCCTTGCGTTGCCTAGCCTGGAATATCCCTATCTGGAATGGCCTTGCCTTGCCTGGAATTTCCCTGCCTGAATTTGCCATGCCTTGTTTTGCCTTGCATGAAATTGCACTGCCTGGAATAGCACTGCCTTGCCTTGACTTGCCTGGAATTGCCTTGCCTTGCCTTGCTGGAATTGCCCTGCCTGGAATGGTTTTGTCTTGGCTTGCCTTTCCTTGCCTGGAATTACCTTGCCTAGAATTGCCTTGACTTGCCTTACCCGGAATTGCTCTGCCTGGATTTTCCCTGCCTTTTGTGGCCTTCCCAGAAATTGACCTGCCAAGAATAGCAATGCCTTTCCTTGCCTTACCTGTGATTGCCTTGCCTTGCCTTGACTGGTATTGACTTTCCCAAAATTGTTTTGTGTTTTCTTGCCTTTTCTTGCATGGGATCGCCTTGCCCTGAATTGCCTTGCCTGGAATTACCCTGCGTTTCATTTTCTGGAATTGCCTTGTCTTGCCTTGATTGAATGGACTTTCCTTGCCTGGAATTGCCTTGCCTTGAACTGTCTTAGCTTGCCTTGCCTTGCCTGGAATTGACTTGCCTTGACTTGTCTGGAACAGTGTTGACTGAAACTGCCTTGCCTTGCCTAACCTAGAATTTCCTTGCTTGGATTTGCCTTTCCTGCAATTACCTTGCCTGGAATTGCCTTTCCTTGCCTTTCCTTGCCTGGAATTGACTTTCCCAAAATTGCCTTGCATTGCCTTGCCTTTCCTTGTATCAGATTGCCTTGCCTGGAATTGTCTTGCTTCCAATTGTCTTGAATTATTTTTCTTTGCCTTCCCTTGAATATCCTTGCCTGAAAATGCCTTGCCTTGCCTTGCCTTGCCTAGCCTGCTATTGCCTTGCCTGGACTTGCCTGGCCATGCCTTTACTTTCCCTGAGGTGCTTGGAATTGCCTTGCCTGGAATTGCCTTGCATTACCTTCCCTGGAATTCCCTTGCCTCGAATTGTCCTGCCTTTCCATGCCTTGCCTGGGATTGCCTTGCCTGGAATTGTTTTGTCTTGCCTTGACACTCCTTGCCTGGAATGGTCTTGCCTGGAATTGCCCTGCCTTGCCTTACCTGGAATTGCCTTGCCTGGAATTTCCTTTCCCTGTCTTTTCTTGCCTTACCTTGCCTGGAATTGCCTTTTTTGCAATTGCCTTTTCTTGAGTTGCCTTTACTTGCCTTGTTTTCCTTCCCTTCCCTTCCCTTCCCTTCCCTTCCCTTCCCTTCCCTTCCCTTCCCTTCCCTTCCCTTCCCTTCCCTTCCCTTGCCTTGCCTTGCCTTGCATTGCATTCCTTGGCTAAAACTGCCTTGCCTAGAATTGCATTGCCTTGCCTTGTCTTGAATTGCTATGTTTTTTGCTGCCTTGCCTAAAATTGCCCTGCCTGGAATTCTCCTGCCTTGTATTAACTTGCCTGTAATTGCCTTGCCTAGCATTGCCTTGCTTTACCTTGCCTTGCCTGGCATTGCCTTGTCTTGCCTTGCCCTGCCATGCTTTGTTTGCCTTGCCTAGATTTGCCTTGCCTGGAATTCCCTTGCCTCCCCTTATCTAAAATTGCCTTGCCTGGATTTAGCTTGCCTTCCCTTGCCTTTCCTGAAATTGCCTTGAGCTGCCTTTTATTTCTTTTCCTAAAATTGCCTTGCCTTGCCTAGAATTTCCTTACCTGGATTTGCCTTGTCTTTGCCTTGCCTTGCATTTCCTTGCCTTTTCTAGTATTGCCTTGCCTGGAATTGCATTGCCTTTTCTTGCCTTGCCTGGAATTTTCCTGCATTTCTTGCGCTGTCTAGCCTGGAATTGCCCTTCCTGGAATTGCATTGCCTTGCCCTGCCTTGCCCGGAAATTCCCTGCCTGGATTTGCTCTGTCTTGTTTCACTTTGCCTGAAATTGCCCTGCGTGGAATTGCACTGCCTTGCCTTGGCTTGCCTGGAAACACTGCCTTGCCTTGGCTTGCCTGGAATTGCACTGCCTTGCCTTGGCTTGCCTGGAATTGCCTTGCCTGGAATTGACTTTCCTGGAGCTGGTTTGCATTGCCTTGCCTTTGCTTGCATGAGATTGCCTTGCCTTGAATTGCCTTGCCTAGAATTTTCTTGCCTTTCCTTGCGTTGCCTAAATTTCCTTTGCCTGGAATTGCATTGCCTGGAATTGCCTTTTCTTTCCTTGCCTTGTGTATTTTGGCCTTCCCTTGAATTGCCTTCCTTGCCTGAAATTCTCTTCCATTGCCTAAAATTGCCCAGCCTGGGATTGCCCTGCCTGGGATGGCCTTGCCTTGGCTTCCCTTTCCTTGCCTAGAATTGCCTTGCCTAGTCTTGCCTGGAATTGCCCTGCCTAAATCTACCCTGTTTTGTTATGCCTTGCCTGAAATACTTCTGCCGGGAATTGCATTGCCTTGCCTTTCCTTGCCTTGCCTTGCCTGGAATATCCTTGCCTAGAATTGCCTTGCCTGGATATGCCTTCTGTGAAATTGCCTTACATTGCCTTATCTGGGATTGCCTTAACTGAAATTGCCGTGTCTTGCCTTGCTTTGGCTGGAATTGCCTAACCTGAATTCCCTTGTTTTGTCTTACCTTGCCTTGCCTTTCCTAGAATTTCCTTGCCTAGAATTGCATTGCCTGAAATTGCCTTGCCGTTATTTGCCTTGCCTTTTTCTCCTTTCCTTATTTTGACTTGCCTTGCATGAATTTCTCTGGTGTTGCCTAGCGTGAAATTTCCCTGCCTGGAATGGCCTTGCCTTGCCTTGTCCAGAATTTCCCTGCCTGGATTTGCCCTGCCTTGTTTTGCCTTACCTGAAATTGCCCTGTTTGGAATTGCACTGCCTTGCCTTGCCTGAAATTTTCTTGCATTGCCTTGAGTTTTCTAGCCTGTAATTGCCCTGCCTGGAATGGCCTTGCCTTGCCTTGCCCGGAATTTCCCTTCCTGGTTTTGTCCTGCATTGTTTTGCCTTGCCTGAAATTTCCCTGCTTGGAATTGCACTGCCTTGCCTGGAATTGCCTTCCCTTTCCTGGAATTTTCTTGCATTGCCTTGAGTTGCCTAGCCTGGAATAATCCTGCCTGGAATGACCTTACCTTGCCTTACCCAGAATTTCCCTGCATGGATTTTCCCTACCTTGTTTTGCCCTGCCTGAAATTTCCCTGCCTGGAATTGCATTGCCTTGCCTTGACTTGCCTGGAATTGCCTTGCTTTGCCTTGACTTGCCTGGAATTGACTTTCCTGGAACTGCTTTGCATTTCCTTGCCTTTCCTTGAATGGATTGCCTTGTCTGGAATTGTCTTGCCTGGAAATGCCTTGCCGTTTCTTGCATTGCCTTGCATTGCCTGGATTTCCCTTGCCTGGAGTTGCATTGCCTGTAATTGCCCTGCCTTTCCTTTTCTTGTCTTTTTTTGCCTTGCCTGTAATTGCCTGACATTGCCTAGCCTGGTATTGCCCTGCCTGGGATGGCCTTGCCTTGGCTTCCCTTTTCTTGCCTACGATTGCCTTGCCTAGAATAGCCTTGCCTCGCTTTGCCTCAAATTCCCTGAATAAATTTGCCCTGCTTTGTTTTGCCTTGCCTGGAATTGCTTTGCATTGACTTAAATGGAATTGCCTTGCCTTGAGTGGAATATCTCTGCCTAGAATTGCCTTTCCTGGATTTGCCTACCTTTGAATTGCCTTGCCTTTTTTAAAATCTGGAATTGCCTTAACTGAAATTGCCGTGTCTTGGTTTGCTTTGCCTGGAATTGCCTTACCTAAATTTGCCTTGTTTTGTCTTGCCTTGCCTTGCCTTGCCTGTAATTTTCCTGCATTGTTTGCATTGCCTAGCATGGAAATGCCCTTTCTGGAATGGCATTGCCTTGCTATGCCTTACCCAAAAATTCCGTGCCTGGATTCACCCTGCCTTGTTTCACTTTCCCTGGAATAGCCCTGCCTGGAATCGCACTGCCTTGCCTTGACTTGCCTGGAATTGCCTTGCCTTGTCGTGCCTGGAATTGACTTTCCTGGAACTGCTTTGCATTGCCTTGTCTTTCCTTGCATGGCATTGCCTTGCCTGGAATTGTCTTGCCTTTCCTTGCCTCACCTTGCGTTGCCTGGATTTCCCTTGGCTGGAATTGCATTGCCTGGAATTGTCTTGCCTTTTCTTGACTTGCCTTTTCTTGCGTTGCCTTTTCTTGCCTTGCATGGCCTGAAATTTTTCTCCATTGCTTGCATTGCCTAGCCTAAAATTGCCCTTCCTAGAATGGCATTGCCTTGCCTTGCCTTGCCCAGAAATTCCCTGCCTGGATTTGCCCTGCCTTGTTTCATTTTGCCTGAAATTGCCCTGCGTGGAATTGGACTGCCTTGCCTTGGCTTGCCTGGAATTGCCTTGCCTTGCCTGGAATTGACTTTCCTGGAACTGCTTTGCATTGCCTTGCTTTTTCTTGCATGGGATTGCCTTGTCTTGAATTGTCTTGCCTGGAATTTCCTTGCCTTTCCTTGCATTGCCTGGATTTCCCTTGCTTGGTATTGCATTGCCTGGAATTGTCTCGACTTTCCTTGCCTTGTCTTTTTTGTCTTGCCTGGAATTGCCTTGTCTTGACTTACCTGGAATTGCCTTGCCTGGAATATCCTTGCTTACAATTGCCTTGCCTGGATTTTCCTTCCGTGGAATTGCCTTCCCTTGCCTTTTCTGGGATTGCCTTAACTGAAATTGCCTTGTCTTGCCTTGCTTTGCCTGGAATTGCCTTGCCTTGCCTTGCTTTGCCTGAAATTTTCTTACCTAAATTTGCCTTTTTTTTTTGCCTTGCCTTGCCTTACCTAGAATTGCTTGGCCTGGAATTGCATTGCCTGGAATTGCCTTGACATTTTTTGCCTTGCCCTGCCTGGAATTTACTTGTGCTGTCTTGCGTTGCTTAGCTTGGAATTGTCCTGCCTGTAATGGCCTTGCCTTGCCTTTCCCAGAATTTCCCTGCCTGGAATTGCCCTGCCATGTTTTGCCTTGCCTGAAATTGCCCTGCCTAAAATTGCACTGCTTTGCCTTGCCTTGCCTGCAACTTTCTTGCATTGCCTTGTGCTGCCTAGCCTGCGATTGCCCTGCCTGGAATGGCCTTGCCTTGCCTTGCCCAGCATTTCTTTGCCTAGATTTGCCCTGCCTTGCCTGAAATTGCCCTGCTTAGAATTGCACTGCCTGCCTTGACTTCCCTGGAATTGCCTTCCCGTTCCCGGAATTTTCTTGCATTGCCTTGAGTTGCCTAGCCTGGAATATCCCTGACTGGAATGGTCTTGCCTTGCGGTGCTTGGAATTTCCCTGCCTGGATTTGCCCTTCCTTGTTTTGCCTTGCCTAAAATTGCCGTGCCTGAAATCGCACTGCCTTGACTTGGCTTGCTTGGAATTGCCTTGCCTTGCCTTGCCTGAATTTGACTTCCCTGGAACTGCTTTGCATTGCCTTGTCTTTCCTTGCATGGTATTGCCCTGCCTGGATTCGTCTTGCCTGGAATTGCCTTGCCTTGCCTTGCGTTGTCTGGAATTGCCATGCCTGGAATTGAATTGCTGGAATTGCCTTGCCTTGCCTGGAATTTTCTTGCTTTGCCTTGCGTTGCCTAGCCTGGAATTGCCCTGCCTGGAATGGACTTGCCTTGGCTTGACTTGTCTTGCCTCGAATTTTCTTGCCTAGAATTGCCTTGTCTTGCCTTACCCAGAATTTTCCTGCCTGGATTTGCCCTGCCTTGTTTTTCTTTGCCTAAAATTGCCCTGCCAGAAGTTGCACTGCCTTGCTTTGACTTGACTGAATTTGGCTTGCCTTGTCTTGCCTGAAATTGACTTTGCTGAAACTGCTTTGCATTGCCTTGCCGTTTGTTTCATGTGATTGCCTTGCCTGGGATTGTCTTGCCTGGAATTTCCTTGCCTTGCCTTGAGTTACTTTGCATTGCCTGGAATTGCCTTGCGTGAAATTGCATTGACTGTAATTGCCTTTTCTTTTCTTGCCTGAAATTTTCTGCATTGCTTGCGCTGTGTAGCCTGGAAATGCCCTTCCTGGAATGGCTTTGCCTTGCTTGTCTTACCCAGAAAATCTAAGCCTGGATTTTCCCTGCCTTGTTTCACTTTGCCTGAAATTACCCTGCGTGGAATTGCACTGCCTTGTCTTTTCTTACCTGGAATTGCCTTGCCTTGCCTAGAATTGACGTTTTTGGAGCTGCTTTGCATTGCCTTGCCTTTCCTTGCATGGGATTGCCTTGCCTTGAATTGTCTTGCCTGGAATTGCCTTTTCTTTCCTTGCGTTGCCTTGTGTTGCCTGGATTTCCCTTGCCTGGAATTGCATTGCCTGGAATTGCCCTGCCTTTCCATGCCTTGCCTTTCCATGCCTTGCATGGAATTGCCTTCCATGCCTTGAATTCTCTTGCATTGCATGACATTGCCTAGCCTGGGATTGCCCGGTGTGGGATGGCTTCACCTTGCCTTTCTTTTCCTTGCCTAGAATTGCCTTGCCTCCCCTTGCCCGGAATTTCCCTGAATAAATTTGCCCTGCTTCGTTTTGCTTTGCCTAAAATTACCCTGCTAGAAATTGCACTTCCGTGCTTTGCCTTGCCTGGAATTGCCTTGCCTTACCTTACCTGGAATTGCCTTGACTTGCCTTGAGTGGAATATCCTTGTCCAGAATTGCCTTGCCTGGATTTGCCTTCCGTGAAATTGCCTTACCTTTCCTAATCTGGAATTGCCTTAACTAAAATTGCCTTGTCTTGCCTTGATTTGGCTGGAATTGCCTTGCCTTGCCTTACCTTGCTTTGCTTGGAATTGCCTTACCTAAATTTGACTTGCTCTGCCTTGCCTTGCCTTGCCTAGCCTTGCCTTACCTTGCTTTACTTAGAATTTTCTAGTCTGAAATTGCATTGCCTGGAACTGCATTGCCTTTATTTGCCTTGACTGTCTTTCCACTCCTCTTTTATACTTGCCTTACATGAAATTCTCTTGCATTGCCTTGCGTTGCCTAGCTTGGAATTGTTCTGCCTGGAATGGTCTTGCCTTGCGTTGCCCAGAATTTCCTTGCCTGGATTTGCCCTGCCTTGTTTTGCCTTTCCTTAAATTGCCCTGCCTGAAATTGCACTGCCTTGTTTTGCATTGTCCGAAATTGCCTTGCCTTGCCTGGAACTTTCTTACATTGCCTTGTATTGCCTAGCACTGTAATTGCCCTGCCTGGAATGGCCTTGCCTTGCCTTGCCCGGAATTTTCCTGCCTGGATTATCCCTGTTTCGTTTTGCCTGGCCTGAATTTGCCCTGCTTGGAATTGCACTGCCATGCCTTGCCTTTCCTGGAATTGCCTTCTCTTTCCTGGAATTTTCTTCCGTGGCCTTGCGTTGCCAAGCCTGGAATATCCCTGCCTGGAATGGCCTTGCATTGCCTTGCCTGAAATTTCCCTGCCTGGATTTTCCCTGTCTTGTTTTGCCTTGCTTGATATTGCCCTGGCTGAAATTGCAGGGCCTTGCCTGGACTTTCCTGGAATTGGAATTGCCTTTCCTTGCATAGAATTGCCTTGCCTGGAATTGTGTTGCTGGAATTGCCTTGCCTTGCTTTGCCTTGCCTTGCCTTGCATTGCCTGGAATTCCCTGCCTGGAATTGCATTGCCTGGAATTGCCTTGCCTTTTCTTGCCTTGCCTTTTTATGCCTTGCTTAGAATTACCTTGCCTTGCCTGGAATTTTCTTGTGTTGCCTAGCCAGAAATTGCCCTACCTAAAATGGACTTGCCTTGCTTTGCCTTCCTTTGCCTTGAATTGTCTTGCCTGGAATCGCCTTGACTTGCCTTGCCGGGAATTTTCCTGACTGGATTTGCCCTGCCTTGTTTTGCGTTACCTGAAATTGCCTTTCCTGGAATTGCACTGCCTTGCTTTGCCTTGCCTGAATTTGCCTTGCCTTGTCTTACCTGAAATTGACTTTGCTGGAGCTGCTTTGCATTGTCTTCCCTTTCCTTGCATTGTATTGCCTTGTCTGGAATTTTCTTGCCTGAAATTTCCTTGCCTTGCCTTGGGCTACCTTGCGTTGCCTGGATTTGCCTTGCCTGGAATTGCCTTGCCTTTCTTTGTTTTGCCTTTTCTTGTCTTTCCTTGCCTGGAACTTTCCTGCGTTGCTTGCATTTCCTAGCCTAAAAATGCCCTTCCTGGAATGGCATTGCCTTGTCTTCTTTTGCCTTGCCCAGAAATTCCCTGCCTGAAATTGTCCTGCCTTGCCTTACTTTGCCTGGAATTGCCTTGCCTGGCATTGCCTTGCATTGCATTGCCTTTCTTGGCTTCCCTTGCCTTGCCTTTCCTTACCATGCCTAGAATTGCCTTGCGTGGAATTGTCTTTCCTGGAATTGCCTCGCCTTGCCTTAACTGTAATTGCCTTGCCGGGAATTAATTTACTTTTTCTTGCCTTGCCCGGAATTGCCTTTAGCTGCTTTTTCTTTCCTTTCCTTTCCTGGAATTGACTTGCCATGGCTTGCCTTGCGTGGAATTGCCTTGAGTTGCCTTTCCTTCCCTTTCTTAGATTTGCCTTATCTGGAATCGCCTTTCCTTGCCTTATCTGGAATTGCCTTAACTGAAATTGCCTTGTCTTGCCTTGCTTTTCCTGGAATTGCATTGCTTGGAATTGCCTTTCATTTATTTGCTTTGCCTTTTTTTGTTTTGCCTTGCATTGCCTAGCTTGGAATTGCCCTGCCTGGAATGGCCTTGTTTTGCCTTGCCCAGAATTTCCCTGCCTGGATTTGCCCTGACTAGTTTTGCCTTGCCTGAAATTGCCCTGCCTGGGATTGCCCTGTTTTGTTGTGACTTGCCTGGAATTGCCTTGCTTTGCCTTGGGTAAAATTGACTTTCCTGCAACCACTTTGCATTGCCTTGCCTTTCCTTGCATGGGATTGCCTTGCCTGGAATTGCCTTCCCTTTTTTGGAATTCTCTTGCGTTGCCTAGCCTGGACTATCCCTGCCTGGAATGGCCTTCTCTTGCCTCGCTTGGAATTTCTCAGCCTGAATTTGCCCTGCCTTGTTTTGCATTGCCTGAAATTGCCCTCCCTGGAATTGCACTGCCTTGCCTTGACTCTCCTGGAATTGCGTTGCTTAGCTTTGCCTTGCCTAGAATTGACTTTCCTGGACCTGCTTTGCATTGCCTTGCCTTTTCTTGCATGGGATTGCTTTGTCAGGAATTGCCTTGCCTGGAATTTCATTGGCTGTAATTGCCATGCCTTTCCTTGCCTTACCTTTTTATGCCTTGCCTGAAATTACCTTGCCTTGCCAGGAATATTCTTGCTTTGCCTAGCCTGGAATTGCCTTGCCTTGTCTTGCCCAGGATTTTTTTGCCTAGGTTTGCCCTGCCTTGTTTAACCTTGCCTGAAATTGCCCTGCCTGGAATTGCACTGCCTTGCCTTGCCTTGCCTGGAATTGCCTTCCCTTTTTTGGAATTCTCTTGCGTTGCCTAGCCTGGAATATCCCTGCCTGGAATGACCTTGCCTTGCCTTGTTTGGAATTTCCCTGCCTGGATTTGCCCTGCCTTGTTCTCCATTGCCTGAAATTGCCCTCCCTGGAATTGCACTGCCTTGCCTTGTCTTGCCTGAAATTGCATTGCCTAGTTTTATCTTGCCTGGAATTGACTTTCATAGAACTGCTTTGCATTGCCTTGCCTTTCCTTGCATACGATTACCTTGCCAGGAATTGTCTTGCCTTGCCTTGCATTGTCTTCCATTGCCTGGAATTGCCTTGCCTGGAATTGTATTGCCTGGAATTGCCGTGCCTTTCCTTTTATTGCCTTTTTATTCCTTGCCTGAAATTACCTTGCCTTGCCTGAAATTTTTTTGCTTTGCCTTGCATTGCCTAGCCTGGAATTGCCCTGCCTGGAATGGCCTTGTCTTGCCTTGCTTGGAATTTCCCTGCCTGGATTTGCCCTGCCTTGTTTAACCTTGCCTGAAATTTCCCTGCCTGGAATTGCACTGTTTTGCCTTGACTTGCCTGAAATTGCCTTGCCTTGCCTTGCCTGGAATTGACTTTCCTGGAAGTGCTTTGCATTGCCTTGCTTTTTCTTGCATGTGATTGCCTTGCCTGGAATTGTCTTGCCTGGAATTGCCTTTCCTTGCCTTGCGTTGCCTGGATTTCCCTCGCCTGGAATTACATTGCCTAGAATTGCCTTGCCTTGCCTTTTATTTGTCTTGCTTTTTTTGCCTTGCCTTGCCTTGCCTGGAATTTTCTTGCATTGCCTTATGTTGCCTAGCTTGGAATTGCCCTGCCTGGAATGGCCTTATCTTTCCTTGCCCAGAATTACCCTGCCTGGATTTGCCCTGATTAGTTTTGCCTTACCTGAAATTGCCCTGCCAGAAATGGCACTTCCTTGTCTTGCCTTGCCTGAAATTGCCTTGCCTTGCCTGGAATTACCTTGCATTGCCCTGTGTTGCTTAGACTGTAATTGCCCTGCCTGGAATGGCCTTGCTTTGCCTTTCCCAGAATTTCCCTTCCTGGATTTGCCCTGCCTTGTTTTTCCTTGACTGAATTCGCCCTGCTTGGAATTGCACTGCCTTGCCTTGCCTTGCCTTGCCTTGCCTGGTATTGCCTTCCCTTTCCTGAAATTTTCTTGTGTTGCCTTGCGTTGCCTAGCCTGGAATAATCCTGCCTGGAATGACCTTGCCTTGCCTGCCAAGAATTTCCCTGCCTGGATTTGCCCTGCCTTGTTTTGCCTTGCCTGAAATTTCCCTGCCTGGAATTGAACTGTTTGTATTGACTTGCCTGGAATTGCCTTGGCTTACCTTGCCTGGAGGTTACTTTCCTGGAACTGTTTTGCATTACCTTGCCTTTCCTTGCATAGGAATCCCTTTTCTGACATGGTCTTGCCTGGAATTGCCTTGCATTGCCTGGAATTACATTGCCTGAATTGCATTGCCTGGAATTGCTTTACCTTTACTTGTCTTGCCTTTTTATACCTTGCCTGAAATTTTCTTGCATTGCCTCACCTGGAATTGCCCTACCTGGAATGGATTTGCCTTGGCTTGCCTTGCCTTCCCTGGAATTGTCTTGACTAAAATTGCCTTGACCTGCCTTGCCCTCAATTTTTCTGCCTGGATTTGCCCTGCCTTGTTTTGCCTTCCCTGAAATTGCCCTGCCTGGAATTGCACTACCTTGCCTTCCCTTCCCTGAGATTGCCTTGCCTGGATTTGAATTTCCCGAAATTGTTTTGCATTGCCTTGCTTTCCCAGCATGGATTGCCTTGCCTGGAATTGCCCTGCCTTTCATTTTCTGGAATTGCCTTACCTGGAATTGCCTTGTCTTGCCTTACTTGAGTGAACTTGCCTTGCCTGTAATTGCCTTGCCTCGAATTGCTTGGCCTTATCTGAAATTGCCTTGACTGAAATTGCCTTGCCTTGCCTTGTCTGGAACTGTGTTTGCTGGAATTGCCTTGCCTTGCCTTACTTGGAATTGCCTTGCTTGGATTTGTTTTTCCTGCAGTTGTCTTTTCTAGAATTGCCTTGCCTTGCCTGGAATTGACTTTCCCAAAATTGCCTTGCATTTCCGTGCCTTTCCTTTTATCAGATTGCCTTGCCTGGAATTGCCTTGCCTCTAATTGCCTTGAGTTGCCTTCTTTGCCTTGCCTGTAATATCCTTGCCTGGAATTACCTTGCCTTGCCCTGCCTTGCCTGCAATTGCCTTGCCTGGAATTGCCAGGCCATGCCTTGTCTTCCCCTGTCATGTTTAGAATTGCCTTTCCTTGCCTTTTCTGGAATTGCCTAGCCTGAAATGGTTTTGTCTTGCCTTGACTCTCCTTGCCTGGAATCTCCTTGCCTGGAATTGTCCTGCCCTGCCTTACATGGATTTGTCTTGCTTGAAATTTTCTTTTCCTGCATTTTATTGCCTTGCCTTGCCTGGTATTGCCTTTCTTGCAATTGCCCTTCCTTGATTTGCCTTTCCTTTTCTTGCCTTGCCTGGAATTGCCTTGCCTTGCATTGACTTCCCTTGCCTAAAACTGCCCTGCTAAAATTGCATTGCCTTTCCTTGTCTCGAATTGCCCTGCCTTTTGTTGCCTTGCCTAAAATTACCCTGCCTGGAATTGTCCTGCCTTGCCTTACTTTGCCTGGAATTGCCTTGCCTGGCATTGCCTTGCATTGTGTTGCCTTGCCTGGCGTTGCCTTGTCTTGCCTTGTTTTGCTTTGCCTTACCATGCCTAGAATTGCCTTGCGTGGAATTGCATTTCTTGTAATTGCCTTGCCATGCCTTACCTGTAATTGCCTTTCGGGAATCAACTTACTTTTTCTTGCCTTGCCTGGAATTGCCTTTAGCTGCCTTTCTTTGCCTTTCTTGGAATTGCCTTGCTGTGGCTTGCCTTGTGTGAAATTGCCTTGAGTTGCCTTTCCTTCCCTTTCCTGGATTTGCCTTATCTGGAATTGCCTTACCTGGAATTGCCCTTTCTTCCCTTGCCTAACCTAAAATTGCCTTTCCTGCAATTGCCTAGCCTGGAGTTGTCTTACCTTGCATTGTCGTGCCTTGCGTGGAATTGCCTTGCCTGGATTTGCCTTCTTTTGCCTTGCCTTGCTTTCTTTCCCTTGCTTAGCATTGCCTTGCCTGGAATTGCATTGCCTGGAATTGCCCTGACTTTCCTTGACTTGTCTTTTTTTGCCTTGCTTGGACTTGCCTTCTTTGCCTGGAATTTTCTTGCATTGCCTGACATTGCTTAGCCTGGGATTGCCCTGCCTGGGATGGCCTTGTCTTGGCTTCCCTTTCATTACCTACAATTGCCTTGCCTAGAACACCCTTGCCTTTCCTTGCATAGAACTTCCTGAATAAATTTGCCCTGCTTTGTTTTGCCTTGCCTGAAATTACACTGTCAGGAATTACACTGCTGTGCCTTGCCTTGCCTGGAATTGCCTTGCATTGACTTACCTGGAATTGCCTTGGCTTGCCTTGCCTGGAGTATTTTTGCCTAGAATTGCCTTGCCTGGATTTGCCTTCCGTGGAGTTGCCTTGCTTTTCCTTACCTGGAATTTTCTTAACTGAAATTGCCTTGTCCTGCCTTGCTTTGCCTGGAATTGCCTTGCCTTGCCTGGAATTGCCTTACCTAGAATTGCCTGCCTGGAATTGCATTTCCTGGAATTGCCTTGTCTTTTTTTTACCTTGTCTTGTTTTGCCTTGCCTTGCCTGGAATGTTCTTGCGTTGCCTTGCATTGCCTAGCTTGGAAATGCCCTGCTTGAAATGGCCTTGCCTTGCTTTGCCTGGAATTGCCTTACCTAGATTTGCCTTGTTTTGCCTTGTCTTGCCTATTCTTGCCTTGGCTTGGCTTGCCTTACTTAGAATTGCCTTGCCTAGAATTGCCTTTTCTTTCCCTGCCTTGCCTTTTATTGCCATACGTTGCCTGGAATTTTCTTGCGTTACCTTGCATTGCCTAGCCTTCAATTGCCATGCCTGGAATGGCCTTGCCTTGCCTTGCCCGGGATTTTCCTGCCTGGATTTTCCCTGCCTTGTTTTGCCTTCCCTGAAATTGACATGCTTGGAATTGCACTGCCTTGCTTTGCCTTGCCTGGAATTGCCATCCCTTTCATGGAATTTTCTTGCCTTGCCTTGTGTTGCCTAGCCTGGAATATCCCTGCCTGGAATGGCCTTGCTTTGCCTTGCCCAGAATCTTCCTGCCTGGATTTTCCCTGCCTTGTTTTGCCTTTCCTGAAATTGCCCTGCCTGTAATTGCACTGCCTTGCCTTGGCTTCCCTGAATTTGGGTTGCCTGGATTTTTCTTGCCTGGAATTGCCTTGCCTTTCCTTGTCTTGCCTTTTTATGCCTTCCCTATAATTACCTTGCCTTGCCTAGAATTTTCTTGTGTTTCCTTGTGTTGCCTACCCGGGAATTGCCCTGACTGGAATGACCTTTCCTTGACTTGCCTTGTTTTGCCTGGAATTGCCTTGCCTGGAATTGTCTTGACATCCCTTGCCCAAAATTTTCCTGCCTGGATTTGCCCTGCCTTGTTTTGCCTTGCCTGAAATCGCCCTGCTGGGAATTGCACTGCCTTGCCTTGCCTTCACTGGGATTGCCTTGCCTTGCCTTCCTCAAATTGACTTTCCCAAAATTGTTTTGCATTTCATTGCCTTTCCTTACATGGGATTGCCTTGCCTGGAATTGCCCTGCCTTTCATTTTCTGGAATTGCCTTGCCTGGAATTGCTTTGTCTTGCGTTGCCTTGCCTTGCCTGGAATTGCCTTGCCTCGAGTCTCCTTGCCTTGACGTGCCTTGACTGGAATTTCCTTGCCTAAAATTGCTTGCCTTGCCTTGTCTGAAACTGTGTTGGCTGGAATTGCCTTGCCTTGCCGTACCTGGAATTGCCTTGCTTGGATTTGCCTTTCCTGCTATTGCCTTCTCTGGAATTGCCTTGCCTTGCCTTGCCTTGCCTGGAATTGACTTTCAAAAAATTGCCCTGCATTGCTGTGCCTTTCCTTGTATCAGATTGCCTTGCCTGAAATTGTCTTGCCTCTAATTGCCTTGGGTTGCCTTATTTTGCCTTGCCTGGAATATCCTTGTCCGGAATTTCCCTACCTAAATTTGCCCTTCCTTGTTTCACCTTGCCTGAAAATGCCCTGCCTGAAATTGCACTGCATTGCCTTGGCTTACCTGGAATTGCCTTGTGTTGCCTTGCCTGGAGTTAACTTTTCTGGAACTCCTTTACATTGTCTTGCCTTTTCTTCTATGGGATTGCCTTGCCTGGAATTTTCTTGCCTGAAATTGCCTTGCCTTGTCTTGCATTGCCATACATTACCTGTATTTCCCTTGCCTGGAATTGCATTGCCTGGAATTGCCTTGCCTTGTCTTGCCTTTTTTTTTGCCTTTCCTGGTATTGTCTTGCCATGCCTGGAATTTTCTTGTGTTGCCTGGCACTGACTAGCCTGGAATTGCCCTGCCTGCAATGGCATTGCTTTGGCTTTCCTTTCCTTGCCTAGAATTCTCTTGCCTAGAATTGTCTTGCCTTGCCTTGCCCGGAATTTCTCTGCCTGAATTTGCCTTACTTTGTTTTGCCCTGCCTGAAATTGCCCTGCCTGGAGTTGCACTGCCTTGCTTTTCCTTGCCTGGAATTGCCTTGACTTGGCTTACCTGGAATTGCCTTGCCTTGCCTTGCCTGGAATATCCTTGTCTAGAATTGCCTTGCCTGGATTTCCCTTTCATTGAATTGCCTTGCCTTGCCTTATCTGGAATTGCGTTAACTGAAATTACCTTGTCTTGCCTTGCTTTGCCTGGTATTGCCTTGCCTTGCTTTTCCTGAAATTGGCTTACCTGGATATGCCTTGTTTTGCCTTACCTTGCCTTGTCTTGCCTTGCCTTATCTGGAGTTGCATTGCCTGGAAATGCCTTGTATTTCGTTGCCTTGCCGTTTTCTGCCTTGCGTTTTTTGCCTTGCCTTGCCTTGCCTGGAATTTTCTTGCCTTCCCTTGGGTTGCCTAGCCTGTAATTGCCCTGCCTTGAATGGCCTTGCCTTGCCTTACCCGGAATTTTCCTGCCTGAATATTCCCTGCCTTGTTTTGCCTTGCCTGAAATTTTCCTGCTTGGAATTGCACTGCCTTGCCTTGCCCTGCTTCAAATTGCACTGCCTTGCCTTGCCTTGCCTGGAATTGCCTTCGCTTTCCTGAAATTTTCTTCCTTTTATTGCATTGCCTATACTGGAATATCCCTGTCTGAAATGGCCTTGCATTGCCTTTCCCGGAATTTCCCTGCCTGAATTTGTCCTGCCTTGTTTTGCCTTGCCTGAAATTGCCCTGCCTGGAATTGCACTGCCTTGCCTTGACTTGCCTGGAATTGCCTTGCCTTGCCTGGAATTGACTTTCCCAAAATATTCTTGCATTGCCTTACCTTTCCTTGCATCAGATTTCCTTGCATGGAATTGTTTGCCTGGAATTGCCTTGAGTTGCCTTTCTTTGCCTTGCCTGGATTACCCTTGCCTGAAATGGACTTGTCTTGCCTTGCCTTGTCCTGCCTTGCCTGCAATTGCATTGTCTGGATTTGCCTGACCAGGCCTTGTCTTCCCCTGCTTGGAATTGCCTTTCCTGGAATTGTCTTGCATTGCCTTCCATGGAATTGCCTTGCCTCGATTTTCCTTGCTGTACCATGCCTTGCCTGGGATTGTCTTCCCTGGAATTCTTTTGTCTTGCTTTGCCTTGCCTTGCCTGGAACTGTCCTACCTTGCCATACCTGAAATTACCTTGCCTGTAATTTTCTTTCCCTGCCCTATCTTGCCTCGCGTTGCCTCGAATTGCCTTGCCTACAATTGCCTTTCCTTGAATTGCCTTTTCTTGCCGTCTTGCTTTGCCTTCCCTTATTTTGACTTGCCTTGCCTAGAATTGCCTTGCCTTGTGTGAAATTGCATTTTCTGTAATTGACTAGCGTGGAATTGCCTTCCCTGGCCTTGCTTTGCCTGGAATTGCCTTGCATGGATTTACCTTGTTTCGCCTTGCTTTGCCTTTCCTTTCCTTGCCTTGCTCTGCCTTGTCTTGTATTGCCTTGCCTTGAATTGCATTTTCTGGAATTGCCTTACCATCTTTTGCCTTACCTTTTTGGCCTTGTTGTTCCTTGCCCTGCCCTGCCTTGCCTGAAATATACTTGCTTTGCTTGCATTTCCTAGCCTGGAATTGCCCTGCCTAAAATAGCATTGCCTTACCTTGCTTTGCCCATAATTTCCCTGCCTGAATTTGGCCTGCCTTGTTTCACCTTGCCTGAAATTGCCCTGCCTGGAATTGTACTGCCTTGCTTTGACTTGCCTGTAATTGCCTTTCCTTGCCTTGCCTGCAATTGACTTTACTGGAACTTCTTTGCATTGCCATGTTTTTTCTTGCATGGGATAGCCTTGCCTGGAATTGCCTGGATTACCCATACCTGGAATTGCATGGTCTGGAATTGCCTTGCCTTTCCTTTCCTTGCCTGGAATTTTCTTGCATTGCCTGGCATTGCCTAGCCCGGATTGCACTGCCTGGAATGGCCTTGGTTTGGCTTTCCTCGCCTTGCCTTGAATTGCCTTGCCTTGCCTTGCTTGGAATTTCCCTGCCTGGATTTGCCCTGCCTTTATTTGCCTTGCCTCAAATTGTCCTGCTGGGAATTGCACTGCCTTGCCTTGCCTTGGCTGGAAATGCCTTGCCTTGTCTTGCCTGGAATTGACTTTCCCAAAATTGCCTTGCATTGCCGTGCCTTTCCTTGCATCACATTGCGTTGCCTGGAATTGTCTTGCTTGGTATTGCCTTCAGTTGCCTTTCTTTGCCTTGCCTTGCCTTGCTCTGCCTTGCCTGCAATTGCCTTGCCTGGAATGGGCTGGCCATGCCTTGTCTTCCTCTGCCATGCTTAAAATTGTCTTGCCTGGGAGAGGGACTCAAGATGGCGCTGTGAGAACAACCCAGGATTGGAGCCCGCATTGAATTCGCAAACGGTGAGTCAGTGCTGCATTTCCAGACTGATCTTTGTTGCCCACAGAACGGGGAAACTCCCAAGTATAAAAAGACACGGGACGCCAGGCAGTAGGTCTGCCTGGCAAAGCCGGCAGCCGGGGCGGTGGCGGCCGGCCCTACCCAGCAATCCCCACAGGGCACGCTTCTCCGGGTGCCTTGTTGAACTGGCAACCTGAGACTTGAGAGGGCTGGACTTGAGACTGAACAAGACTTGCACAGTAGCCTAGCCCAGGGGATTGCAGGGACAGATCGTTTGGGATACCCAGTGGGACGAACAAAACCGCGATTTCAAACTATCCCGGGCAGAAGGTCCGAGACGCTCTGTGGGGGAGGGGCGTCCACCACTATGGAGGCAACCTGCCCCAACTGATATACACGCCCACTGCTGAGGCAGCCAGCCGTTGCCGAGGCAACCCGCCCGAACTGAGATAAACGCCCACTGCTGACGCAGCCAGCCGTTGCCAAGGCAACCCGTCCCTACTGAGATACACGCCACTGCTGACACAGCCTGCGGTTGCTGAGGCAACACGCTACAACGAAGAGACTCCGCCGCAGGGCGTGGCGGAGACCACAGCAGAGCCGGCAGGAACAGCGCGAATCACACAACAGCAGGGCGGAGCCTCGGCAGCCAAACAGTGGCTAGTCTGCCTTTGAGCTGGGCAGGACACCTGATTGGACATCCAAAAATAAAGCCCAAACCCCTCAACACAGAGCATTTGAGAAAAAAAAAGGGTTGTTTAATGAGCTGTGTTGCAGCAGAATCAAACATAGCAGCCTAACAGCCCTGAATGAACAACAGAGTGCACAGCTCAGCAATTAAACCCCTATAAAGTACAAACTGTCTCCTCAAGCAGCTCCCTGACCCCTCTATATCCAAAAGACTGTCATTAGGCAGGCATCATCCTGGGACAAAGAGAGCAGAAAAAGAAACTGGTAGCATCCCTCGCTGTGCCACGGCTACTAGAGGTGCACCCCAGACAAGCAGGGTCTGGAGCGGACCTCAACAGTCGTACAGCGAAGGGGCTAGACTGGTAGAAGGAAAACCAAGCAACAGAAATACTTCATCATCAACATTCTGGGTGTCCACTCAGAGACCCAAACGAAAAGTCAGCAACTACGCAGACGACCAGCAGACAAATCCACAAAGATGGGAAGAAACCAGCGCAAAAAGGAGGAAAACACCCGAAACCAGAACACCTCGCCTCCTAGAAAGGACCAAAACTCCTCACCAGCAAGGGAACAAAGCTGGACGGAGAATGACTGTGACGAAATAACGGAATTAGACTTCAGAAGATGGATAATGAGAAACTTTTGTGAGCTAAAAGATCATGTATTAAATCAATGCAAAGAAACTAAGAACCTTGAAAAAAGATTCGAGGAAATGATAACAAGAACGGATACCTTAGAGAGGAATATGAATGAATTAAAGGAGCTGAAAAAAACAATACGAGAACTTCGCGAAGCAAACGCAAGTTTCAATAGCCGAATTGACCAAGCAGAAGAAAGAATATCTGAAGTCGAAGACCAACTCAATGAAATAAAACGAGAAACCAAGATCAGAGAAAAAAGCGCAAAAAGGAATGAACAAAGTCTCCAAGAAATGTGGGACTATGTGAAAAGACCTAACCTACGTTTGATAGGTGTACCAGAAGGGGACGAAGAGAATGAATCCCAGCTGGAAAAAACTCTTCAGGACATCATCCAGGAAAATTTCCCCCACCTAGCAAGACAAGCCAACACTCAATTGCAGGAAATACAGAGAACACCACAAAGATATTCCGCAAGAAGAGCAACCCCAAGGCACATAATCGTCAGATTCAACAGGGTTGAAATAAAGGAGAGAATACTAAGGGCAGCCAGAGAGAAAGGTCAGGTCACCCACAAAGGGAAGCCCATCAGACTCACAGCAGATCTCTCAGCAGAAACACTACAAGCCAGAAGAGATTGGGGGCCAATATTCAACATTCTTAAAGAAAAGAACTTTCAACCCAGAATTTCATATCCAGCCAAACTGAGCTTCAGAAGTGAAGGAAGAATAAAATCCTTTGCGAACAAGCAAGTACTCAGAGATTTTGTCACCACCAGGCCTGCTTTACAAGAGCTCCTAAAAGAGGCACTACACATAGAAAGGATCAATCAGTACCAGCCATTCCAAAATCACACTGAATGCTAAAGAGCATCAACATAATGAAGAATCTACAACAACTAACAGGCAAAACAGCCACTTAGCATCAAAATGGCAGTATCAAATTCACACATAACAATATTAACCCTAAATGTAAATGGACTAAATGCACCAATCAAAAGACACAGACTGGCAAATTGGATAAAAATCCAAAACCCATCAGTGTGCTGTATCCAGGAAACCCATCTCACATGCAAGGATACACAAAGGCTCAAAATAAAGGGATGGAGGAAGATTTACCAAGCTAATGGAAAGCAAAAAAAAAGCAGGAGTTGCAATTCTCATCTCTGATAAAATAGACTTTAAAGCAACAAAGATCAAAAGAGACAAAGAAGGCCATTACATAATGGTAAAAGGATCGATACAACAAGAAGAGCTAACAATCCTAAACATATATGGACCCAACACAGGAGCACCCAGATACATAAGGCAAGTTCTTAATGACTTACAGAAGGACTTAGACTCCCACACAATAATAGTGGGAGACTTTAACACTCCACTGTCAATACTAGACAGATCAACCAGACAGAAAATCAACAAGGAAACACAGGGCTTGAACTCAGACCTGGAGCAAGCAAACCTGGTGGACATTTACAGAACTCTCCACCCCAAATCCACAGAATATACATTCTTCTCAGCACCACATCACACCTACTCTAAAATTGACCACATAATTGGAAGTAAAGCACTGCTCAACAAATGCAAAACAACTGAAATCATAACAAACAGCCTCTCAGACCATAGTGCAATCAAGTTAGAACTCAGAATTCAGAAACCGACCCAGAACCGCACAGCTTCATGGAAACTGAACAACTGGCTCTTGAATGTTGACTGGGTAAACAACGAAATGAAGGCAGAAATAAAGAAGTTCTTCGAAACCAATGAGAATGAAGACACAACGTGCCAGAACCTCTGGGACACATTTAAAGCAGTCTCTAGAGGAAAGTATATAGCAATAAGTGCCCATATGAGGAGAATGGAGAGATCCAAAATTGACACCCTATCGTCAAAATTGAAAGAGCTAGAGGAGCAAGATCAAAAAAACTCAAAACCCAGCAGAAGACAAGAAATTACTAAGATCAGAGCTGAGCTGAAGGAGATTGAGACACGAAAAACCCTTCAAAAAATCAATAAATCCAAGAGCTGGTTTTTTGAAAAGATCAACAAAATAGACAGACCACTAGCCAGATTAATTAAAAATAAAAGAGAGAACAACCAAATAGATGCAATAAAAAATGATAAAGGGGAAATCACCACAGATTCCACAGAAATTCAAACCATCATCAGAGAATATTACAAACAACTCTATGCACATAAACTAGTAAACCTGGAAGAAATGGATAAATTCCTGGACTCCTGTGTCCTCCCAAGCCTAAACCAGGAGGAAGCTGAAACTATGAATAGACCAATAACAAGGTCTGAAGTTGAGGCAGCAATTAAGAGCCTACCTCACAAAAAAAGCCCAGGTCCAGATGGGTTCACAGCCGAATTCTACCAGACACACAAGGAGGAGCTGGTACCATTCCTTCTAAAACTATTTCAAACAATCCAAAAAGAGGGAATCCTTCCCAAATCATTTTATGAGACCAACATCATCCTGATACCAAAACCCGGCAGAGACCCAACGAGAAAAGAAAACTTCAGGCCAATATCCATGATGAACATAGATGCAAAAATCTTCAATAAAATATTGGCAAGCCGATTGCAACAGCAAATCAAAAAACTTATTCATCATGATCAAGTAGGATTCATCCCAGGGATGCAAGGCTGGTTCAACATACGCAAGTCTATCAACGTAATTCACCACATAAACAGAACCAAAAACAAAAACCACATGATTATCTCAATTGACGCAGAGAAGGCATTTGACAAAATTCAACAGCCCTTTATGCTAAAAACCCTCAATAAACTCGGTATCGATGGAACGTATCTCAAAGTAATAAAAGCTATTTATGACAAACCAACAGCCAATATCATACTGAATGGGCAAAAACTGGAAGCATTCCCTTTGAAATCTGGTACTAGACAAGGATGCCCTCTCTCACCACTCCTATTCAATATAGTACTGGAAGTTCTAGCCAGAGCAATCAGGCAACAAAAAGAAATAAAGGGTATTCAAATAGGAAAGGTGGAAGCCAAATTGTCTCTATTTGCAGACGACATGATAGTATACCTAGAAGACCCCATCGCCTCAGCCCAAAAACTCCTGAAACTGATAAACAACTTCAGCAAAGTCTCAGGATATAAAATCAATGTGCAAAAATCACAAGCATTCGTCTACACCAATAACAGACTTAAAGAAAGCCAAATCAAGAGCGAACTGCCATTCGCAATTGCTACAAAAAGAATAAAATACCTTGGAATACAACTCACAAAGAACATAAGGGACCTCTTCAAGGAGAACTACAAACCACTGCTCAACGAAATCAGAGAGGACACAAACAGATGGAGAAACATTCCATGTTCATGGTTAGAAAGAATTAATATCGTGAAAATGGCTATACTGCCCAAAGTAATTTACAGAATCAACGCTATCCCCATCAAGCTACCATTGACTTTCTTCACAGAACTGGAAAAAACCACCATGAACTTCATATGGAACCAAAAGAGAGTCCGCATAGCCAAGTCAATTCTAAGCAAAAAGAACACAGCGGGGGGCATCACACTACCGGATTTCAAACTATACTACAAGGCTACAGTAATCAAAACAGCATGGTACTGGTACCAAAACACAGATATAGACCAATGGAACAAAACAGAGGCACCGGAGGCAACACAACATACATACAACTATACAATCTTTGATAAACCTGACAAAAACAAGCAATGGGGCAAGGATTCCATGTTTAACAAATGGTGTTGGGAAAACTGGCTAGCCATGTGCAGAAAGCAGAAACAGGACCCCTTCCTGACACCTTACACTAAAATTAACTCCAGATGGATTAAAGACTTAAACATAAGACCTGGCACCATAAAAACCCTAGAAGGAAATCTAGGCAAAACTATCCAGGACATAGGAGTAGGCAAGGACTTCATGAACAAAACACCAAGAGCATTGGCAACAAAAGCCAAAATAGACAAATGGGACCTAATGAAACTCCACAGCTTCTGCACGGCAAAAGAAACAGTCACTAGAGTGGATCAGCAACCAACAGAATGGGAAAAAATTTTCGCAGTCTACCCATCTGACAAAGGGCTGATATCCAGAATTTACAAACAACTCAAGCAGATTTACAGGAAAAAAACAAACAAGCCCATTCAAAAGTGGGCAAAGGATATGAACAGATACTTTACGAAAGAAGACATATATGAGGCCAACAATCATATGAAAAAATGCTCATCGTCACTGGTCATCAGAGAGATGCAAATGAAAACCACATTGAGATACCATCTCACGCCAGTTAGAATGGCGATCATTAAAAAATCTGGAGACAACAGATGCTGGAGAGGATGTGGAGAAAAAGGAACACTTTTACACTGTTGGTGGGAGTGTAAATTAGTTCAACCATTGTGGAAGACAGTGTGGCGATTCCTCAAGGCCTTAGAAATAGAAATTCCATTTGACCCAGCAATCCCATTACTGGGTATATATCCAAAAGACTATAAATCGTTCTACTATAAGGACACATGTACACGAATGTTCATTGCAGCACTGTTTACAATAGCAAAGACCTGGAATCAACCCAAATGCCCATTGATAATAGACTGGATTGGAAAAATGTGGCACATATACACCATGGAATATTATGCAGCAATCAGAAATGATGAGTTTGTGTCGTTTGTAGGGACATGGATGAATCTGGAAAACATCATCCTCAGCAAACTGACACAAGAACAGAAAATGAAACACCGCATATTCTCACTCATAGGTGGGTGCTGAAAAATGAGAACACATGGACACAGAAAGGGGAGTACTAAACACTGGGGTCTATTGGGGGGAAAAGGGGAGGGCCAGTGGGAGGGGGAGGTGGGGAGGGATAGCCTGGGGAGAAATGCCAAATGTGGGTGAAGGGGAGAAGAAAAGCAAAGCACACTGCCATGTGTGTACCTACGCAACTGTCTTGCATGCTCTGCTCATGTACCCCAAAACCTATAATCCAATAAAAAAAAAAATTGTCTTGCCTGGAATTGCCTTGCCTTGCCTTCCCAGAGATTGCCTTCCCTCGAAATGCCTTGTTTTACCATGCCTTGGCTGATAGTGGCTTGCATGTGATTGCCTTCCCTGGAATTGTTTTGTCTTTCCTTGACTTGCCTTGCCTGGAATTGCCATGCCTGGAATGGTTCTGCCTTGCCTTATGTGGAATTGCCTTGCGTGGAATTTTGTTTCCCTGCCTTGTCTTGCCTTTCCTTGCCTTGAATTGCCCCTCCTGAAATTGCCTTTTCTTGAATTGCCTTTCCATGACTTGCCTTGCCTGGAATTTCTTTGCCTTGCATTGTCTTGCCTTGCCTAAAACTGCCCTGTGTGCAATTGCATTTCCTTGCTTTTTTCAAAAATTGTTGACTTGCCAAAAATTGGCCTCACTGAAATTGCCTTGCCTTGCATTAAATTGCCTGGAATTGCCTTATGTGGAACTGCCTTGCCTTGTATTGCCTTTCCTGGAATTGTCTTGTGTTGCCTTGTCTGGAATTGCCTTGCCTTACCTTGCCTTGCCTGGAATTGTCTTGAGTTGCCTATTTTTGCCTTGCCTAGATTTCCCTTCACTGGTATTGTTTTGCCTTGCCCTACCTGGAATTGCCTTGCCTGGATTTGCCTCGACTAGCCTTGTCTTGCCTGAAATTGCCTTGCCTTCCTTGACTTGCCTTGTATGGAATTGCCTTGCCTTGATTTGGCTTGTTTTGCCTTGACTTTACTTGCCTTGCCTTGTTTTGCCTTGACTTTCTTTGCCTCGCCTTGTTTTGCCTTGCCTTGCATAGAATTCACTTGCCTGGATTTGCCTTCCCTGGAAATGCCTTGCCTTTCGTTATCTGGAATTGTCTTACCTGGAATTGCCTTGTCTTGCCTTGCCTTGCCTGGAATTGCCTTTCCTTGCATTGCCTTGCCTTGCCTGGAATTTTCTTGCCTGGATTTGCCTTGTTTTGCCTTGCCTTGCCTTTTCTTGCCTTGCCTTGCCTTACCTTACCGAGAATTGCCTTCACTGAAATTACATTGCCTGGATTTGCCTTGCCTTCTCTTGCCTTGCCTTTTTTTGACTTGCCTTTCCTTGCGTTGTTTTTCCTGTAATGTTTTTTTTTGCGTTGACTTGCTTTGCCTAGCCTGGAATTGCCCTGCCTGTAATGGTCTTGCCATGCCTTGCTCAGAATTTTGCTGCCTGGATTTGGCATGTCTTGTTGTGCTTTGCCTGAAATTGCCCTGCCTGGAATTCAACTTCCTTGCCTTGCCTTGCCTGAAATACCCTTGACTAGAATTGACTTGCTTGGATTTACCATTCTTGGAATTGCCTTGCCCTGCCTCATCTGGAATTGCCTTAACTGAAATTGCCTTGTCTTGCCTTGATTTGCCTAAAATTGCCTTGTCTTGCCTTGCCTTGCTTTGCCTTGCCTTTCCTTGCCTTGCCTTGCCTTGCCTTACCTAGAATTGCCTTGCCTGGAATTGCATTGCCTGGAATTGCCTTTTCTTTCTTTGCCTTACTGTTTTTTGCCTTGCCATTTTTTTGCCTTGTCTTGCCTGGAATTTTCTTGCATTGCCTTTTGTTGCCTAGCCTGGAATTGCCCTGGCTGGAATGGTCTTGCCTTGCCCTGCCCGGAATTTCGCTGCCTGAATTTTCCCTGCCCTGTTTTGCCTTGCCAGAAATTTCCCAGCCTGGAATTGCACTGTCTTGTCTTGCCTTGCCTGGAATTGCCTTGCCTTGCCTTGCCTGAAATTTTCTTGCATTGCCATGCGTTGCCAAGCCTAGAACTGTCCTGCCTGGAATTGCCTTGCCTTTCCTTGCCTTGCCTGGCATTACCTTGTCTTGCCTTGTTGTGACTTGCCTTTCTTTGCCTTCCATAGAATTGCCTTGCCTCGTTTTACCTGAAATTGCCTTGCCTGGAATAGCCTTGCCTGAAATTGTCTTCAGTTGCTTTTCCTTGCCTTTCCTGGGATTGCCTTGCCTAGCCTTTTCTTACCTGGAATTGCCTTGTGTTGCCTTTCCGTGCATTGCCTGGATTTGCCTTCCATGGAATTGCCTTGACTTACCTTATCTCAAATTGACTTGAGTGGAATTTCCTTGTCTTGCCTTAAATTGCCTTTCCTGCAATTGCCTAACTTGGAATTGCCTTGCGTTGTCTTGCCTTGCCTTACCTTACCTGGAATTGCCTTGCCTGGTTTTGCCTTGCATGGGATTTCCTTGCCTGGAATTGTTTTGTGTTGCTTTGACTTGACTTGCCTGAAATTGCTTTGCCTGGAATTGCCCTTCCTTGCCTTACCTGGAATTGCCTTGCCTGGAATTTCTTTTCCCTGCCTTGTCTTCCCTTGCCTGGAATTGCTTTTCCTGCAATTATCATTCCTTGAATTGCCTTTTCTTGCCTTGCCTTGCCTTGCCTTGCCTGGAATTGCCTTGTTTTGCCTTTCCTTTCCTTGCCTAGAATTGTCTTGCCTGGAATTGCATTGCCTTTCCTTGACTTGCCTATTTCTGCCTTTCCTGGCCTGGAATGTTCTTGCATTGCTAGCCTAAAATTGCCCAGCCTGGAGTGGCCTTGCCTTTCCTTGGCCAGAATTTCCCTGCCTGGATTTGCCCTGCCTTGTTTTGCCTTGCCTGAAATTTCCTTTCCTGGAATTGCACTGCCTTGCCTTTCCTTGCCTGGAATATCTTCGCATCTCCTTGCCTGGAATTGTCTTGCCTGGATTTGAATTGTTTTGCCTTGCCTTGCTTTGCCTTCCCTTACCTTGCGTTACCTTACATAGAATGGCCTTGCCTTGAATTGAATTGCCTGGAATTGCCTTGCCTTGCCCGGAATTTCTCTGCCTGAATTTGCCCTGCCTTGTTTTGTTTTGCCTGAAATTGCCTTGCTGGAAATTGCACTGCCTTGCCTTGTCTCTCCTGGAATTGCCCTGCCTTGCCTTGCCTTGCCTGGAAATGACTTTCCCAGAATTACCTTGCATTGCCTTGCCTCTCTTTGCATGGGATTACTTTACCTGGAATTGCCTTGCCTTGCCCTGCCTTTCCTTGCATTGCCTGGAATTGCCTAGCCTGGAATTGCCTTGGCTTGCCTTACCCTTCCTTGCCTGCAATTTCCTTACCTGGAATTGCCTTGCCTTGCCTTCTCTGTAATTGCCTTGCCACGAATTGCCTTGCCTTACCATGCCATGCCTGGAATTGATTTGTCTTACCTTGACTTGCGTTGCCTGGAATTGCCTTGCCTTATCTGGAATTTCCTTGCCTGTAATTTACTTTTCATGCCTTGTCTTGCCTTGCCTTGCCTGGAATTGCCTTGCCTTGCCTTGAATTTTCTTGCATTGCCTTGTGCTGCCTATCCTGGAATTGCCTTGAGTTGCCTTTCCTTGCCTTTGCACGAATTGCCTTACCTTACCTTGCCTTGCCTAGAATTGCTTTGAGATGTCCTTTCTTGCCTTGCCTAAATTGGCCGCCCCTGGAATTGCCTTTCATTGCCCTACCTGTAATTGCCTTGCCTGGAATTGTATTGTCTTGCCTTGCCTAGCCTGAAATTGTCTTGCCTTGCCTTTCCTGGAATTGCCTTGCTGGATTTGCCTTGTTTTGCCTTGCTTGCCTTGCCTTTTCTAAAATTGCCATGCCTGGAATTGCCTTGCCTAGAATTGCCTTGACTTTTTTTGCCTTCCATAAAGTTGCGTTGCCTAGCCTGGAATTTTCCTGCATTGCCTGGCATTGCCTAGCCTGGAATTGCCCGACCTGAAACGTCCTTGACTTGATTTGCCTTGCCTTGCCTGGAATTGCCTTGCCTAGAATCGCCTTTCCTTGCCTTGCCCAGAATTTCCCTGCCTGAAATTTCCCTGCCAGAAATTGCACTGTCTTGCCTTGCCTGGAGTTGCCTTACATTGCATTGCCTGTAATTGGCATTTCCAAAATTGCCTTGTATACCCTTGCCTTTTCTTGCATCAGATTGCCTTCCCTGGAATTGTCTTTACTGGAGTTGCCTGGAGTTGCCTTTCTTTGCCTTGCCTGGAATATCTTTTCCTGGAATTGCCTTGCCTTGTGTTGCTCCACCTTGCCTGGAATTTCCTTGCATGAAATAGCCTTTCCATGCCTTGCCTTCCCTTACCATGCTTGGAATTTTCTTGCCTGGAATTGGCTTTAATTGTCTTCCCTGGAATTGACTTGCCTTGAATTTCCTTGCCTTACCATGCCTTGTCTGGTTTTGCCTTCAACGGGATTTCCTTCCCTGGAATTGTTTTGTCTTGCTTTGACTTTACTTGTCTGGAATTGTCTGGCCTGGAATTGCCCTACTTTGCCTTACCTAGAATTACCTTGCTGGAATTTCCATTCCCTGCCTTGTTGTGCCTTGCCTTGCCTTGCCTTGCCTGGAACTGGTTTTCCTGCAATTGCCATTCCTTAAATTGCCCTTTCTTGCCTTGCCTTATCTTACCTTCAATTGCCTTGCCTTGCATTGCCTTCCCTTGCCTAAAACTGCTCTGCCTAGTATTGCATTGTCTTGCCTTGTCTGGAATTGCCCTGTTTTTTGTTGCCTTGCCTAGAATTGCCCTGCCTGAATTGCCCTGGCTTGCCTTACCTTGCCTGGAATTGCCTTGCCTGGCATTGCCTTGCCTTGCCTTTTTATGGCTTGCCTTTTTTTTTGCCTTTCCTTGCCTTGCCTTGCCTCGAATTTTCTTGTGTTGCCTTGCTTTGCCTAGCCTGAAATTGCCTTGCCTCGCCCGGAATTTCCCTGCCTGGATTTGTTCTGCCTTGTTTCACCTTGCCTGAAATTGCCCTGCCTGGAATTGCACTACCTTGCCTTGACTTGCCTGGAATTGCCTTCCTTGCTTTGCCTGGAATTGACTTACCTGGAACCACTTTGCATTGCCTTGTCTTTCCTTGCATGGGATTGCCTTGCCTGGAATTGCCTTGCGTTGCCTGGAATTGCATTGCCTGGAATTGCCTTGCCTTATTTTCCTTGCCTTTTATTGCCTTGCCTGGAATTTTCTTGCTTTGTCTGGCATTGCCTAACCTGGAATTGCCCTGCCTGGAACAGCCAAGGGTTGACGTGCCTTGACTGGAATTGCCTTGCCTAGAATTCCCTTGCCTTGCCTTGCCCAGAATTTCTCTGCCTGGATTTGCCCTGCTTTGTTTGGCCTTGTCTGAAATTGCACTGCCTGGAATTGCACTGCCTTGCCTTGCTTTGTCTTGAATTGTCTTGCCTTGCCTTGCCTTGTCTTGTCTGGAATTGACTTTCCAGGAATTGCCTTGCATTGCCTTGCCCTTCTTTGCATGAGATTGCCTTGCCTGGAATTGACTTGTCTGAAATTGACTTGCCTTGCCTTGCCCTGCCTTGCCTGCAATTACCTTGCCTGGAATTGCCTGGCCATGCCTTGACTACCCTTGCTGTGCTTGGATTTGCCTTGCCTGGAATTGATTTGCCTCACCTTGCCTGTAATTTCCTTGCCTGGAATTGCCTTGCTTTTCCTTGCTTTGTCTGGAATTGCCTTGAGTTGCCTTTCCTGGAATTGCCTGGATTTGCTTTCCCTGGAATTGCCTTGACTTGCCTCATCTGAAATTGCTTTAACTGGAATTGCCTTGTCTTGCCTTGCCTTGCCTGGAATTGCCTTCCGTGCAATGGCCTAGCCTGGAATTGCCTTGCGTTTTCTTGCCTTGCCTTGCCTTATCTGGGATTGCCTTGCCTGAATTTGCTTTGTTTTGCCTTGCCTTGCTTTGCCTTTCCTTTTTCTTCCTTGCCTTTCCTTGCCTTGCCTATAATTGGCTTCCTTGAATTGCATTTCCTGGATTTTCCTTGACTTTCCTTGCCTTGCCTTTTTTTGTCTTGTCTTTTCTTGTTTTGCCTTGCCTGGAATTTTATTGCATTGCGTTGCTTTGCCTAGCCTGGAATTGCCCTGCTTGGGATGACCTTGCCTTGCAATGCCTTGCCCGGAATTTCCCTGCCTGTATGTACCCTGCCTTGTTTTGCCTTGCCTGGAATTGCACTGCCTTGCCTTACCTTGCCTGGAATTGCCTTTCTTGCTTTGCCTGGATTTGCCTTTCCTGGAACCGCTTTGCATTTCCTTGCCTTTCCTTGCATGGGATTGCCTTGCCTGGATTGTCTTGCCTTGAATTGCCTTGCCTTGCCTTAAATTGCCTTGCTTTGCCAGGAATTTTATTGTGTTGCCTAGCATTCCCTAGCATGGAATTGCCCTACCTGGAATGACCTTGCCTTTACTTGCCTTACCCTGACTTGAACTGCCTTGCCTAGAATTCCCTTGCTTGCCTTGACTGGAATTTTTCTGTCTGAATTTGCCCTGCTTTGTTTGGCTTTGTCTGAAATTGCCGTGCCAGGAATTGCACTGGCTTGCCTTGCCATGCCTTGCATGGAATTGACTTCCACAGGTTGTTTTGCATTGCCTTGCTTTCCTTGAATGGGATTTTCTTGCCTGGAATTGCCTTGTCTGGAATTGACTTGCCTTGCCTTGCCCTGCCTTGTCTGCAATTGCCTTGCCTGGAATTGCCTTGCATCACCATGCCTTGCCTGGGATTGTCTTGCCTGGAATTGTTTTGTCTTGCCTTTACTTGCCTTACCTGGAATTGCCTTGCCTGGAATTGTTTTGTCTTGCCTTTACTTGCATTACCTGGAATTGCCTTGCCTGGAATTTTATTTTCCTGCCTTGTCTTGACTTGCCTTGCCTGAAATTACCTTTCTTGCAATTCCCTTTTCTTGAGTTGCCTTTCCTTTCCTTGCCTTGTCTTGCCTTCCCTTACCTTGCTTTGCCTTGACTGAAATTGTCTTGCCTTGCATGGCGTTCCCTTGCCTAAAACTGCCCTGCCTAAAATTGCATTGCCTTGCCTTGTCTCAAATTGCCCTGCCTTTTGTTTCATAGCCTAAAATTTCCCTGCCTGGAATTGTCCTGCCTTGCCTTACTATGCCTGGAATTGCCTTACCTGGCATTGACTTGCCTTGCCTTGGCTGGCCTTGCCTTGGCTGGCCTTGCCTTGCCTGGCATTGCCTTGTCTTGCCTTCCCGTGCCTTGTCTTGCCTTGGATTGCCTTGCCTGGATTTGTTTTGCCTGGAATTGCCTTGCTGCGCCTTACCTGAAATTGCCTTGCCTGGAATTGCCTTGTCTTGCCTGGAATTGCCTTGAGTTGCCTTTCCTTGCCTTGCCTGGATTTGCTTTCCCTGGAATTGCCTTGACTTGCCTTTTCTGGAATTGCTTTACCTGAAATTGCTTCATCTTGTTTTGCCTTGCCTTGCCTGGAATTGCCTTTCCTGCAATTGCCTAGCCTGGAATTGTCTTGCATAGTCTTGCCTTGCGTTGCATTACCTGGAATTGCCTTGCCTGGATTTGCCTTGTTTTGCCTTTCCTTTCCTTTCTTTTCCTTGCTTTTTCTTTTCTTGCCTAAAATTGCGTTGCCTGGAATTGCCTTTCCTTTTCTTGCCTTGCCTTTTTTCCCTTGCCTTTTCTTGCCTTGCCTTACATGGAACTTTCTTGCATTGCCTGGGATTGCCTAGCCTGGAATTGTCCTGCCTGGAACGGCCTTGCCTTGGCTTTCCTGTCTTGCCTGGAATTGCCTTGCCTAGAATTGCCATGCCTTGCCTTGCCTGGAATTTCCCTGCCTGGATTTTCCCTGCCTTGCCTTGCCTTGCCTGGAATTGACTCTCACAAAATTGCCTTACATTTCCTTGCCTTTCCTTCCGTGAAATTGCCTTGCCTGGAATTGTCTTGCCTGGAATTGCCTTGGGTTGCCTTTCTTTGCCTTGCTTAGAATATCCTTTCCTGGAATTGCTTTGCCTTACCTTGCCCTGCTGTGCCTGCAATTGACTTTCCTGGAATTGCCTGGCCATGCCTTATCTTCCCCTGCCGTACTTTGAATTGTCTCACCTGGAATTGCCTTGCCTTGCCTTCCCTGGGATTGCCTTTTCTGGAATTGCCTTGCCTTACCATGCCTTGACTAGGATTGCATTGCATGAGATTGCCTTGCCTGGAATTGTTTTGTCCAGCTTTGACTTGCCTTGCCTGGAATTTCCCTCATTTGCCTTACCTGGAGTTTTCTTGCCTGGAATTTCCTTTCCCTGCCTTTACTTGCCTTGCCTTGCCCTGAATTGCCATGCCTTGCCTTGCCTTGCCTGGAATTGCCTTGAGTTGCCTTTCCTTGTGTTTCCTGTAATTGCCTTGCTTTAACTTACCTTGCCTAGAATTGTTTTTAGTTGCCTTTCATTGCCTTGCCTTGATTTGCCTTCCCTGGAATTGCCTTGACTTGCCATACCTGGAATTGCTTTGTCTTGCCTTGCCTTGCTTTTCCTGGAATTGCGTTTTCTGCAATTTTCTAGCCTGGAAATGCCTTGCCTTGCCTTGTCTTACCTGGCGTTGCCTTGCCTGGGTTTGCCTTGTTTTTCCTTGCCTTGCCTTGCCTTGCTTGTTGTGCCTTGACTTGCCTAAGATTGTTTTGCCTGGATTTGCCTTCCGTGGAATTGCCTTGCCTTATCTGGAATTGTTTTATCTGAAATTGCCTTATCTTCCTTGTCTTGCATGGAATTTTCTTGCCTGGATTTGCCTTGTTTTGCCTTGCTTCACCTTTCCTTTCCTTGCCTTGCCTAACCTTACCTAGAATTGCCTTGACTGGAAGTACATTGCCTGAAATTGTCTTGCCTTGCCTTTCCTTGCATTGCCTTGCCTTGTATATTCTTGCGTTGCCTAGCCTGGAATTGCCCTGCCTGTAACAGTCTTGACTTGCCTTGCCTGGAATTTTTCTGCCTGAATTTGCCCTGCATTGTTTTGCCCTGCCTTGTTTTGACTTGCCTGAAATTGCACAGCCTTGCTTTGATTTAGCTGGAATTGTTTTCCTTGCTTCTCCTGAATGATTTTGCCTAGAATTACCTCGACTGGATTTGCCTTGCCTGGAATTGCCTTGCCTTGCCCGGGATTTTCCTGCCGCAATTTGCCCTGCCTTGTTTTGCTTTGCCTGAAATTTCCTTGCCGGGAATTGCACTGCCTCGCCCTGCCTTACCTGGAATTGCCTTGCCTTGCCTGGAATTAACTTTCTCAAAATTGTCTTGCGTTGTCTTGCCTTTTCTTGCATGGGATTGCCTTGCCTGGAATTGTCTGGCCTGGAATTGTTTTGTCTTGCCTTTCCTTTCCTTGAGTTGCCTGAAATTGCCTAGTCTAAAATTGCCTTGCCTCACCTTTCCTGGAATTGCCTTGCCTGGAAATACCTTGCCTTGCCTTTTCTTGCCTGGAATGTCCTTGCCCAGAATTGCCCTAACTTGCATGTTTTGGAATTGCCTTGCCTGGCATTGTCTTGTCTTGATTTGCTTGACTGGACTTCTCTTCCCTGAAATTTCCTTGCCTCGAATTGCCTTGCCTTGCCTTGCTTCCCTTGCCTCAAATTGCCTCACCTGAAATTTCCTCGCCTTGCTTTGCTTGAGTTGACTTGCCTTGCCTGGAATTGCCTTGCCTCAAATTGACTTGCCTTGCCTTGCCTGAATTTGCCTTGCTTTGCTTTGTTTGGAACTCTGTTGGCTGGAATTGCCTTACCTTGCCTTACCTGGAATTGCCTTGCTTGGATTTGCCTTTTCTGCAATTGCCTTGTGCCGAATTGCCTTGTCTTTCCTTGCCCTGACTTGCCTGCAAATACCTTTTCTGGTATTGCTTGGCCATGCCTTTTCTTCCCCTGCCGTGCTTGGAATTGCCTTGCCTTGCATTCCCTGGAGTTGTCTTGCCTCAAATTTATTTGCCTTCCATTGTCTTCTCCTGCCTAAAACTGCCCTGCCTAGAATTGCATTGGTGTGCCTTGTCTGGAATTGCCCTGCCTTTTGTTGCCTTGCCTAAAATTGCCCTGCCTAGAATTTCCCTGCCTTGCCCTACCTTGCCTGGAATTACCTTGCCTGGCATTGCCTTGCCTTGCATTGCCTTCTGTTGCCTTTCCTTGCCTGGAATTGCCTTGAGTTGTCTTTCCTCACCTTGCCTGGATTTGTCTTCACTGTATTTGCCTTGTTTTGCCTCATCTGGAATTGCCTTACCTGGAATTTCCTTGTCATCCCTTGCCTTGTCTGGAATTGCCTTTCCTGCAATGGCGTAGCCTGGAATTGCCTTTCCTGAAATGGCATAGCCTGGAATTGCCTTGTCTTGCCTTGACTTGCCTAGCCTTGCCTGGAATTAGCTTGCCTACCCTTGCCTGGAATTACCTTGCCTTGCCTTACCTGGAATTGCCTTGTGTTGCCTTTCCTTGCCTTTTCTAAAATTGCCTTGACTTGCCTTGCCTGGAATTGCCTTGAGTTGCCTTTCTTCACCTTGTCTGCATTTGCCTTGCCTTACCTCATCTGGAATTGCCTTACCTGGAATTTTCTTGTCTTCCCTTGCCTTGCCTGGAATTGTCTTGTCTTGTTTTGCCTTGCCTAGCCTTGCCTGGAATTACCTTGCCTGGATTTTCCTTGTTTTGCCTTTCCTTGCCTTTCCTTGCGTAGAATTTCCTTGCCTGAAATTGCAGTGACTGTATTTGCCTTGCCTTGCCTTGCCTTACCTTGCCTTGCCTTATATGGAATTTTCTTGCATTGCCTTACATTGATTAGCCTGGAATTACCCTGGCTGGAATGGCCTTCCCTTGCCTTGCTTTGTCTGGAATTTCCCTGACTGGATTTGCCCTGCCTTGTTTCAACTTGCCTAAAATTGCCCTGCCGGGAATTGCATTGCCTTGTCTTGCCTTGCGTGGAATTGCCTTGCCTTGTATTGTCTGGAATTGACTTTCCCAAAATTTCCTTGCATTGCGTTGCCTCTCCTTTAATGGGAGTGCCTTGTCTGGAATTGTCTTGCCTGGAATTGCCTTGCTTTGCCTTGCCTGGAATTGACTTTTTTGGAACTGCTTTGCATTGCCTTGCCTTTCCTTGCATGGGATTGCCTCTCCTGGAATTGTCTTGCCTGGAATTGCCTTTCCTTGCATTGCCTGGAATTGCCTAGATTGGAATTACCTTTCCTTGCCTTGCCTGAAGTGGCCTTGCCTGGAATTACACTGCCTTGAATTTTTTGGAATTGCCTCCCTGGAATTGTCTTGTCTTGCCTTGCTTGACTGGATTTCTCTTGCCTGGAATTGACTTGCATCAAATTGCCTTGTCTTTCCTTGCGTGGAATTACCTTGCCTGGATTTGCCTTTTTTGCCTTTCCTTTCCTTCCCTTGCCTTGGCTTGAATTTCTTGCCTGGAATTGCATTGACTGGAATTCCCTTGCCTTGCCTTTCCTTGCCTTCCCTTTTTATGCCTTGCCTTTTCTTGCCTTGCCGTGCCTTAAATTTTCTTGCGTTGCCCTGTGTTTCCTTGCCCAGAATTTCCCTGCCTGGATTTTCCCTGCCTTGTTTCGCATTGCCTGAAATTGCCCTGCCAGGAATTGCACTGCCTTGCCTTCACTTGCCTGGAATTGCCTTGCCTTGCTTTGTCTGGAATTGACTTTCCCAAAATTGTCTTGCATTGTCTTGTCTTTTCTTGCATGGGATTGCCTTGCCTGGAATTGTCCTGCCTGGAATTTCCTTTCCTTTCCTTTCCTCCTTTTCTTTCCTTTCCTTTCCTTTTTTCCCTTTCCTTTCCTTTCCCTTCCTTGCATTGCCTGGAATTGCCTACCCTGGAATTGTCTTGCCTTGCCTTGCCTTGTCCTGCCTTGCCTGCAATTGTATTGCCTGGAATTGCCTGGCCATGCCTTGTCTTCCCCTGCCATTCTTGGAATTGCGTTGTCTGGAATTACCTTGGCTTGGCTTTTCTGGAATTTCCTTGCCTCAAATTGCCTTGCCTAACCATGCCTTGCCTGGGATAGCCTTGCCTGGAATTATTTTGTCTTTCATTGCCTTGCCTAGAATTGCCCTGCCTTGCCTAACCTGAAATTGCCTTGCCTGGAATTTCCTTCCTCTGCCTTGTCTTTCCCTTCCTTGACTGGAATTTCCTATCTTGAAATTGCCTTTCCTTGAATTTCCTTTCCTTGCCTTGCTTTGCCCTGCCTGAAATTACCTTCTCTTGCCTTGCCTTCTCTTGACTAAAAGTGCCCTGCCTAGAATTGCATTGCCTTGCCTTGTCTGGAATTGCCCTGACTTTTGTTGCCTTGCCTAAAATTTCGCTGCCTTGCCTTATCTTTCTTAAAATTGCCTTGCCTGGCATTGACTTGCCTTGTCTTCTCTTGCCTGGAATTGCCTTGCCTGGCATTGCCTTGTCTTTCCTAGCCCTGACTTGCCTTGCCTTGAATTCCCTTGCCTGGAATTGCCTTGCCTCAGCTAACCTGGAATTGCCTTGCCTGGAATTGCATTTAGTTGCCTTCACTTGTCTTTTTTATAATTGCCTTGCGTTGCCTTCCCTTGCCAGGAATTGCCTTGAGCTGCCTTTCTTTGCCTTGCCTGGATTTTCCTTCCCCGGAATTGCCTTGCATTGCCTTATCTGGAATTGCCTTATCTGGAATTGCCTTGTATTACCTTGCCTTGCCTGGAATTGCCCTTCCTGTACTGCCTAGTCTGAAATTGCCTTGCCGTTTTTTGCTTTGCCTTTTCTTGCCTTGTTTTGCCTGGAATTTTCTTGCATTGCCTTGCGTTGCCAGCTTGGAATTGCCGTGCCTGGAATGGCCTTGCCTTGCCTTGTCTTGCCCGAAATTCCCTGCCTGGATTTTCCCTGCCTTCTTTCACCTTGCCTGAAATTTCCCTGCCTGAAATTGTACTGTTTTGCCTTGACTTGCCTGGAATTGCCTTGCCTTGGCTTGCTTGGAATTGACTTTCCAGAAACTGTGTTGCATTGCCCGGCCTTTCCTTGCATGGGATTGTCTTGCCTGGAATTGTCTTGCCTGGAATTGCCTTGCCTTGCTTTGTGTTGCCTTGCAATGCCTGGATTTGCCCTGCCTGGAATTGCATTGCCTGGAATTGCCTGTTCTTTCCTTTCCTTTCCTTGCCTTCCTTGGAATTGACTTTCCAGAAACTGCTTTGCATTGCCCTGCCTTTCCTTGCATGGGATTGTCTTGCCTGGAATTGTCTTGCCTGGAATTGCCTTGACTTGCTTTGTGTTGCCTTGCAATGCCTGAATTTGCCCTGCCTGGAATTGCATTGCATGAAATTGCCTGTCCTTTCCTTTCCTTGCCTTGCCTGGAATTTTCCTGCATTGCCTGGCATTGCCTAGCCTGGAACTGCCCTGCCTGGAATGTCCTTGCCTTGTCTTGCCCTGCTTTACCTGGAATTGCCTTGCCTTGCCTTTTTGGGAATTTTCCTGCCTGAATTTATCCTGCCTTGTTTTGCATTGCCTGAAATTGCCATGCCGGGAATTGCACTGCCTTGCATTGCCTTGACTGGAATTGCCTTGCCTTGCCTTGCCTGGAATTGACTTTCCCAAAATTGCCTTACATTGACATTCCTTTCCTTCCATCAGATTTGTCTTCCCTGGAATTTTCTTTCCTGGAATTGCTTTGAATTACCTTTCCTTGCTTTTCCTGCAATATTCTTGCCTGGAATTGTATTGCCTTTTCTTGCCCTGTCTTGCCTGCAATTGACTTGCCTAGAGTTGCCTGGCCATGCCTTGTCTTCCCCTGCTGTGCTTGGAATTGCCTTGCCTGGAAATGCTTTGCCTTTTCTTCCCTGGGACTGCCTTGCGTGTAATTGCCTTGCCTTGCCATGCCTTGCCTGGAATTGCCTTGCATGGGAATGCCTTGCATGGAATTGTTTTGTGCTGCCTTGACTTCCCTTGCCTGGAATTGCGCTGCCTTGCCTTACATGGAATTTCCTTGCCTGGAATTTTCTTTCTCTGCCTTGCCTTGCCTTGAATTTCCTTGCATTGCCTTGCCTGGAATTGCCGTAAGTTGCCTTTCCTTGCCTTTTCTGGTATTGCCTTGCTTTACCTTGCCTTGCTTGGAATTGTTTTGAGTTGCCTTTGTTTGCCTTGCCTGGATTTGCCTTCACTGAAATTGCCTTGCCTTGCCTTGCCCTACCTGGAATTGCGTCAACTTGCCTTGCCTTGCCTGGAATTGCCTTTCTTGCAATTGCCTCACCTTGTTTTGCCTTGCCTTGCCTGAAATGGTCTTGCCTGAATTTGCCTTGTTTTGCCTTGTCTTGCATTGCCTTTCCTTGCTTCTTTTGCCTTGCCTTGCCCAAGATTGCTTTGCCTGGATTGGCCTTCCGTGGAATTGCATTGCCTTCCCTTATCTGGAATTGCCTTGTCTTGCCTTGCCTTGCCTTGCCCTGCCTGGAATTTGCCTGAATTTGCCTTGTTTTGCCTTGCCTTGCCTTTCTTTCCCTTGCCTATTCTTACCTTTCCTATAATTCCCTTGACTGGAAGAACATTTCCTGAAATTGCCTTTCCTTTCCTTGCCTTGCCATTTTTTTTTCTTTGCTTTTCCTTGCGTTGCATTTCCTGGAATTTTCTTGCATTGCCTTGCATTGCCTAGCCTCGAATTTTTCTGCCTGAAATGGCCTTGCCTTGCCTGGAATTTCGCTGCCTGGATTTGCCCTGCCTTGTTTTGCCTTGCCTGAAATTGCCCTGCCTGGAATTGCACTGCCTTGCTTTGACTTACCCAAAATTGCCTTTCATTGCCTTGCCTGGAATTTTTTTGCCTAGAATTACCTCGCCTGGATTTGCCTTTTGTAAAATTGCCTCGCTTGCCTTATCTGGAATTGCCTTACCTGGAATTGATTTATCTTGTTTTGCTTTGCCTGGAATTGACTTGCCAAGCATTGCCTTGCTTTGCTTAGCCTGAAATTGCCTTGCCTGAATTTGCCTTGTTTTGCCTTTCCTTTCCTTTTCTTGCCAAGCCCTGCCTTACCTAGAATTGCCTTGCCTGGAATTTCCTTGCCTTGCCGTTTTGTGCCTTACCTTTTTTTGGCCTGGCTATGCCTGGAATTTTCTTGGTTTTCCTTGTGTTGCCTAGCCTAAAGTTTCCCTGCCTGGAATGGCCCTGCCTCAATTTTCCTGCCTGGATTTGCCCTGCCTTGTTTTACCTTGCCTAAAGTTGCCCTGCCCTGCCTTTCCATGCCTGGAATTGCCTTGTCTTGCCTTGCCTGGAATTGACTTTCCTGGGAATGCTTTGCATTGCTTTACCTTTCCTTGCATGTGATTGCCTTGCCTTGAGATCTCTTGCCTGGAATTGCCTTACCTTGTCTTGCGTTGCCTTGTGTTTCCTGGGATTGCCTTGCCTTTCTTTGCCTTGCCTGGAATTACCTTGCCTTGCCTGTAATTTTCTTGCATTGCCTTGCGTTGCCTAGCCTGGAATTGCTCTTCCTGGAATGGACTTGCCTTGGCTTGCAAGGCAAGTCCTTGCCTAAAATTGCCTTGACTTGACTAGCCCGGAAATTTTCTGTCTGGATTTGCCCTGTCTTGTTTTGTCTTGCCTGAAATTGCCCTGCTGGGAATTGCACTGCCTTGCCTTGCCTTACCTGGGATTGCCTTACCTTGCCTTGCTTGGAATTAACTTTCTCAAAATTGCCTTCCATTGCCTTGACTTTCTCTGCATGGGATGGCCTTGCCTGGAATTTTCTTGCCTGGAATTGCCTTGCCTTGCCTTGCATTGCATTGCCTAGCCTGAAATTGCCTTGCCTTGCCTTGCCTGGAGTGGCCTTGGCTGGAATTGCCCCACCTTGCATTTTTTGGAATTGCCTTGTCTTGCCTTGCTTGATTGGACTTATCTTGCCTGGAATTTACTTGCCTCGAATTGCCTTGCCTTGCCTTGCCTTGCCTTGTCTGGAAGTGTGTTGGTGGAAATTGCCTTGCCTTTCCTTTCCTGGGATTGCCTTGCTTGGATTTGACTTTCCTGTAATTGCCTTGTCTGGAGTTGCCTTGCCTTGCCTTGCCCTGCCTTGCCTGCAATTGCCTTGCCTGGAATTTCCTGGCCATGCCTTGTCTTCACCTGCCATGCTTGGAATTGCCTTGCCTTGTGTTCCCTGGAATTGTCTTGCCTCAAATTGCCTTTCCTTGCATTGCTTTCCCTTGCCTAAAACTGCCCTACCTAGAATTGCATTGCCTTGCCTTGTCTGTAGTTGCCCTGCCTTTTGTTTTCTTACATAAAATTGACCTGTCTGGAATTGCCCTGCCTTGTCTTACCTTGCCTGGAGTTGCCTTTCCTGTCAGTGTCTTGCCTTGCTGAGAATTGCCTTGCCTGGCATTGAATTGCCTTGCCTGTGATTGCCTTGCCTGTGATTGCCTTGCCTGGATTTGTCTTGCCTAGATTTGCCTTGTTTCGCCTTGCCTTGCCTTTCCTTGCATTGCCTTGTGTTATGTTGCCTGGAATTGCCCTTCCTGGAATGGCCTTTTTTTGGCTTGCCTTGCTTTGCCCAGAATTGCCCTGCCTGGATTTGCCCTGCCTTGTTTTTCCTTGCCTGAAATTTCCCTACCTGGAATTGCACTGCTTTGCCTTGCCTTGTCTGGAATTGCCTTGCCTTATCTTGCCTGGAATTGACTTTACCGAAATTGCCTTGCATTGCCTTGCCTTTTCTTGCATGGGATTGCCCAGCCTGGAATTGTCTTGCCTGGAATTTCCTTACCTTGCCTTGCTTGGAATTGTCTAGCCTGGAATTGCTTTTACTTGCCTTGCCTGAAACGGCCTTGAATGGAATAGCCTTGCTTTCTCTTGCCTTGCCTTGTGATGCCTTGCCTTTCCTTGCGATAAATTGCCTTGCCTGGAATTGCCCTGCCTTTTATTTTCTGGAATTGCCTTGCCTGGTATTGCCTTGACTTAACTTGCTTGAGTAGACTTGCCTTGCCTCTAACTGCCTTGCCTGAAATTGCCTTGCCTTCCTTTGTCTGGAATTGTGTTGGCTGGAATTGCCTTGACTTGCCTTACCTGGAATTGCCTTGCTTAAATTTTCTTTTTCTGCAATTGCTTTTTCTGGAATTGCCTTGCCTTGCCTTGCCCTGCCTTGTTTGGAATTGCCTTGCCCTGCATTCCCTGGAATTGTCTTGCCTCGAATTGCCTTGCCTTGCATTGTTTTCCCTTGCCTAAAACTGCCCTGCCTAGAATTGCACTGCCTTGCCCTGTCTGTAATTGCCTTGCCTTTTGTTGCCTTGCATAAAATTTCCCTGCCTGGAATTGCCCTGCCTTGCCTTACCTTGCCTGGAATCGCCTTTCCTGTCATTGCCTTGCCTTGCCTTGTTGGGAATTGCTTTGCCTGGCATTGAATTGCCTTGCCTGGAATTGCTTGTCTGAATTTGTCTTGCTTAGATTTGCCTTGTTTTGCATTGCCTTGCCTTGCCTTGTGTTGCCTGGAATTGTTTTGCCTGGAATTGCCCTGCCTGGAATGGCCTTGCCTTGCCTTGAATTGCCTTGACTTGCATTGCCTAAAATTGCCTTGCCTAGATTTGCCCTTCCTTGATTTTCCTTGCCTGAAATTTCCCTGCCTGGAACTACAGTACCTTGCCTTGCCTTTTCTGGAATTGCCTTGCCTTACCTTGGCTGTAATTGACTTTACCAGAATTGACTTGCCATTTGCAGATGGGATTTCTCAGCCTAAACTTTTCTTGCCTGGAATTGCCTAACCTTGCCTTGACTGGAATTTACTTGCCTTGACTTGCCTTGCCTTGTTGTGCCTTGCCTTGCCATCAATGTCCTTGCCTGGAATTGCCTTGCCTTTCCTTTTCTAAAATTGCCTTGGCTGGAATTGCCTTGACTTGCCTTGCCTGGAATTGCCTTGCCTTCTTTGGAACTTTGTTGGCTGGAATTGACTTGCATTGCCTTACCTAGAATTGCCTTGCTTGGATTTGACTTTCCTGCAATTGCCTTGTCTGGAATTGCCTTGCATTGCCTTGCCCTCTCTTGCCTGCAATTGCCTTGCCATGCCTTGCCTCCCCCTTTTGTGCTTGAAATTACCTTGCCTGGAATTGCCTTGCCTCTAATTGCCTTGCCTCGCATTGCCTTCCCTTGCCTTAAACTTCCCTGCCTAGAATCACATTGCATTGCCTTGTCTGGAATTGCACTGCCTTTTGTTGCCTTGCCTAAAATTGCCCTGCCTGGAATTGCTGTGCCTTGTCTTACCTTGTCTGGGATTGTTTTGAGTTGCCTTTCCTTGCTTTGCCTGTATTTGCCTTCCCTGGAATTGCCTTGCTTTGCCCTACCTGAAATTGCCTTGCCTGAAATTGCCTTCTCCTTCCTTGCCTTACCTGGAATTGCCTTTTCTGAAATTTCCTAGCCCGGAGTTGCCTTTCCTTGCCTGGCTTTGTCTTGCCTGGAAGGGCCTTACCTGGATTTGCCTTGTTTTGCCTTGTCTTGCTTGTTTTGCCTTTCCTTGCCTAAGATTGTTTTGCCTGGATTTGCCTTCCGTGGAATTGCCTTGCCTTGACTTATCTGGAATTGCCTTACCTGAAATTGCCTTGTCTTGCCTGGAATTGACTTGCCTTGCCTTGCCTTACCTTGCCTGCATTTGTCTTGTTTTGTTTTGCCTTTTCTTTCCTTGCCTTGCCTTACCTTTTTTTGCTTTGCCTTTCCCGGAATCTTCTTGCATTGCCGTGCATTGCCTAACCTGGAATTGCCCTGCCTGTAATGGCCTTGCCTTGCCTTGCCCAGAATTTTGCTTCCTGGATTTGCCCTGCCTTGCTTTGCCTTATCTGGAATTGCCTTACCTAAAATTGCCTTGTCTTGCCTTGCCTTGCCTGGAATTGACTTGCCTTGCCTTGCCTTTTCTTGCCTTGCCTTGCCTTGCCTGCATTTGTCTTATTTTGTTTTGCCTTTTCTTTCCTTTCCTTGCCTTGCCTTTCCTGGAATCTTCTTGCATTGCCATGCGTTGCCTAACCTGGAATTGCCCTGCCTGTAATGGTCTTGCCTTGCCTTTCCCAGAATTTCGCTTCCTGGATTTGCCCTGCCTTGCTTTGCCTTGCCTGAAATTGCCCTGCCTGGAATTGTGCTGCCTTGCTTTGACTTACCTGAAATTGCCTTGCCTTGACTCTTTTGGAAGTTCCTTTCCTAGAATTACCTCGCCTGGATTTTCCTTCAGTGAAATTGCATTGCCTTGCCTTATCTGGAATTGCCTTGTCTTGCCTTGCTTTGCCTGGAATGGCATTGCCGTGCCTTGCCTTGCCTTTCCTGGAATTACCTTTCCTGGATTTGCCTCGTTTTGCCTTGCCTTGCCTTTCGTGGCCTTGCCTTGCCTTACCTAGAATTGCCTTGTTTGAAATTGCATTGCCTGGAATTGCCTTGTCTTTTCTTGCCTTGCCTCTTTTGCCTTGCCTTGCCTAAAATTTTCCTGCATAGCCTTTTGTTGCCTAGCCTGGAATTGCCCTGTCTGGAATGGCCTTGCCTTCCCTTGCCTGGAATTTCCTTTCTGGGATTTGTCCTGCCCTGTTTTGCCTTGCCTGAAATTTCACTGCCTAGAATTGCACTGCTTTGCCTGGTCTTACCTGGAATTGCCTTGCCTTGAATTTTCTTGCATTGCCTTGCTTTGCCTAACCTAGAATTGCCCCTGCCTGGAATGGCCTTGCCTTGCCCGGAATTTTCCTGCCTTGTTTTGCCTTGCCTGAAATTTCCCTGCCTGGAATTGCACTGCCTTGCCTTGACTTGCTTGGAATTGCCTTGTCTTGCCTTGCCTGGAATTGACTTTCCTGCAACTGCTTTGTATTGACTTGTCTTTCCTTGCATGGGATTGCTTTGCCTGAAATTGTCTTGCCTAAAATTGCCTTTCATTGCCTTACGTTACCCTGCGTTGCCTGGAATTGCCTTGCCTGGAATTGCATTGCCTGGAATTGCCTTTCCTTTCCTTGTCTTGCCTTTTTTGCTCTGCCTAGAATTACCTTGACTTTTCTGGAATTTTTTTGCGTTGACTTGATTTGTCCAGCCTGGAGTTGCCCTGCCTGGAATGGCCTTGCCTTGCCTTACCTTGCCTGAAACTGCCTAGTGTAAAATTGCCTTGCCTTGCTTTACCCGAAATTTCCCTGCCTGGATTTGCTCTGCCTTGTTTTGCCTTAGTTGAAGTTGCCCTGCATAGAGTTGCACTGTTTTGCCTTGCCTTGCCTGGAATTGGCTTGCCTGAATTTGCCTTGTTTTGACTTTCCTTTCCTTTCCTTTTCTTGCCTTGCCTTGCCTTGCCTAGAATTGCCTTGTCCGGAATTCCATTGCCTGGAATTGCCTTGCCTTGCCTTTTTGCCTTTCCTTTCCTTTCCTTGCCTTGCCTTGCTTGGATTTCTTTTGTGTTGCCTAGCCTGGAATTGCCCTGCCTGAAATGGCCTTGACTTGCCTTGCCTGGAATTGCCCTGCCTGGATTTTCTCTGCCTTGTTTCACATTGCCTGAAATTGGGCTGCCTGGAAATGCACTGCCCATCCTTGCCTTGTCTGGAATTGCCTTGCCTTACCTTGCCTGGAGTTGACTTTTCCGGAATTGCCTTGCATTGTCTTGCCTTGCCTTGCATGGTATTGCCTTGTCTGGAATTGTCTTGCCTCGCCTGTGTTGCCTTATGTTGCCTGGATTTCCCTTGCCTGAAATTGTATTGCCTGGAATTGTCTTGCCTTTCCTTGCCTAGCCTTGTTTTGCCTTGCCTTGCCTAAAATTGTCTTGCCTGAATTTGCCTTCCCTGGAATTGCCTTACCTTGCTTTATCTGGAATTGCCTTACCTGGAATTGCCTTGTCTTGCCTAGATTTCCCTTGCCTGGATTTGTCTTTTCTGAAATTGCCTTGACTTGCTTTATCTCTAATTGCCTTACCTGTTATTGTTTTGTCTTGCCTTGCGTTGCCTGGAATTGCCTTGCCTTGCCTTGCCTTACCTTACCCAGAATTGCCTTAACTGAAATTACATTACCTGGAATTGCCTTGCCTTTTCTTGCCTTGCCTTTTTTTGCCTTTCCTTTCCTTTCCTTGCCTTTCCTAGAATTTTCTTGCGTTGCCTTGAATTGCCTAGCCTAAAATTGTCCTGCCTGAAATGGTCTTGCCTTGCCTTGCCCAGAGTTTCCGTGCCTGGATTTGCCCTGCCTTTTTTTGCTTTGCCTGAAATTTCCCTCCCTGAAATTGCCTCGCCTTTCCTTGCTTGGAATTGTTTTGCCTAGAATTGCCTTGCCTGGATTTGCCTTCCGCAGAATTGCCTTGTCTTGTCTTATCTGGAATTGCCTTACCTGGAATTGCTTGATTTTCGTTGCCTTGCCTTGCCTGAAATCGCCTTGCCTTGTCTTGCTTTGCCTTGCCTGGAATTGCCTTGCCTGGATTTGACTTGTTTTTCCTTGCCTTGCTTTGCTTTCCCTTACTTTGCTTTGGCTTACCTAGAATTGCCTTGCCTGAAATTGCCTTGCCTTTTTTGCCTTTCCCTTATTGCCTTGCCTAGAATTACCTTGTCTTGCCTGGAATTTTTTTGCGTTGTCTAGCCTGAAATTGCCCTTCCTGGAATGGCCTTGCCTTGCATTGCCTTGATCGCAATTTCCCTGCCTGGATTTGCCCTACCTTGTTTTGCCTTTCTTGAAGTTGCCCTGCCTGGACTTTCACTGCCTTGCCTTGCCTTGCCTGGAATTTTCTGGCGTTGCCTTAAGTTGCATAGCGTGGAATTATCCTACCTGGAATGACCTTGACTTGGCTTTCCTTGCCTTGCCTGGAATTGCCTTGCCTTGCCCTACCCGGAATTTTTCTGCCTGAATTTGCCCTACCTTGTTTTGCCTTGCCTAATATTGCCTTGCCTGGAATTGTCTTGCCTTGCCTCGTCTTGCCTGAAATTGACTTTATCAAAATTGCCTTGCATTGCCTTGCCTTTCCTTGCATGGGATTGCCTTGCCTGGAATTGCCTTGCCTTTCCTTGCATGGGATTGCCTTGCCTGGAATTGCCTTGCCTTGCCCTGCCTTACCTGCAATTTCCCTGCCTGGAATTGCCTGGCCATGCCTTGTCTTTCCCTGCCATGCTTGGAATTGCCTTGCCTAGCTTTCCCTGGAATTGCCTTGCCTCGAATTGCCTTGCTTACCATGCCTTGCCTGGGATTTTCTTGCCTGAAATTGTTTTGTCTTACTTTGACTTGACTTGCCAGGAATTGCCTTACCTGGAATTTCCATACCTTGCCTTACATGAAATTGCCTTGCCTGGAATTTTCTTTCCCTGCTTTGTCTTGTCTTGCCTTGCCTGGAATTGCCTTTCTTGCAATTGCCTTTTCTTGCATTGCCTTTCCTTGTCTTGCCTTGACTTGCCTTCCCTTTCCTTGCCTAGCCTTGCATGGAATTGTCCTGCCTTGAATGGCCTTCCTTTGCCTAATACTGCCCTGCCTAAAATTACAATGCCTTGCCTTGTCTGGAATTACCCTGCCTTTTGTTGCCTTGCCTAAAATTGCCCTGCCTGAAATTGCCCTGCCTTGCCTTACCTTTCCTGGAATTTCCTTGCCTGGCATTGCCTTGCCTTGCCTTGCCTTACCTTGCATGGAATTGCCTTTCTTTGCCGGCTTACCTGAAATTGCCTTGCCTGTAGTTGTTTTGCCTTGACTTGTCTTTCCTTACCTTTCCTAGAATTGCCTTGCTTGGAATTGCATTGTGTTGCCTTGAAGTGCTTTGCTTGGAATGCCTTGCCTTGACCTACCTTGCCTTGCTTTGTATTCCCTTGCCTGAAATTTACTTACATTGCCTTGCCTTGCCTTGCCTTTTCTGGAATTGCCTAGAATTACCTTGCCTTGCCTCGAATTTTCTTGCATTGCCTTGCATTGCCTAGCCTGGAATGGCCTTGCCTTGCCTGAAATTGCCTTGATTAGAATTACCTTGTTTAACCTTACCCAGAGTTTCCCCGCCTGGATTTGCCCTGTCTTGTTTTCCCTTGCCTAAAATTGCCCTGCCAGTGATTGCACAGCCTTGCCTGTAATTGCCTTGCCTTCCCTTGCCTTGAATTAATTTTCCCAAAACTGTTTTGCATTGCCTTGCCTTTCCTTGCGTGGGATTGCCTTGCCTGGAATTGCCTTGTCTTGCCTTCCCTTTCCTTGTATTGCCTGTAATTGCCTTGACTTTCCTCGCCTGAAATTGCCTTGCCTTGCCTTGCATTGCATTACTTTGCCTGGAATGGCCTTGCCAGGAATTGACCTGCCTTGCACTTTTGGAATTGCCTTGCATGGAATTGCCTTCTTTTACCTTGCTTGATTGGACTTCTCTTGCATGGAATTGCCTTTCCTCGAATTGCCTTGCCTTGCCTTTCCATGCCTGGAATTGTCTTGCCTGTAACTGCCTTGCCTTGCCTGGCCTGGAATTGTTTGGGATGGAATTGCCTTACCTTGCCTCACCTGGATTTGCCTTGCCTGGAATTGCCTTTCCTGCAATTCCCTTCCTTGGAATTGCCTTGCCTTGCCTTGTCTGAGAATTGACTTTTTCGCAATTGTTTGCATTGCCTTGCCTTTCCTTGCATAAAATTGCCTTGCCTGAAATTGCCTTGCCTTGTCTTGCCTTACGTTGCCTTGGATTGCCTGAAATTGCCTTGCCTGAAATTGCATTACTTGGAATTGCCTTGTCTTTTTTTGCCTTGCCTTTTTTGTCTTGCCTGAAATTGCCTTATTTTGTCTGGAATTTTCTTGCATTGCCTTGCGCTGCCTAGCCTGGAATTACACTGGCTGGAAAGGCCTTACCTTGTCTTGCCTTGCTTTGCCTGGAATTGCCTTGAGGAGAATTGCCTTGACTTGCAATGACTGGAATTGCCCTGCCTGGATTTTCCCTGCCTCGTTTTGACTTGCCTGAAGTTGCCCTGCCTGGAATTGCACTGCCTTGCCTTGCCTTGTCTGGAATTGCCTTGCCTTACCTTGCCTGGAATTGACTTTCCTAAAAATGCCTTGCATTGCCTTGCATTTCCTTGCATGGGATTGTCTTTCCTGGAATTTTCTTCCCTGAAATTGTCTTACCTTGCCTTGCCTAGAATTTCCTGGCCCGGAATTGCTTTGCCTGCCTTGTCTGCAATTGCCTTGACTGGAATTTCCCTGCCTTGCCTTGCCTTGCCTGGAATTGCCGTGCCTTTTATTTTCTGGAATTGCCTTGCCTGGAATTGCCTTGTCTTTCCTTGCTTGAGTGGACTTGCCTCGCATGGAATTATCTTCCCTCTAATTGCCTTGCTTCCCTTGCCTTGCCTGGAATTACCTTGGCTGAAATTGCCTTGCCTTACCTTGTCTGGAACTTTGTTGGCTGGAACTGCCTTGCCTTGCCTTACCTGGAATTGCCTTGCTTGGATTTGCCATTTCTGCAATTGCCTTGTCTGCAATTGCCTTTCCTTGACTTGCCTTGAACTGCCTTGCCTGGAATTGCCCTGCCTTGCCTTACCTGGAATTGCCTTGCCTGGAATTGCCTTTCCTGCAATTGCATTTCCTTGAATTGCCTTTTCTTGCTTTGCCTTCCCTTGCCTTGCCTTGCCTGGAATTGTCTTGCCTTGCATTGCCTTCCCTTGCCTAAAAGAGCCCTGACTAGAATTGCATCGGCGTGCCTTTTCTGGAATTGCCCTGCCTTTTGTTGCCTTGCCTAAAATTGCCCTGCCTTGCCTTACCTTGCCTGGAATTGCCTTACCTGGCATTGCCTTGTCTTGCCTTGCCCTGCCTTGACTTGCCTTGCCTTGCCTAAAATTGCTTTGCCTAGAATTGCCTGGCATCGCCTTACCCGGGTTTGCCTTGCCTGGAATTACCTTGCCTTGTCTGGGATTGCCTTTTATTGCCTTTCCTAGAACTGCCTTGCCTTGTCTTGCCTTGCTTTACCTGGAATTGCCTTGAATTGCCTTACCTTGTTTTGCCTGGATTTGCCTTCCCTGGAATTGCCTTGCCTTGCTTTATTCACTCTGGAATGTCCAAACCCTGCTTTTACAAGAAACACTTTTCTAACTCCTTAATGTAAGCATAGATTCAACTCACTTAGTTGAAAGAACACGCAGCAAAGCAGTTTGAAGCATACGTCTCTTCTGTGTTTTAGACGCAGTCTTACCACAATTTGTTATATTCGGGTTTTTTGCTCAAAATGTCTGTTTTTAGATTCTCCACAGAAAGGGGTTCCAAACTGCTGCATAAACACATCAGTTTAACTCTTTAAGTTGAATGCACACATTAGCAACGATTCTGTTAGATAGCTCCGTTTTCGTTCTAGAACCAGATATTTCTCATTACAGCATATACTCCCATTCATTCTGGAATGTCCAAAAGCAACTTTTTCAAGGAACGTGTTTCTAACTCCTGAATGTAAAAATAGATTCAATTCACTTAGTTGAAAGAAGACACAGCAAAGCAGTTTGAAGTATATGTTTCTTCTGTGTTTTAGACGCCATCTTACTGCTACTTATTATATGCGGGTATTTTGTTATAAATGTCTGTTTTCAGATTCTCCACAGAAAGTGTTTCCCAACTGCTGCATAAACACATCAGTTTAACTCTGTAAGTTGAATGCACGTATTGACAACCATTCTGTTAGTTAGCTCCGTTTTCGTTTTAGAAGCAGATATTTCTCATTTCAGCATATACTCCTATTCACTCTGGAATGTCCAAACGCAGCTTTTACAAGAAACGTGTTTCTAACTCCTGAAAGTCAACATAGATTCAACTCACTTAGTTGAATGAACACAAAGCAAAGCAGTTTGAAGTGTACGTTTCTTCTGTGTTTTAGACGCAGTCTTACTGCTTGTTTTATGCAGGTATTTTTCTCTAAATGTCAGCTTTTAGATTCTCCACAGAAAGGTTTCCAAACTATGGCATAAACACATCAGTTTAACTCTGTAAGTTGAATGCACACATTGACATCCATTCTGTTAGATAGCTCCGTTTTCATTTTAGAACCAGATATTTCTCATTACAGCATATACTCCCATTCACTCTGGAATGTCCAAACGCAGCTTTTACAGAAAACGGGTTTCTAACTTCTTAACCTGAAGACAGATTCAACACACCTAGTTGAATGAACACACAGCAGAGCAGTCTAAAGAATACGCTTCTTCTGTGTTTTAGACGCAGTCTTACTGCTATTTGTTATATGTTAATTTTTTGATGAAAATATCTGTTTTTAGATTCTCCACAAAAAGGATGTCCAAACTGAGGCATAAACACCTCAGTTTAACTGTGTAAGTTGAATTCATACATTGACAACCATTCTGTTACATAGCTCGTTTTCGTTTTAGAACCAGATATTTCTCATTACATCATATACTCCCATTAATGCTGGAATGTCCAAACGCAGCCTTTACAAGAAACGTGTTTCTAATTCCTGAATGTAAACATAGATTCTACTCACTTAGTTGAACGAACACAAAGCAAAGCAGTTTGAAGGATATGTTTCTTCTGTCTTTAGACATAGTCTTACTTCTATTTGTTATATGTGGGTTTTTACTGGAAATATCTGCTTTATATTCTCCATAGAAAGGGTTTCCAAACTGCTGCATAAACACATCAATTTAACTCTGTAAGTTAAATGCACACATTGACAACCATTCTGTTAGATAGCTCTATTTTCATTTTAGAAACATATTTCTCATTACAGCATATACTGCCATTCGCTGTGGAATGTACAAACGCAGCTTTTACAAGAAATGTGTTTCTAACTCCTGAATGTAAACATAAATTCAACTCAGTTAAACTAACACACAGCAAAGTAGTTTGAAGGATACGTTTCTTCTGTCTTTTAGAGGTAGTCTTACTGCTATTTGTTGTATGCGATTTTTTTTGCTGAAAATGTCTGTTTTTAGATTACCCACAGAAAGGGTTTCCAAACTGCTGCATAAGGACATCAGTTTCACTCTGTAAGTTGAATGCACTCCTGAATGTAAACTCCTAAATGTAAACATAGATTCAACTCACTTAGTTGAACAAACACACAGCAAAGCAGTTTGAAGTGTAAGTTTCTTCTGTGTTTTAGATGCAGTCTTACTGCTATTTTTTATATGCGGGTTTTTTGGTGGAAATATCTCTTTTTAGATTCTCCACAGAAGGGATTTCCAAACTGCTGCATAAACACATCAGTTTAACTCTGTAAGTTGAATGCACATATTGACAACCATTCTGTTAGATAGATCCATTTTCGTTTGAGAACCAGATATTTCTGATTACAGCTTATACTCCCATTCACTCTGAAATGTCCAAATGCAGCTTTTGCAAGAAACGTGTTTCTAACTCCTGAATGTAAACATAGATTCAACTCAGGTAGTTGAATGAACACACAGCAAAGCAGTTTGAAGTATACCTTTCTTCTGTGTTTTAGACGCAGTCTTGCTGCTACTTGTTATATGTGGGTATTTTGCTATAAATGACTGTTTTTAGATTCTCCACAGAAAGGGTTTCCAAACTGCCGCATAAACACCTCAGTTTAACTCTGTGAGTTGGATGAATACATTGACAATCATTGTGTTAGATAGCTCCGTTTTTGTTTTAGAACCAAATATTTCTCAATACAGCATATACTCTCATTCACTCTGGAATATCCAAACTCAGCTTTTCCAAGAAACATGTTTCTAACTCCTGAATGTAAATATAGATTTAACTCAGTTAGTTGAATGAATGCACAACAAAACAGTTTGAATAATACGTTTCTTCTGTGTTTTAGATGCAGTCTTACTGCTATTTGTTATATGCACATTTTTGGTGGAAATATCTCTTCTTAGATTCTCCACAAAAAGGGTTTCCAAACTGCTGCATAAACACCTCAGTTTAACTCTGTAAGTTGAATGAATACATTGACAACCATTGTGTTATATAACTCTGTTTTTGTTTTAGAACCAGATGTTTCTCATTACAGTATATACTCCCATTCACTCTGGAATGTCCCATTTACTCTGTTTAGACAAACGCAGCTGTAACCAGAAACGTGTTTCTAACTCCTAAATGTAAACATAAATTCAACTCAGTTGAACAAACACAACGCAAAGCAGTTTAAAGGAAACGTTTCTTCTCTGTTTTGTATTCAGTCTTACTGCTATTTGTTATTTGTGGGTTTTTTACTGGAAATGTCTGTTTTCAGATTCTCCACAGAAAGGGGTTCCAAACTGCTGCATAAACACATCAGTTTAACTCGGTAAGTTGAATACACACATTGACAACAATTGTGGTAGACAGCCCCGTTTTCATTTTAGAACCAGATATTTCTCATTGCAGCATATATTCCCATTAATGTTGTAATGTCCAAACGCAGCTTTTACAAGAAACGTGTCTCTACCTCCTGAATGTAAACATAGATTAAACTCAGTTAGTTGAACAAACACACAGCCAAGCAGTTTGAAGGATATGTTTCTTCGTGTTTTCGAGGTAGTCTTACTGCTATTTCTTTTATGCGGGTCTTTTGCTGGAAATGTCCGTTTCTAGATTCTCCACAGAAAGTGTTTCCAAGCTGCTGCATAAACACATCACTTTAACTGTGTAGGTTGAATTCACACATTGACAACCATTGTGGTAGATAGCTCTGTTTTCTTTTTTGGAACCAGATATTTATCATTACAGCATATACTCCCATTCACTCTGGAATGTCCAAACGCAGATTTTACAAGAAATGTGTTTCTAAATAATGAATGTAAACATAGATTCATCTCACTTAGTTGAACAAACGCACAGCAAAGCAGTTTGAAGCACATGTTTCTTCTGCATTTTAGATGCAGCCTTACTGCTACTTGTTATATGAGGGTATTTTGCTATAAATGCCAGTTTTTAGATTCTCCACAGAAAGGGGTTCCAAAATGCTGCACAAACACATCAGTTTAACTCTGTAAGTTGAATGCACACATTGAAAACCATTCTGTTAGATACTCCATTTTCATTTTAGAACCAGATATTTCTCTTACAGCATACACAACCATTCACTCTGGAATGTCCAAACGCAGCTTTTACAAGAAATGTGTTTCTAGCTCCTGAATGTAAACATAGATTCAACTCACTTAGTTGAAGGAACACACAGCAAAGCAGTTTGAAAAATACCTTTCTGTGTTTCAGATGCTGTTTTTCTGCTATTTGTTATATGCCGATTTTTTTGTGGAAATGTCTGTTTTTAGATTCCCCAAAGAAAGCGTTGCCAAACTGCTGCATAAACACATCAGTTTAACTCTGTAAGTTGAATACACACATTGACAACCATTCTGGTAGATAGCTCCATTTTCATTTTAGAAGCAGATATTTCTCATTGCAGCATATATTCCATTCATGCTGGAATGTCCAAATGCAGCTTTACAAGAAATGTGTCTCTAACTCCTGAATGTAAGCATAGATTCAACTCAAGTTAGTTGAACGAACCCACAGTAAAGCAGTTTGAAGGATACGTTACTTCTGTGTTTTAGACTCAGTCTTACTGCTATTTGTTATATGTGGCTTTTTTGCTGGAAATATCTGTTTTTAGATTCTCCACAGAAAGGGTTTTCCAACTGCTGAATAAACACATCAGTTTTATTCTGTAAGTCGAATAAGCACATTGACAACCATTCTGTTAGATAGCTCCTTTTTCGTTTAGAACCAGATATTTCTCAATAGAGCATATACTCCCATTCACTCTGGAATGTCCAAACGCAGCTTTTAAAAGAAATGTGTTTCTAACTCTTGAATGTAAACATAGATTCATCTCACTTAGCTGAATGAACACACAGCAAAGCAGTTTGAAGGATACTTGACTTCTGTGTTTTAGACGTAGTCTTACTGCTATTTGTTTTAAGCAGATTTTTTTTGCTGGAAATGTCTGTTTTTAGAGTCTCCACAGAAAGAGTTCCCAAATTCCTGCATAAACACATCAGTTTAACTCTGTAAGTTGAATGCACACATTGACAACCATTCTGGTAGATAGCTCCACTTTCGTTTTAGAACCAGATATTTCTCTTTACATCATATATTCCAATTCATGCTGGAAAGTCCAAATGCAGCTTTTACAAGAAACGTGTCTCTAACTCTTGAATGTAAACATAGATTCAACTTAGTTGAACGAACACACATCAAAGCAGTTTGAAGGAAACACTTCTTCTCTGTTTTAGACACATTCTTACTGTTATTTGTTATATGCGGGCTTTTTGCTGGAAATGTCTGTTGCTAGATCCTCCACAGAAGGCGTTTCCAAACTGCTGCATAAACACCTCAGTTTGACTCTGTAAGTTGAATTCACACATCAACAAACATTCTGGTAGATAGCTCCATTTTCTTTTTAGAACCAGATATTTCTCATTACAGCATATACTCCCATTCTCTCTGAAATGTCCAAATGCAGCTTTTACAAGAAACGTGTTTCTAACTCCTGAATGTAAACAGAAATTCAACTCACTCAGATGAATGAACACACAGCAAAGCTATTTGAAGTGTACGTTTCTTCTGTGTTTTAGATGCAGTATTATTGCCATTTGTTATATGTCTGTTTTTTTGCTGGAAATGTCTGTTTTTAGATTCTCCACAGAAAGGGTTTCCAAACTACTGCATAAACACATCTTGGGAGCCTCAATATTGGCACTGTAAAGATGCTTCCCCCAGGTGCACGCTGGAGGTGGTGCCAGATGAGGCCCCTGGAGGATTCTGCATGCCACAATCAGCACAGGACTGTGACAGCCCTGACCTCAGTACCTCCTGGAGCTGACTCTCCTGTTTCAGTTGGGTGGAGGAGGAATGTGCTTCAGAGCGTGAGATGGGCATTCGGGACTGCTCTTCCCATTGGATTCCGGATGGGATGTTGTGGGCAGGGATTGTGTCCCATGGGCCTGGAGATTCACTTTGGCTAAATGTGGCAGGGTCGCTGTTGCTGGACCATCGAGATATACCTGAGACCCTCAGGGAGTGTGTTAGCAGAACGTTCCCCAGCTCCATGAGCCTACTGACACCTTTGACCTGGGCCACCCACCAAAATGCCCTGCCTTGGTGTGCAAGCCGAGGGACACCTGTTTCTCAGCACTGCTGTCCCAAAAAGTTGGAAACAATCACACAGAGGCGAACCCATTTTACAGCAGATGTGGCAACACCTGGAACTGTTCTCCCATGGGGGTAGATCAAATGAAGAGCATTTCAGAAGCTTTCTGGGGCACATTTCAGCCCAAAACGGATGTCCATGAATGCCACTGAGGACCCCCAAGAAAGCAAAGCAGAAGCACAGCACACCTGCCACCACAAGAGGGCCTATGCTGCAGTCCTAAACTCCTTCAGGGATTCCCACCAGAGAAGCCAGGTGGAGGCTGCACAGTGCAAACTGCCCCAACCCCCACACTGGGATCACTAACTGCCACCTGGCCTACACCCAGGTACCCTCCAGTCTCTGTAGCTCCGTGAAATCCCTGGCAGCCAACAAGTTCAGTGCTGAGCGGCTACCCCAACCAGAACCAGAGCAATGAAGGAACACTCAACTCTGAGAATACCACAGTAGATGAAAGGAAACACAGCCTCGATGAGAAGATTAAGATCAAGGACAGCAACAGCTGGCACTCTCTCTTCCTATGAAAACCATTGAGCCATCTGATGGAATAAAGAGAGGAATGGTTTAATTGGTGGTGGAATCTACAAGGCCAGCAGAGATCCAGATGCAGTCACTCAAAATTTGAGTGATGAGAAAGAAGCAGTTTGTTTGACATCTGTCAGAATGCATTCGTTAAGGTGAAGGCACTGGATCCCCTCCACACCTCAGCAGAATGTACCCTCGCCTTATCTTACCTTATAACTTCTTCACACATCCTCTGACACTGAAAGAAATCCAAAAAGGAAGAAGGAGTGCCTCACTCACCCCCTGAAGCTTCAGCTCCACAAGCCCTGAAGTTAAAAGTGGGCTCAAAGGGGTCCTGAGGACAGGATGGCTAGGGTACTTCCAGTCCTAGATGTGCCGTCGGCCCTAGGACACTTGGAAGAGTTTGGTTTGGGGTGTGTTATGCCCTTCTTTTTTCTCGAGGGTGACCCCCGTCAAAATGGGAAAGTGATTAGGATGCCTGCAGGTGGGAGTCAGACCCTGCTACACTGAGGCTTTAGAAATCACAAGCAAAACAAAGAATGAAAAGCCACAGACCCCAAACTGAGCCAAAGGCAGACCTGCGCAAGAAGGTAGGCGGACTACAGAGAAACCGCACTGTCCACACTCTTGTCAGCATGTGGCACCCAAACACATGCACACACTCATCAACACACTCAGAAAGATACACGCACACATGCACTCACACACACACACATGCACAGAAAGCCCCTTGGGGAGAGAGCAGCCCCGTGGCAGGAAGGCAGGCAGTACCTGAAAATGCCAGCTGGGAGGGCTTTCAACAAGGGGGTTGAAAGCCCCTGTCTGGGCAGGCCTGAAGCATTGTGGGTATACTTGGGGATCACCCTGGGCATTCTTGAAGCTTTGCTGGAAGTTTTCTCAGCCTGGTTAGGCCCGCCAGATTCCTACAATCACAGGACCATGGTGATGATGCCCAAAGACGGAGGGCATTGCCCAATGCCAGGGCACTGCCACAGAGGGCACCTGCTTTCCAAGCTGCTTAGATTTTTCCCCAGGTAACAGTGGCTGTCACTGTGACATGAGTCCGGCTCAGAGCTGGTGCTTGTCAGGCTGCTTGCACATGTGCATTTGCGTACCCGGCTGGGGGCTGCCACGGCAGTGCAGTCCAGCCGCTGAAGCACAGATGCACGGTGGAGGCAGTGCCAGGTGTGGCCCTGAAAGAAGGCTGCATGCCAGTAGCAGCGCAGGACACTGCTGTTGACCTCAGTACCTCCTTGAGCCGACTTTCCTGTTTGGCTTGGTTGGAGGTGGAGCACGTTTCAGACCATCAGGTGAGCACTCGGGACTGCTCTTCCCATTGGATTCCAGATCAGATGATGTGGGCAGGAATTGGGTCCCATGGGGCTGGAGATCCAGTTTGGTGGGCTGTGGCAGGGGATGATGAGCCACAGAAACATACCTGAGACCCTCGGAGAGGGTGTCAGGAGAACAATCCTTAGCTCCATGAGCTGACTGCCCCCCTTTGATCTGGGCCACCCACCAAGGGGCCCTGCTTTGCAGCACTGTTGTGTGGAAAAGGAGGGAACAACCACAAGCAAGCAAGCCCAGTGTGCAGCAGAGGTGGCAGCACCTGAAACTGGCCTCTCGTGGGGGCAGATCAGGTGATTGTTGTAAGCCACAAGTGTTTGTGACAGTTTTGCCATTCTTTCATCTGCCATTCCATTTTCCTTGAACCACAAGTGTTGCCTGTCTAACAGAGAAAGGAAAAGAAAGTTTTAAGTTGATTAGGAGATGCAAGTTTTCAAAATAATGAAACTGGGTTTTTAAAATCAGAAATGAGACTGAATAAACAAAAGTGACCAAGAAGGACACAGAATAAGTCTTCATTGTCTCTCTAAACCTCTAAGCAGAAAAGGGGGCTCAATAGAACACATGGGAGCAGTTACTGGAAAAATGAAAAGTCACTTGTATTTATATCCCAAGGTGAACTTTTTCAAAAATAAAATCTTATTATTTCTAAAAAGAAACAAAAAAAGAGTCTTCGCTGGTTCTATCATCAGGATAACTGGGCCCTAAAGTTTTCATGTTTAAGGTCAGTTACATTCATTTCATGCATGCAGGTTTTGGGCTGGTGAATCCTCACCAGCTGTAAATGAGGAAACAGTATGAGATGTACAGAAGCCATCTCAGGCTGTTTATGCAACATATACTCTGTTCTCATCTCTTTCTTGATCCTCTCCTTTTTGAAGAAATCTCAGAAAATAAACGCTACATCCTTAAACCTCTGAACAGAACAATGTCTCCTGAGAACGTTGCTCCAGTTCAAATTTGGCGTTTCCCCAAAAGCAGTTCTTTGCCATATTTTTTTAGTAAAGGCCTGCACTTCACCCCTTCCTCATTTTCAGCTCCTGTTCAAAAAATTTTAAGTTTGTCCTAAGATACCACTTTATGCTTACAGTTGCAAAACAGACGCATGCACGCTGACACTGTCTAGGCAGGCCTGAAATACCGTGGGCATCCTTGGAAATCACCTTGGGTGTCCATGAAGCCCCTCTGGATCTTTCCTCAGCCTGGCACCAACTGCCCAATTCCTAAAATTGCAGGACCTTGGCAACAATCCCATGGAGAGTGGAGGACATTGCCCTACACCCAGGCACTGCCACAGAGGGCCCCTGCTTCACCCTGCTGCTGAGACAGTTCCTTAGACAATGGTGGTGGTCACTGTGACCTGAGACCCTACTCAGCGCTGGCATCTGGGACAGGCTGCTTGCCCCTGCTCATTCACGTGTCTGGCTGGGGAGCAGCAATATTGGCGCTGTCCAGCTGCTGCCCCACAGGTGCACGCTGGAGATGGTGCCAGAGGAGGCCCCCGGGAGGAGGCTGCATGCCACAATCAGCACAGAACCATGACAGTCCTAACCTCAGTACCTCCTTCAGCTGACTCTCCTGTTCCAGTGGAGTAGAGGAGGAGCACACTTTGACCATGAGATTGGCACTCGGGACTTCTCTTCCCATTGGATTCTGGATGGGAAGGCATGGGGAAGTATTGGGTCCCATGGGGCTGGAGATTCAGTTTGGTTAGGTGTGGCAGGTTTAGCGGTCCCTGAACCACCAAAACATACCTGAGAACCTCAGGGAGGGTGTTAGTAGAATGTTCCCCAGCTCCATGAGCTGATCGACACCTTGGACCTGGGCCACCCACCAAGGGGCCCTGTCTCAGTGTGCAAGTCCAGGGACATCTTCTTCTAAGCACTCCTGTCCAGAAAAGGTGGAAACAATCACAAAGAGGCAAACCCACTCTGCAGTGGTTTGAACTCTGGAACTGTTGGTTCCAGGTAGATCAGGTGGAGAGAGTGTCTAAGAAGCTTTCTGGGGCACATCTCAGCTCGAAACGGATGTCCGGGAATTCCACCCAGGATCCCCAAGATAGCCAATAAGAAGCACAGCACACCTGGACCACAGGAGGTCTTGTGCCCCACTCCTAGCCTCCTTCAGGGTTTCCCACCAGAGGAGCCAGGAGGAGCCCCCAAAGTGCAAACCGCCCCAATCCCCACACTGGGATCACTAACCACCACCTGGCCTACACAAAGCTATTCCCCAGTCTCTGTAGTTTCGTGAAATCCGACAGCCAACAAGTTCACGCTGAGCAGCTGTCCCATCCAGAACCAGAGCAATGAGAGAGCACTCAAGTCTGAGAAAACCACAGCAGATAAAAGGAAACACAGCCTTGATGAGAAGATCAAGATCAAGGACAGCAACAGCTAGCACCCTCTCTCTCTCTCTCTCTCTCTCTCTCTCTCACACACACACACATGAAAACCATGCAGCCAACTGATGGAATAAAGAGAGGAAGGGTTTTTTTTTTTTTTTTGCTGGTGGAAGCTATGGGGCAGGCAGGACCCAGACACTTAACAGCTATCCAGTCACTCAGAGATGTGAGTGTTGAGATAAAAGCAGTTTCTTTGACAACTGTTAGAACGTGTCCTGTAGGTGAAGGCACTGGACCCCCTTCACACATCAGCAGAATGTATCCTCACATTATCTGACCTTATGATTTCTTCACACATCCTCTGACACTGAAATAAATCCGGAGAAGAAGAAGGAGTGCCCGACTCACCCCCTGAAGCTTCAGTTCCACAAGCCCTGGAATTAGAAATGGGCTCAAAGGGGTGCTGAGGACAGAATGGCTAGGGTCCTTCCAGTCCTAGATGTGCCGCCAGCCCAAGGGCACTTGGAAGAGTTTGGTTTTGGGTGTGTTATGCCCCTCTTCTTTCTCAAGGGGTGATCCCAACGGGATGGGAAGGTGATTAGAATGCCTGCAGGTGGGAGCCAGACCCTGCTACACTGAGGCTTTAGAAATCACCAGCAAAACAAATAATCGAGGGCCACAGACCCCAAGCTGAGCCAAAGGCAGCCCTGTGCCAGAAGGCAGGCAGACTACAGAGAAACCGCACTGGCCACACTCTTGTCAGCATGTGACACCGAAACACATGCACAAACTCATCAACCCACTCAGAAAGATACACGCACACATGCATTCTCTCTCTCTCTCTCTCTCTCTCTCTCTCTCTCTCTCTCTCTCTCTCTCTCTCACACACACACACACACACACAAAGACTCACGGAGACATCCAACCACTGCCAGGTTCTGCTGTCTGCCAGGAAGCCCCTCAGGGAAAGAGCAGCCCTGCTGCAGGAAGGCAGGCAGGTTGTACCTGAAAATACCAGCTGGGAGGGCTTTCAATAAGGAGCACCTTCACACTGTCTGGGCAGGCCTGAAGCATTGTGGGGATACTTCTCAATGCCCTGGGGATCCTTTAATCCCTGCTGGAAGTTTTCTCAGCCTGGTTAGGTCTACTGGATTGCTAAAATTCTGGGGCAATAGCGATGATGCCCAAAGAGGGAGTGCATTGCCCAATGTCGAGGCACTGCTATAGATGGCCCCTGCTTTACCAAGCTGCTTAGGCCATTCCCTAGGTGACGGTGGTTGTCACTGTGACACCAGCCTGGGTTCAGCACTGCTGCTTTCCTCAGGCTGCTTGTGCATGCACATTCACGTGCCCGGTTGAGGAACCACAATGTCAATGCCGTCCAGCTGCTGCCACACAGGTGCACGGGGTGGTGGTGACAGGTGTGGTTCCTAAAAGGAGGCTGCATGCCAGGAGCAGTGCAGAACACTGGTGTAGACCTCAGTATCTCCTTGTGCCGACTTTCATTTTCAGCTTGGTTGGATGTGGAGCACGTTTCAGAGAGTCAGGTGGACACTCGGGACTGCTGTTCCCATTGAATTCTGGATCAGATGGCGTGGGCAGGGATTGGTCCCATGGGGCTGCAGATTCAGTTTTGTGAGGTGTGGCGTGGTGTGACAGACCACAGAAACATACCTGAGAACCTAGGGGAAGATGTCAGCAGAACGATTGCCATCTCGAGGAGCTGACTGCCAACCTTTGACCTGGGCCACACACCAGGGGGCCCTGTCTTGGTCTCCAAGCCCAGGCACTCCTGCTTCTCAGCACAGTTTTGCAGAAAAGAATGGAACAACCACAAAGAGGCAAGCCCAGTGTGCAGCAGAGGTGGCAGCACCTGGAACTGGCCTCTCATGAAGGCATATCAGGTGGTCAGGGTGTCTCAAAAGTTTTCTAGGATGAATCAAAACCTGAGACAAATGTCCAGGCATGCCGCTGAGAACCCCCAAGGGAGCAAAGCAGAAGCAGATTGCACTTGTGATCACAGGAAGGCCTGTGCTGCAGTTCAAGCCTTCTTCAGGGGGTTACCGCCAGAGGAGCCAGGAGGATCCAGAAAAGTACAAAGGGCCCAATCCCAACACTGAGATGGCTACCCACCACCTGACCTGCACCAAGCCACTCCCCAGTGCCCTTAGATAACTGAACTCCCTGGCAACTAACTGGTTCACTGCTGATAAAACCTGTAGGTCCTACAGCAAAAAGACCTCAATCAATCTCATATTTTAAAAAGTATTAGTCTTGATAAAAACATAGGTTTAGTTCTACAGCAAAAAGTCCTCAATCAATCTCATATTTAAAAGAAAAGTAGTACAACACAATAGATACTCATAAAGTTTCAAATACGTATAGTTTCAAATCAATGATAAGAGGATCACAAGCTCGCTAAGTTTTTAACTACTCTTTCCTATTAATCATAATCCTCAACTCCATCCTCAACCCCAAAGCAATTTTCCAGAATTTAATTTTTGTTCATTATAGAAGATTGTTATTTGTTTTTCTTTATTCTAAATGCTTTATTTACTCCATTGTAGTAGGTTTATGGCTGGGATTTGATTTTTGACTTACTGCAAAACTTATACTGTAGTCAAAAATATTCCCATCTAGTCCTGAACTTGAAACTACTTAATACTTTATCCTATATTTTAGAATATAGGATATTCACCTTCGTGATAGCTGCCAAGTCATTCAACATAAACTACCTCAGAAACATTAGCCAATTACTCTAAATTTTCTTAGATTTGATGAAGGACTTTGTCTTTCTCTGCTATAATTTTTACTTGATCTTTCACATTGGTGGTATGAAAAAAAAATCGTAAAATTTAAGATTTCATGCCATTCTTTGAGAAACTAAGACAAAGTATATTCTTAATAACCAAGAGAGATTACATGATTTGGAAGTAAATACCTAAAATTTTAAAATCACAAATATATTTGATTTATCAATATGTGTATTCTTTCCAAAATCAATAGTTAATTTTTTAAGTAAATATTTAATTTTTAAAGTAAATATTTTAAAATGTAAAAACACTAATATATTTGCTTTATCCTCAGTTAATTTAACAGGTCTTTAGAAGAAGGCAATTATTTGAAAGAAATCAGAATGGGTTCTCTTAAAAAGTCCCTGTAACAAACCTAAGAATCTTTGTGCCATGGTCCTTGGAAACTCTAATGCTTCTTTTAAATTAGCTCTCTTTCTGTTCACCCACTCACTCTCCCATCCCAACCAGAGTTTAGATCAATTTCTTCTGGACTGTAGAGAAGAGCCAATGAAACACATCAGCTAAGACTCCCGATTTGCAGTATAACTCATTAAAAGAAAAACATACCAGACCAAGAAAGAAAGAAAAACAAAACAAAACATAAAATATACCAGGAATATTTTTCAACTTTCTTTATTTGATCAGAGAGAAGCATTTCACATATTTGTTTTGGTAAGCAATCACAAAGTGCTAAGTATGTTCTTGTCTATAAAATTTCTGTCTTCTCACCATTGCTTATCCCTTTCACTGTTGAGAATATGCTAATGGAGCTTAGTAATTTTATTGTTTTGACATAAAACATTATAATCTTAGTACAATGTGTTTAGACCAAATCACTTTTATAGCCTCTAAAGGAAGACCTCTGTCAACATTCCTTGCCAAGAAAAAAACAATTCCCTGTGTCAGATTATCACTCTTTTTTACATCTACATCCAAAGTATAACAATGTGTGGGAGTTTAATAAGTGGACAAAATTTGTTTCTGAAGTACTGTTTCCACTACATAATATTTTCAGCAAGGGCCTACCTTGCAAATATTGTTACATTTGTTTTGTGAGGAGAAAATAACAAACAAGGAAACTTAACACCTCAGACAAGGTTTTAGCATCCAACATACCTGACAAAATTTTCCTTGTTTCCAGTTCCCTTGTATAGTTGCATATTGAGTTCTTCAATCTTCAGCCTTTGCTCTTTTTTCAGCACAGACTGCCTTTGTCTTCTCTCTCTAGGAACTCTTTCCTGCCATACAAGGGATGATCAAATAAAACATAACTAAACAAAATAAGGAGGTGAGAAAAACAATTTTAAGCAAGCACATTTCTCAAACTGAACACTGTGTCAAAATGTTTAATTTATTCCAATCTCATGTTTTTCTTCCTCAGAATCAAAGCATTTTTTTCCTCCTCTGGTTCTTTGGAAAAAATATATGCATAGATCTAATACTTAACTAATGAAAAAATAAATGTCCTCTGCTAAACATTATTGCTTAAGTTAGGTACTTGAATACTTAGCTATTTTTCATCAATACTATATTGGAACCCTGCATTTTATTCCCATTTATACTGCAGGAAATAAAAGGTAACCAATTCAGTATACTTTATAGTACTTTACTTGTAAATAAACATATATGTGATAGAATAAATCAATTCTACAAAATTATTTTAAAGGTTTATCTCAACATTTCATAATTGAACAAAATTGTGATTTTTTAAAATTTTTTATTGGATTTTAGGTTGTGGGGTACATGAGCAGAGCATGCAAGACAGTTGCGTAGCATAATTGTGATTTACTCAGAGAGTTTAAGTTTTCAGAAATTATCGAGTATGACTTCAATAGGTGAAATGCTAAACATGGGATTATACTAAGCACATCATTTGCCCACATGTGTGCATTTTCATTCATGTTTATGTAGATAAATAAGTTTTAGACAAGCAAAAGAGAAGGAAAAGGTCTCACATATCTTAATTCCCAGTTAACGTAAAACCAATTAAAATTTCATATAAAAGGTCATTTTTAAACTAACTTAACTAAAATTCACATCCCATATTTCGGAATACATCTACCATTTTAAAGAATTCATTCAAACGTTGAAAAGAGCTCTAACTACATGAGCATTTGCAGCCAATATGTTAGAAACCTCCACCAATCAGAGCACAGCCTCTGTGTAGATTTTGTAATTTCCATATGCCAACTGCTGTTCCTTAGAGACTGGAATAGAAAGCAGGTGTTACTCTCAAAAATTACTGGGACAGCTGAGATTGAGGAACATTCCCAAGTTAGAGTTGATATCAAGTAATGCTAAAGAGAATTACATTATAATATAAATATATTCATGTCTTCTTACATTACTTATATTTCAATTCTTCATGATACCAAGCACACTGTTATTTCTCACCATGGCAAACTCATACCACATAATCTATCCCTAGATATTCAAGATTCAACTAAATTAGCCATTCTAAAGGAGTAAACTAATGAACTCTCTGTTTCTGTTTATATTGCCAATCTGTGTTTCAGTGATAATACAAAAGTGATTAGGAAGAACAATGAAGACTCTATCCAGAAAAGGCCTTTAAATGCAGGTCCTAAGTCAACACTTCTTACTTCAAAAGAAAAAGACTGAGACTTGCTCTTCACAATGTCAATCATGACACAAAATCACTGGCAACCCCTGAGTGCCTCCAATAAATACAGAATTTCAGACTCATTCTGACAGACGAATTGCAACCTGTGTTTTAACAAGAATCCTAAGTAGATGAAATACAAATAAGTTTGAGGACACCAGTGTAGCCCCACAAGGTGTTTTGAAAATGGCAAGTCTAGGGTCCCTCCAGCCCTCAATGTGCCGCAGAACCAAGGGCCCTTGGAGGAGTTTGATTTTAGGTGTGTTGCACCTGTCTTCCTTCTTGAGGAGTGACTGGCCTCGGGAGGGACAGGGGATTAGGACACAAAACAAAACTTAAAATCTACCTGGGCTATATTTTCAACTTTCTTTATTTCATCAGAGAGAAGCATTTCACATATTTGTTTTGGTAAGCAATCACAAAGTGACTAATTCTAAAGCCACTACACTGAGGCTTTAGAAACCAGCAGCAAAACAAAGAACGACCCCGCAGCACCCAAGATGAGCCAATGGCAGATCCGCACCAGAAGGTAGGTGGACTACAGAGAAACCGCACTGGATGGCACTGGCCACACTCATGTCAGCATGTTGCACCCACACACACACACAGGCTCACACTCATCAACACACTCAGAAAGATACACGCATACACGCACTCACAAACTCACACAGGAAGACTCACGGAGACATCCAACACTCACACGGAAACACACTGCCAGGCAGCTCCTGATGCTGCAGGGTTCTGCTCTCCGCCGGGAAGCCCCTTGTGGAAAGAGCAGCACCACCACAGGCAGGTAGGCTGTACCTAGAAATGCCAGCCAGAATGGCTTTCAGGGAGGAGCACCTTCACACTGTCTGGGCAGGCCTGAAACATCGTGGGAATCCTTGGGGATCGCCCTGAGCATCCTTGAAGCCCCTTTAGACCTTCTCTCAGCCTGGTTCAGCCTGCCGGATTCCTAAAATCTTGGGACCATGTCATAATCCCACAGAGAGGGAGGGCCATTGCCAAATGTCAAGGCACTGCCACAGAGAGCCCCTGCTTTGCTAAGCCGCTGAGACCTTCCTCAGGTAATGGTGGTTGTCACTGTGACGGGACCCTGACTCAGTACTGGCGCCTGGGACAGGCTATTGCACATGTGCATTTGCATGCCCAGCTGGGGAGCCACAAGGTTGGCACTGTCCAGCAGCTGCCGCCCAGGTGCAGGGTGGAGGCGGTGCCAGGGGCAGCTCTGGGAAGTGGGCTACATGCAACACGCAGCACTGTACCCCAACAGTCCTGACCTCAGTACCGCCTTGAGCCAGCTTTCCTCTTTGGTTCGGGTGGAGGAGGAGTGTGCTCCAGACCATGAGGTGGGCACTGGGGACTGCTCTTCCCATTGGATTCTGGATCAGATGGAGTGGTTAGGGATCGGGTCCCATGCAACTGGAGATTCAGTTTGGTGAGGTGTGGTGGGGGTCACTGGACCACAAAAACATACCTGAGACCTTCGGGGAGGGTGTCAGCAGAACATCCTCCAGCTCAATGAGCTGACTGCCCCCTTTTGATATGGGCCACCAACCACGGGGCCCTGCAGTGATCTCCAAGCTCAGGGACTCCTGCTTCTCAACACTGCTGTCAGGACATGGATGGAAAAACCGCAGAGAGGCGAGCCCAGTGTGCAGCTGAGGTAGCAACACCTGGAAGTGGCCTCCTGTGGGGGCAGATCAGGTGGACACGGTGTCTCAGAAGTTCTCTGGTGCCAATCCAAGCCTGAGACGGATGTGCAGGCATGCAGCTGAGAACCGCCAAGAAAGCCAAGCCCAGGCAGATCACACCTGTGACCCCAGGAGGGCCTGTGCCAGAGTCCAGGCCTCCTTCAGGAATTACTGCCTGAGGAGCCAGAAGGGTGCAGCCAAGTGCCAACTGCCCCAATCCCCCACCCTGGTGTCACTACCCACCAGCTGGCCTGCATCCAGCCACCCTCCAAACTCCTTAGCTCCGTGCAATCCCTGGCAACCAACAGGTTCACTGCTGATAAAACCTGTAGGTTCTACAGCAAAAAGACCTCAATCAATCTCGTGTTAATATTAGTCCTGGTAAAAACCTCTAGCTTTCGTTCTACAGCAAAAAGTCCTCTTTTCTTTTAAATCTCATATTTAAAACAAAATTAGTAAGACAGAGTAGATACTCATATAGGTTCAAATAATAAGAGGATCACAAAATTAGCTGGGCATGGTGATGGGCACCCACAATTTCATCTACTTGGGATACTGAGGCAGGAGAATCACTTGAACCTAGAAGGCACAGGTTTTGGTGAGTCTGGATCACATCGTTGCACTCCAGCATGGGAAACAAAAGTGAAACTCCTTCTAAAAAGATAAAAAAGAAGGAACCTCCAGTACAATGTATAAAAATGGCAAGAGCTGACCTCTCTGCTTTATTTTCAGTCTTGTGAGGAAAGCAATCAGATGTTTACTAGTAAGAATAATGTTAGATTTAACTTTTTTTGTACGATAGTTCTTATCAGATTGAGGAAGTTCTCTTTAATTCTTATTTTACTAATAGATTTTAAAAATCACAAATGAATGTTTAATTTAATTTGTTAAAATAATATGTTTTATTTGTTTTGTCAGTCATATGGTGATTTTCATTTATACTATTAACATGGTAAAATATGTTTATTAAATGTTTAATTTATTTTGAGACAGATTTTTACTGTTACCCAGGCTGCAGTGCTGTGGCACAATCATAGCTCACTGCAACCTCTAATGCCTGGGAATAAGTGATCCTCTCACCTCAGCCTCCAGAAAAGCTATGACTATGAGCATGCACCGCCACAACCACCTATTTTTTTTTAATTTTTATTTTCAGTAGAGACAGGATTTCACTATATTGCCTTGACTGGTCTCAAACTCCTCAGCGCAAGTGATTTTCCAGCCTCAGCCTCAAAAATTCTTTAATTACAGGCATGAGCCACCATGCTCAGCTTTTAATTTTTAATTTTTATTTGGTCTATAGACCAAATAAATATAGTAGGTCTATATATTTATGGGGCACATAAAATATTTTGATATAGGTGTACAATGTGTACTAATCATAACAGGATAAACTGGGTATCCACTACCTTAAGTTTTTGTCATTTTTTTCTGTCAGAAACATTTCAATTGTTCTCTTCATTTTTCTAAAATGTGCAATTTATTGTTGACGATAGTCACCCTGTTGTACTATCAAATACTTAGCCTTAGTCATTCTATCTAACTATATCCTTGTACTGATTAACTATCTGCTTACCACCCCTGCTACCCTTCTTAGCCTCTGGTAACCGTCCTTCCACTGGCTGTCTCTGTGAGTTCAATTGTTTTAGTTTTTAGCTCCCACAAGTAAGTGAAGACATATAAAGTTTGTCTTTCTGTGCCTTGCTTTTTTCACTTAACATGGTGTTTGATTTGATCCATGTTGTTAAAAATGACAGGATCTCATTCTTTTTGATGGCTGAATAGTACTCCATTGTGTGTATCTACCACATTTTCTTTGTCCATTCGTCTGTGGATGGACATTTAGGTTGCTTCCAAATCTTGGCTATTGTGAATAGTGATGCAATAAGCACGGGAGTATAGATATCTCTTCCATGTACTAATTTATTACTTTTGGGTATATGCCTAGCAGTGGGATTGCTGGATCATATGGCAGTTCTATTTAGTTTTTTGAGGGACATTCATATTGTTATCTGTAATAATTCACATTCCCATCCACAGTGTAAGAGGGTTCTTATTTTCCCCTACATTCTCACCAGCATTTGTTATTGCCTGTCTTTTGGGTAAAAACCACTTTAACTCAAGTGAAATAATGTATCATTATAGGTTTGATTGGAATTTCTTTAACGGCCAGTAGTGGATGCTGAACACTTTTTTATGTATCTCCTTTCCATTTGTGTGTCTTCTTTTGGGAAATGTCTATTCCGATCATGTGTCAGTTTTTAAGTTGGATTATTATATATTTTCCTATTGATCTATTTGAGTTTCTTACAAATTCTGGCTAATAATTCCTATCAGGTGGATACTTAGCAAATATTTTCTTGCATTCAGTGGTTTTCTTCACACATTGTTGATTGCATTCTTTACTGTGTGGAAGTTTTAAAATTTGATATGATCCTATTCATCCATTTTTGCTTTGGTTTCCTGTGCTTGTGGGACATTATCCAAAAAATATTTGCCCAGGTCAATGTCTTGGAGAATTTTCCTTACATTTCCTTTTAGTTAGTTTATCATTTCATGACTTAGATTTATGTCTTTAATCCACTTTATTTGATTTTTATATATGGTGAGATATAGGAGTCTGTTTTCATTCTTCTACATATGGATATTTAGTTTTCCTAGTACCATTTATCAAAGACTCTTCTTTCCTTCACTGTATGCTCTTATCACCTTTGTCAAAAATGAGTTCACGGTACATTTCTGACTTTATTTCTGGGTTTTGTAGTCTGTCCCATTGGTCTATGTGTTTGTTTTCATGCCAGTACCGTGCTGTTATGGTTCTTGTAGCTCTGTATTATAATTTGAAGTCAAGTAAAGTGATTTCTTCAGAGTATCCAGAATACTCAGCATTTCTTAGACTATTCTGGGTCTCTTGTGGCTACATGCAAATTTTAGAATATTGTTTCTGTTTCAGTGGAGAATGTCATTAGTATTTTAGGTGACTCCTACCAAATACAAGATAGCTTTGAGCTATAACCTTATGAACTCCCCGTTCATGTTTGTGTTTGTTTTGGACCAGACCCAAGGGCCTGCCCCGTGTCCTGCCCAGGCCCTTCCCACCTCTTTCCTGAAGAAACCCACAGTGAGGGTGGAAGGTGGGGGTCCATGTTTATCTTGGTGGGCCTCACTGGAGCTGGACACTGCTGCTCTGTTTGCTCAGGCTTAAGTATGCATCTCCTTTTTTTTTATTTTTTATTTATTATTATTTTTTTTATTATTATTACTTTTTTTTTTAATTTTTTATTGGATTATAGGTTTTGGGGTACATGAGCAGAGCATGCAAGACAGTTGCGTAGGTACACACATGGCAGTGTGCTTTGCTTTTCTTCTCCCCTTCACCCACATTTGGCATTTCTCCCCAGGCTATCCCTCCCCACCTCCCCCTCCCACTGGCCCTCCCCTTTTCCCCCCAATAGACCCCAGTGTTTAGTACTCCCCTTTGTCCATGTGTTCTCATTTTTCATCACCCACCTATGAGTGAGAATATGCGGTGTTTCATTTTCTGTTCTTGTGTCAGTTTGCTGAGGATGATGTTTTCCAGATTCATCCATGTCCCTACAAACGACACGAACTCATCATTTCTGATTGCTGCATAATATTCCATGGTGTATATGTGCCACATTTTTCCAATCCAGTCTATTATCAATGGGCATTTGGGTTGATTCCAGGTCTTTGCTATTGTAAACAGTGCTGCAATGAACATTTGTGTACATGTGTCCTTATAGTAGAACGATTTATAGTCTTTTGGATATATACCCAGTCATTAGTATTTTAATAGTGATTGAGTTGAATATATAGATTGCTTTTGGTGGTATGAACATTTCAATTATCTTAATTCTTTCAATTCATGAACATGGAATCATTTCTTTGCTGTACTCTTCAATTTCTTCCTTCAATATTTTATAGTTTATTATTTATTGGATTTTAGTGCTAAACTAATCTTGGATTTCTGGAATAAATGCCAATTGTTTTAATCTATTATCTTTTTATATACAACTGAACTGTATTTGGTAATGTTTTGTTAAGATTAAGACAAAAACTTTATGCACTATGATTTCTTATAAATGAAATGGTAGAAAATGTAAAACTGTAGCAACTGAAAACAGATGAGAGGTTGTCAGGACTGAGGGGTGAGGGTTATGGATGGACTGAACAGGGTTTATATGCAAAGCTTTAGAAATGTCAGAAATGTTCTGTATGGTGATCATGATGGTGATTACATTACGATGAATATCTCTTAAGGTTCATAAAATTGTGCACATAAAGTTGTTGAATTTTATTACATGTAAATTATTCCTCAATAATTCTAGCCAATTCACATATAGAGATTTTTAGTAGAAAAAAGCAAGTTCAGAATGTATTTGTTTTCTGTTGTTGTTGTTGTTGTTTGTCCATTTGCTTCTTTTTGAGATGGAGATTCACTTTGTAACTCAGGCTAGAGTGCAATGGCACAATATTGGCTCACTGCAACCTCTGCCTCCCAGGTTCAAGTGATTCTCCTGCCTCAGCCTCTCAAGTGGCTGGGGTTACAGGCACTTGCCACCATGCCCAGTTATTTTCTTTGTATTTTCAGTACAGACAGGGTTTCACCATGTTGGCTAGGCTTGTCGATAACGTCTGACCTTAGGTGATCTTCCCATCTAGTCTTCCAAAGTGCTGGGATTACAGGCATAAAGCACCGCACCCAGCTCGTAATCCCAGCTTACAGGGATTTTAATAACATAAAAATTTTGATAACACATAATTTTAATAACACAAATTTAATAACACATTAAATTTAACAAATTTAATAATGTGTTATTAAATTTAATACCTCTACATTTGTGTATATAAAAGTACTATTTTAATGTTTGGAATCATAAAAATAGTAAAAAAGAAAGGAAATGGGAAGTGGGTAATAGTCAAATGGAATATTATCTTTTATTTCAGTAGTTCAGTTGTTAAGAAAAGTTAATTTGCATGCTCACTAGTTGTACAATGAAAATTAAATTATATTACGGCAGTACAAAATAATTTTTGCAGCTATACACGTGACAGAAACTAATGTATAATTTACTCTTTTTGTGTTGTTTTTGCTGAGTTTTTGTTGTTGTTGTTGTTGTTATTTTCTGTTTGTTTGTTTGCTCTGAGACCATCTCACTCTGTCACCAGGCTGGAGTGCATGGTGCAATCATGGCTCACTACAACCTCTGCCTCCTGGGTTCAAGGGATTCTCTTGCTTCAGCCTCCCAAGTAGTTGAGATTACAGGCCCATGCCACCATGCCTGGCTAATTTTATGTATTTAGCAGAGACATACTTTCACAATGGGTTGGTCAGGTTTTCTCGAACTTCTGACCTCAGGTGATCCACCTGCCTGGACCTCACAAAGTGCTGGAATTACAGGCATGAGGAACCATGCCTGGCCTCTCAGGTGTTTATATTGACACTATATCTGACTTCATAAAATACATTAAAAAAAGTTTCCTACTCTTCTGTTTTGTAGAGAGTTTGTGTACATTTTTCTTTATCTACTTGTTGATAGAATTCAATAGTGAAATCAGCAGGACCCAACGATTTCTTCTTGGAAAGGTTTTTGATTACATTTTATTCAACAGATATGTGACCATTTAGATTGTCTATTTCCCATTGTGTTATTTTATAATTTGATTTTTACAATAAAATTTATTTATTTTCCAGCTTGTTGGCCAAAAAGTTATTTCAAATTAATTGGCAAAATGTGTGTATTATAATTTTGATGTACATATGTGGCCTGCAGTAATATTCTTTCATTTGTGCTATAAGCAATTTGTGTTTTGGGTGTTTTTATTAGCCTAGCTAGGTTTTAATCAATCTTTGCAAAGCAGCAAATTTTAGTTTATTTAATTTTCTCTAAGACCTGGGGGTTTCTGCTTTTTTTGTTGTTTGTTTGTTTGTTTGTTTTTTGAGATGGATCCTCCCTCTGTCACCCAGGCTAGAGGGCAGTGGCATGATTTCAGCTCACTGCAAATTCCCTGGTTCAAGGGATTCTCCTGCCTCAACCCCCTGAGTAGCTCTGATTACAGGTGCCCACCACCATACCCAATTAATTTGTGTATACTTAGTAGAGACACGGTTTCACTATGCTGGCCAGGCTGGTTTTGAAATCCTGATCTCAGCTGATACCCCTGCCTTGGTCTCCCAAATTGCTGGGATTACAGACATGAGCCAGCATGCCTGGCCATGCTTTCTGCTTCTATTGTCATTTTCTAATTTTTGTTTGTCTCCTGAGATTTCTGTCATTTTTACTCATTGTATTTGCATATTTTTCTTTATATCTCTGCATATTTATGATAGCCATTTTAAAATCTCTTAGTAGATTGGGCTAGTGGCTTACACCTGTAATCTCAGTTTTTTGGAGGCTAAGGCAGGAGAATTATTTGATGTCAGGAGTCCAAGACCAAACCAACCAACATGGTGCAATGTTGTCTCTACCAAAAATACAAAAATTAGCCAGGCATGGAGGCTCACACCTGTAATCCCAGCACTTTAGGAGGCCAAGGCAGGAGGATCATCTGAGGTCAGGAGGTTGAGACTAGCGGGGCCAACATGGTGAAAGCCTTTCTCTATAAAAACTACAAAAATGAGGCAGGCATGGTGTTGCATGCCTGTAGTCCTACCTACTCAGCAGTCTGAGTCTGGAGAACTGCTTCAGCCTGAGTGATGGAGGCTGCAGTGAGCTGAGATCTCTGCCTCCTGGGTTCAAGTGATTCTCCTGCCTCAGCCTCCTGAGTAGCTGGAATTACAGGCACCTGACACCATGCTGTTGTGAACTGAACGTGAGACCAGGAATCTCATCCAGCGAGAGGGTCCCAATCCTGGAAGAGAGCGTGCACTGGAAAAAAAGGAGATAGAAAAGAGTGAGGTCTGGAGGGCTACATGCACTATGCCCATGCAGCAATTTTATTTTTGCAATATGTTCCATTATGTACTTTTCTGAAGTTAATGTTGTTTATGCCAGATCAGCCTACTTAAGTTACAGTAAGCAACTTATGCCCACTAAGTTACGCCCAGTAAGTTAAGCCCAGTAAGTCAGTTACGGCCAGTAAGTTATGGTAAGTAAGTTATGACCAGTAAGTAATTAACAATTGTAAGTAAGTTATGGTAAGTAAGTTACAGTTAAGCCCAGTAAGTTATGGTAAGTAAGATACAGTTACGCCCAGTAAGTTATGGTAAGTAAGTTACAGTTACACCCAGTAAGTTATGGTAAGTAAGTTAGCAACTGTAAATACTTAAGTTAATATTTTACAATGAAGGTAACAAGGTTCCAAAATGAACACAATCAAGCAATAAACCATAACAAGCCGAAAGTGGACACAACACCTCCCAAGTCCTCATATCCATAAAGTAATGTCTGTTAATTATTTAGAATAATATAGTCCCTCTCTCAGTTCCTGCTTTTCCTCAGCTCAACTCCCCCAACCAGGGATTTGTGTCCGGGCTCAAGCTCACCATATGGCGAGGCCCATTTCCTAGGGGCCTCTCACGGGAGCGATCCCCACGGGTCTCCCTTACCATGCCTGGCTAGTTTTTGTATTTTTGGTAGAGACAGGTTTCACCAAGTATACCAGGCTGGTCTTGAACTCCTGACCTCAAGTGATCCTTTTGCCTCGGTCTCCCAAAATGCTGGGATTACAGGTGTGAACCACTGTGCCTGGCCGGTTAGCATGCTCTTGTTTTATAAAGGTACTAAACAAATGTGGATGACATCTACTCAGCTGATCGTTGCTACTTCTACCTTTACAACTTTGCTACTGATTCATAATTGCTTTATTCTCACATATGCTAAAATATGTTTGAAGCGTGTTAATTTGGATAAAATGGCATTTTGTTTTCCTCATAGAATAGTGTTAAGAACTGAGAGGTATGCTGAGCTATCATGGCAAAGTGATATTTAATGTGCCTATACGTGTGGAGATGTTGTATAATTCCTGTTTCTAAAATAAAAGTGATTAGGTATAAAAAACGAATTATCTTTTAAACTTTTGAAAATGATTAGTTATTTGGTAACTTTGTGTATAATATTGATGGATTTCTAATTTTCTAGAATGGTGTTATCATAGTAACTTTCTTTGATAAAACACAAGTCCTTAAAGGGTATATAACAAATTTGAAGTCGGTCATTTGATTTTTAAAAAATTTCCAATTGATTTGGTTTTTTCATATATATGTAGCGGATATTCATTCAGCATTCAATCATTCAACTTAAAGTCTTGACTTGGGGGCTGGCGCCCAGGCGGGGAGTCCCTGAGCGCCGGCGGTGATGGTGACAGTGGCGGCCCAGCAGGCTCGGTGCGTGGGTCTGTGGCAGCTTCGGGTTTGCCTGTGGGCTGCGGTGCCACCTGGAGGCCCAGCTCCCCTCCCACGCCCGCCGCCGCCACTGTGATTGGGTGGAAGACGGTGCTGGGTGGTTGGAAATGCTAATGCCAGTCTCCAAATTCTCCTCCATCTGTACCACGAGAGCCCAAGCTCCGGCATTAGAGAAAAAGATTGGTCCAGAACAGTTTCCAGTCAATGAGCACTATTTTGGACGAGTCAATTTTGGGAACACTTGCTACTGCAATTCAGTTCTTCAAGCACTTTATTTTTGTCGTCCATTTCGGGAAAAAGTTCTTCCATATAAGGGTCAACCTAGGAAAATGGAGAACCTTCTTACATGCTTAGCAGATCTCTTCCATAGCACAGCCGCTCAGAAGAAAAAGGTTGGAGTAATACCTCCCAAGAAGTTCATCACAAGATTACGGAAAGAAAATGAGCTTTTTGACAACGACATGCAGCAAGATCCCATGAATTCTTAAATTATCTACTAAACACAATTGCTGTTATTTTACAAGAAGAGAGAAAGCAGGAAAAACAAAATGGTCACTTACCTAATGGTAATATTGATGATGAAAATAATAACAGTGCACCAGACCCAAAGTGGGTTCATGAGATTTTTCAGGGAACATTAACTAATGAAACCACATGTGTTACTTATGAAACTACAGGCAGCAAAGATGAAGATTTTTTAGACCTTTCTGTTGACTTGGAACAAAATGCATCAATCACTCACTGCTTAAAAGGTTTCAGCAACAGGGAAACTCTATGCAGTGAATACAAGTATTACTGTGAATACAAGTATTACTGTCGCAGCAAAGAGGAAGCACACAAACGGATGAAAGTTAAGAAACTGCCCATGATTCTAGCTCTGCACCTGAAGAGATTTAAATATATGGATCAACTTCATCGATACACTAAACTCTCTTACCGGGTCGTATTTCCTTTAGAACTTCGTCTGTTTAACACTGCAGGTGATGCCACCAATCCAGACAGAATGTACAATCTTGTTGCTCTTGTGGTTCACTATGGAAGTGGTCCCAACCAAAGCCATTACATTGCAATGTTAAGAGTCATGATTTTTGTTGTTGTTTCATGACAACATTGTAGAAAAGATAGATGTACAGCTATTGAAGAATTCTACGGGTTGACATCAGATATCGCAAAGAACTCTGAGTCTGGTTACATCCTTTTCTATAAGTCTTGGGACTGACGGGGAACCGTGATCAAGAGATACTTTCTGCCTCATTTCTTCTCTGGTTATTTTGGAAAGGATCAAGCACTGATTTTTCAAGAAAAGAGAAAGGCAGGAAGCTCAGGGGGCAGTAGCACACTTTGCACATGATAGAGCAAAGACGATGGATTGACAAGCCCTTCCAATTATGGTAGTTGATTTATTTGCTCAGATATCATGCTGTCTGTACAGTTCCATACAAGAAGGAGGAGAAATCAGAGATACCAGCACCTCTTATCAAACAGCCTTGAAGTCATTGACACACATTTTCTCTTTATTAGTTTCACCAATAATGCTTTGAATTCCTTGGGGGTGCAGTAGAAATAATCAGAACCTGTGCTGTATTGGTAAGGAGATGATCTTGAACACACTGCAACAATTTGTTCAGTATGTACAAAAGCATATTCCGTGGTCTTTTCAAGAGTAAACCAGAAATACTTTTGGGCCCAACACTTGCAGTTGCATTCGTGATGTAAAAAACTAACGTGCTACACAATCCAGTGTTGGGAAGACAAAGATGTTTTGCTTCTCTGAAGAAGCTTGTAATAATATACAGTATATGTATATACAGGGAACTATTGGTCAAAAGTGGCTTTTTGTTTCCCACAGGGGAAAGACTGGCTTTGTAATTATAATTTTTTCCTTCTTTGTTTTTCATAAAACTGGTAGAGTCTAAGAATTGTACGACGTGCCCATGATTCTATCTGTAAATTTGAGCATATTTTATTAGTTAATGTCAGTTTAAGTAGTCCTTTTGTTTGTTTCTATTTTTAAGGTAAATTTTAAATTCTATCTGAAATAAGTAAGATACCTTGAGAAGAACTACAATGAGAGGAGGTAAATATCCTTTTTCAGGAGAAACTGATATCTCTGGCTAAATATGTGTCTTTTTATCATGGTTTCTAAATCAGTTATTTTATTCAGCTTAAAATTTGTAAAATTGAAAAACTATTTAAAAAGTTCATGTAGTTATTGGAATAATTAAAAATTCTGGTGCAGTGGTGGTATACCAATCTTTAGAATTCTTAAGTATTCTAATGTTTCAAGTCGAGGTTGTGCTTGGGAGAATCATGTCATAGCATTTATGTTGTTTTCAAATGTCATTTTTCACCCTGGAAAGAAGTAATAATCTTCATCATAACCCTAGCAGCCAGAATAGTGAGCTAAATAAACCTTGTTAAGATTTAATTTTAATCAAGTAGACTAGGAATACAAAAAAAAAATCCTTCCTCCCCTTCCCCGACCTTTGCGAATCTTTCTTGGAAGGGTGTTCATAAATGAAAAATTGTGTTTGCTAAGACTTTATTCTGTTGGGGGTTTTAACAAGTAATGTATGGAACATAAAATGTATGTGCAACATTGCAGTTTTTTTGGATATTTTTCCATGCATCAGTAAGTTGTCTGACAGTAGCCAAATGTACCTTGCAGAAAATAATAGAAAGTTATATTCAGAATAATAGCAATCAGGCTTTGGATGTTCTGTATAAAACTTTTCAGGCAGTAAATTAGAAAAAATCTGTCATTTTCTAAAGTTCTTTTACTGAAACTTGGCTATGGAAAACAAACCACAAAAAGGAATGTTTTTATTCTGCTGCTATTATTAACAGTTATTAACTGTATCTTTGGGCTCAGGAATGAATTCACCTATTGGTTCCATAAGCAGATCTTTAACAGGGTCACTTAGCTGATTGGGCTGCTTAAACAGATATGCTGGGAGAAAATTATAATATTTAGTAATTGTACTAAATATCAAATGTATTTTGACAGGTTATTTTTTAAGATAGTTTCTAAAGCCTTACCCTAGCTAGAGATGTTTTGTACAAATTATTTATAGCCTGTCTGATCTACCAGCATATTACAGAGAATCACAATCAGCAGTGTGGGGAAAGCCAGGGCTGGGGAATTGGATGTACACTTTTATTCTGAGGGCTTAAACCAGATTGTCTTGGAATTAAAGGTGTAATTTTGCAGCTTTCAGTACAGAGAAAAAGAGGAAAGTGAAGCTGTGTCAGTTTTAACATTAGTTATATCACAGCCTGTTTAAAAATGATAGATGAATTCATTTGCATAAAGGAACAGCATTGAAATAGTACGTAGTGTTTTTTTTTACATTTTTGCATTAAAAAAGAACATGCAGTAAAAGCCAAGTTAAGTTCCATATTCAAGCAAGTTCTAGCATTTGTATTGAGCTCCTGGTAGTCACATACTCTGTTCACAGCTACACCATACTTGATGGTTTGTCAAGGGAGGGACTGTGGGGTGATAGTTTTACATTTATATTTTCTTCTTAATTAAGCTGGATCTAAGTAAAATGTTTGTAAGCTTATGAGAAACCCAACATACTTTTAAAATATGTAGGGAAAGTGTTGGGGGAAAAATACAGGTACAGTAAGTAAGAAAAGTGACCCGTGAAGAAAGCATTGTGAGGGTGTGTGTCGGTTGGCTGTGATTAAAATGCGGGGCCGGTTTAGGTTGTAAATGGTGGCTGATTGCTGTGTAACTATGTACATGACTGTTGGTATGGCTGTCCCAGATTTTGTATATTGGAATAAAAATTTCCGTAAATTACTGTAACTTAAAGTAAGTATTCTAAATTAAGTCCCACTTCTTAAGTCACATGGCTTCTGTCTTGGAAATTTTACCTTTACAAGATTTCTTACGACAGGAACCAGGAGGCTTGGGAACAGGGAAAGAAGAAAATGTTGTATTATGTGGGTCTTGTGGCCTCTAAGCATCAGTATAGAGTTTTTTCTTTCCTTGATGGCACTAGAAAGACCTCATTTTCATAACATAACTACTCTTGACACTTTCTCTAAAGACACTTTTTAAAAAGATTCCATCATGAAGTATTTGGCTAGGAGCTGGAAGGCTAAAGGGCTCATGCCTGGCTCTTCAGTGAATCTAACTGTGTGACCTTGGGCAAGTCACTTAACCTCTCTGTGCTTTAGTCTCCTTGTCTTGTAAAATGGGAGTAATACCTACCTCACAGGGTTGTTGTGGTGATTAATTAGAGATAATACCAGCCAAGCACTTAAGGTTCTTGAAGAAGGTGCTATATAAATACAAAATAATATCTATTAAAGTTGGTTTATTTGTAAAAATAAAATAAAACAAAATAAAATCTTGACTCTGTGATTTTGCTGTTTTTCATTTTATTTGATAAATTGCGTGAGATAGTCAATAATTTATCATAACATAAGCTTTGTCTTAGTTGATTTTGCCTAACTGTAAACTAATGTGTTGTGAGGATGTTTAAGGCAGGCAAGGCTGAGCTACGATGTTCAGTTATGTTAGGTGTATTAAATGCATTTTTGACTTACAGTATGTGCAATTTATGATGGGTTTCTGGGGACATAGCCTTATCATAAGTTGAGAAGCACCTGGATTAACATGTGTGAGATTTTCTGAATATATTAACATGCTAGAGTACAATGAAAGGATGTTAAATGCTTTGTTTTCTTATGGAATAAACAATTTATTATGTTACAAGAATACATTAGTTTCTTGTAGAATTTCCTTAATTCTCTATTTTTTAATTTATATATTTGGGATGGGGTTTCACTGTGTCACCCACACTGGAGTGCAGTGGTGCAATCTCCACTCATTGTAACCTCTGCCTCTCAGGTTCAAGCGATTTTCATGCCTCAGCCTCCTGAGTTGCTGGGACTACAGGGGCGGACCACCATGCTTGTCTATATTTTATATTTTAAGTAGAGACGGGGTTTCACTATGTTGGCCAGGCTGCTCGTGAACTCCTGTCCCCAAGTGATCCACCCACCATGGACTATCAAAGTGCTGGGATTACAGGTGTAAGCCACTGTACCTGGCCTCTATTTCTTTTAAAATTTAAAAACAGGGTCTCTTTAAGTGTGCTGAGAGAGATTCACTTCATTTATAAAATTAATAGCCAAATCTGTGTGTGTGAACACAGACTTCTATTTTCACAAATTTACTTAATATATTTGCATCTTGTCTGAAGTATGATCATCAAATGACAATCAGTTTTAATTTCTTTGATGTACTATCATTTTCCTTTCAAATGACTTTATTTTCTATTCTAACACAAAACTCTACATTTTTCTTCAGCAATGCGTTTGTCAAGTCCAGCCGCCCCTGGCCTCCAGGATTGCCAGTAAATCAGGGCTCTCCAGGACCCAAGAGCTCCAAAGGAGACATGGGACACCACCCCCCCATCCATCACCAAGGTGGTTTCCAGTTATTTCAGTTAGAATAATGGCCTCAGCTGCATCCATTTTATTGCACAGAACATGATTTTATTTTTTATGGCTGCATAGTATTCCATGGTGCATTTCAAAAATTTCAAAAATCCAGTCCACTGTTAATAAACATTTAGGTTAATCCATGACTTTACTATTATGAGTAGGAATGCAATACACATATGAGTGAAAGTAACTTTTTTACATAATTATTTATATTCTTTCAGGTAGATGCCTACCAGTATAATCACTGGGTGAAATGGTTGCTCTGTTTTTAGTGCTTTGAGAAAGCTGTATATTGTTTATTGTAGAGGTTGTGCTAATTTACTTTCCCACCAACAGTGAATAAGCATTCATTTTTCTCTGCATCCACACCAACATCTGTGTGTTTCTAGTAATATCCATTTGGACTATGTAAGATGATATCTTATTGTGTGTGGGTTTTTCTGTTTGTTTGTTTTAGGAGATAGAATCTCACTCTGTCACCCAGGCTATAGTGTAATAATATGATCTTGGCTCACTGCATCCTCTGCCTCCCAAGTTCAAGTGATTCTCCTGCCTCAGCCTCCCAAGCAGCTGGGATTACAGGCTCCCACCACTATGCCTGGCTAATTTTTGTATTTTTAGTAGAGATCAGGTTTCACCATATTGGTCAGGCTGGTCTCAAACTCCTGACCTCAGGTGATCCACCTCTCAAGGTGCTGGGATTACAGGCGTGAACCACTGTGTGCAACCTTTATTGCAGTTTAATTTTAATTTCTCTCATGATTGGTGATGTTGAGCAATTTTTCAAATGTTTGGTGGCCACTTGTATGTCTTCTCTTGAGAAATGTCTGTTTATATGCTTAGCACCTTTTTAATGGGGTTGTTTATTCTTTGTTGTAGTTGAGTTGTTTGTGTTCTTTGTAGATTCTGGATACTAGTCCTCTGTCAGATGCAAAGTTTGCAAATATTTTTTTCGTATTATGTAGTTTTCTTGTTTACTCTGTTGACTATGTCTTTTACTGTACTCTTTAGTTTAAGTCCTTTTTGGTATATTTTGTTCATTGCATTTGCTTTTGAGGTCTAAGTCATGAATTATTTGTCTATGCCAATGTCTAGATAAGTTTCTTTCTAAATTTTCTTCTGGGTATTTATAGCTTCTGGTCTTTTATTTAAGTTATTAATGTATCTTGAATAAAAATTTGTGTATGGTGAGAGATGAGGATTGTTTCATTCTTTTGCCTAGTTAATTTTTTAGTAATATTTATTTTATAGAATAATCTCTGTCATTGTTTACTTCTGCCAACTTTGTCAAAGATCACTGGATTGTAGGCATGTGGCTTTATTACTTATTCTTTATTCTTTTACAATTTTATTTCTCTTTTTTACCTGTATCTTTGGTAGCAATGGACTCTGTATTCCATTTTATTAATCTATCTGTATGTTTCTTTTAACAATGCCATACAGTTTTATTTAGTACAGCATTAAAATATAATTTGAAGTCAGATATATGATAGCTCTAGCTTAGTTCTTTTTGCCGAAGATTGCTGTGGCTATTTAGATGCTTTTTTGGTTCCATATTATATTAAGGATTGTTTTTTCTAATTCTGTGAAAAATGATTTTGGTAGTTTGGTAGAAAATGTTTTGAATCTCTAGATTGCTTAATTGCTTTGGTTAATATGGTCTTTGTAATATTGATTCTTCCAATCCTAAAATTCCATATATTTTTGGAATAGTTTCAGTAAGATTGGTATTAGTCCTTCTCTGTACTTCTGAAAAAATTTCGCTGTAAACCTATCTGTTCCTTTTGTTTGTTTCTTTAAAAATATTTTGTTACTCAGTCAATTTTATTACTTGTTATTGGTCTATTGAAGATATCTAATTTTCTGGTTCAATCTTAGAAAGTTGAATGTTTTCAGCAATTTATCCATTTTACCATTTTTTATGAAAAGGACTGTAAATGGATTCGTACAGTATTTTTTTTGACTGGCCTATTAAATTTAAAATAATGTCATCAAGATTTATGATTATGATAAATGCTAGAGGATTTCTTTAAAGCTTGAGTAATATTCCAAATTATATGTATCCTTTCATTTGGTGAGGGAAATTTAAGTTGCTTCTACCTATTGGCTTTTGTGAATAATGCCACAACATATGGTGTTAATAACTCATTTAACCATATGTGTGAGAGTTTTTATTTGTGCAGCAGTTTGTTTAATTGAATTAGCGTTTTACTTTTATGCCAGTACCAAAGGGCTTTGGTTACCCTACCTTCATTTTGTATTTTGAAATCATTAAGCATAATACCTCCAATCTTGTTTTCCTTTTTTTAAATAGTCAAGCTCTTTGTTGTTTCTTGATTTTCCATGTTATTTGGGTGTTGTTTTTCTACTTTTTGAAAAGTGAGATTGGGAGTCTGAAATAGATTGTATTGAGATTGTATTGAATGTGTAGATAGATAACTTTGGACAGTGTGACCATCTTCACTGTATTAAGTCCTCCAACCTCCTTTAAGCAAGACCATGTTTAAGAGTATATTGTTTCATTTTCATATTTTGTGAAATAATTTTGGTTTTTCTTCTGTTAGTGATTTTTAGTTTTATTAAGTTTTAGCTGAAAATAATAGTAAGATTCAAGTTTAAAAAATTCATTAAGACTTGTCTGGTGAGAAAACAGGTGTTGTATTCAGGAGAAGTTTCTTATGAGCTACTGGAAAGATTGCGTATTCTGCTGTTGTGTGGTGTGTTCTGTATATGTCTCTTAGGTGTAATTGTTTTATGGTGCTTTCAAGTCCGTGTTTCCTTATTAATGTTCTGTCATGTTTTATTACTCATTACTAAAAGTATTAAAGTATTCTCCCTTTATTATGTTTTTTTTTTAATTTTTTATTGGATTTTAGGTTTTGGGGTACATGAGCAGAGCATGCAAGACAGTTGCGTAGGAACACACATGGCAGTGTGCTTTTCTTTCCTTCTCCCCTTCACCCATATTTAGCATTTCTCCCCAGGCTATTCCTCCCCACCTCCCCCTCCCACAGGCCCTCCCCTTTTTCCCCCAATAGACCCCACTGTTTAGTACTCCACTTTCTGTGTCCATGTGTTCTCATTTTTCATCACCCACCTATGAGTGAGAATATGCGGTGGTTCATTTTCTGTTCTTGTGTCAGTTTGCTGAGGATGACGTTCTCCAGATTCATCCATGTCCCTACAAACGACACAAACTCATCATTTCTGATTGCTGCATAATATTCCATGGTGTATATGTGCCACATTTTTCCAATCCAGTCTATTATCAATGGGCATTTGGGTTGATTCCAGGTCTTTGCTATTGTAAACAGTGCTGCAATGAACATTCATGTACATGTGTCCTTATAGTAGAATGATGTATAGTCTTTTGGATATATACCCAGTAATGGGATTGCTGGGTCAAATGGAATTTCTATTTCCAAGGCCTTGAGGAAATGCCACACTGTCTTCCACAGTGGTTGAACTAATTTACACTCCCACCAACAGTGTAAAAGTGTTCCTTATTCTCCACATCCTCTCCAGCATCTGTTGTCTCCAGATTTTTTAATGATCCCCATTCTAACTGGCGTGAGATGGTATCTCAATGTGGTTTTGATTTGCATCTCTCTGATGACCAGTGACGATGAGCATTTTTTCATATGATTGTTGGCCTCATATATGTCTTCTTTCGTAAAGTGTCTGTTCATATCCTTTGCCCACTATTGAATGGGCTTGTTTGTTTTTTTCCTGTAAATCCGTTTGAGTTCTTTGTAAATTCTGGATATCAGCCCTTTGTCAGATGGGTAAACTGCAAAGATTTTTTCCCATTCTGTTGGTTGCCGATTGACCCTAGTGACAGTTTCTTTTGCCGTGCAGAAGCTGTGGAGTTTCATTAGGTCCCATTTATCTATTTTGGCTTTTGTTGCCAATGCTTTTGGTATTTTGTTCAAGAAGTCCTTGCCTACTCCTATGTCCTGGATAGTTTTGCCTAGATTTCCTTCTAGGGGTGTTATGGTGCCAGGTCTTATGTTTAAGTCTTTAATCCATCTGGAGTTAATTTTAGTGTAAGGTGTCAGGAAGGGGTCCAGTTTCTGCTTTCTGCACATGGCTAGCCAGTTTTCCCAACACCATTTGTTAAACAGGGAATCCTTTCCCCCTTGCTTCTTTTTGTCAGGTTTATCAAAGATTGTATAGTTGTATGTATGTTGTGTTGCCTCCGGTGCCTCTGTTTTGTTCCATTGGTCTATATCTCTGTTTTGGTACCAGTACCATGCTGTTTTGATTACTGTAGCCTTGTAGTACAGTTTGAAATCCGGTAGTGTGATGCCCCCCGCTGTGTTCTTTTTGCTTAGAATTGACTTGGCTATGCGGACTCTCTTTTGGTTCCATATGAAGTTCATGGTGGTTTTTTCCAGTTCTGTGAAGAAAGTCAATGGTAGCTTGATGGGGATAGCGTTGATTCTGTAAATTACATTGGGCAGTATAGCCATTTTCACGATGATAATTCTTCCTAACCATGAACATGGAATGTTTCTCCATCTATTTGTGTCCTCTCTGATTTCGTTGAGCAGTGGTTTGTAGTTCTCCTTGTAGAGGTCCCTTACGTTCCTTGTGAGTTGTATTCCAAGGTATTTTATTCTTTTTGTAGCAATTGTGAATGGCAGTTCGTTCTTGATTTGGCTGTCTTTAAGTCTGTTATTGGTGTAGAGGAATGCTTGTGATTTTTGCACATTGATTTTATATCCTGAGACTTTGCTGAAGTTGCTTATCAGTTTCAGGAGTTTTTGGGCTGAGACGATGGGGTCTTCTAGGTATACTATCATGTCGTCTGCAAATAGAGACAATTTGGCTTCCTCCTTTCCTATTTGAATACCCTTTATTTCTCTTTCTTGCCTGATTGCTCTGGCTAGAACTTCCAGAACTATATTGAATAGGAATGGTGAAAGAGGGCATCCTTGTCTAGTGCCAGATATCAAAGGGAATGCTTCCAGTTTTTGCCCATTCAGTATGATATTCGCTGTTGGTTTGTCATAAATAGCTTTTATTACTTTGAGATACGTTCCATCGATACCGAGTTTATTGAGGGTTTTTAGCATAAAGGGCTGTTGATTTTTGTCAAATGCCTTCTCTGCATCAATTGAGATAATCATGTGGTTTTTGTTTTTGGTTCTGTTTATGTGGTGAATTACGTTTATAGACTTGCGTATGTTGAACCAGCCTTGCATCCCCGGGATGAATTCTACTTGATCATGGTGAATAAGTTTTTTGATTTGCTGTTGCAATCGGCTTGCCAATATTTTATTGAAGATTTTTGCATCTATGTTCATCATGGATATTGGCCTGAAGTTTTCTTTTCTCGTTGGATCTCTGCCGGGTTTTGGTATCAGAATGATGTTGGTCTCATAAAATGATTTGGGAAGTATTCCCTCATTTTGGATTGTTTGAAATGTTTTAGAAGGAATGGTACCAGCTCCTCTTTGTGTGTCTGGTCGAATTCGGCTGTGAACCCGTCTGGACCTGGGCTTTTTTTGTGTGGTAGGCTCTTAATTGCTGCCTCGACTTCTGACCTTGTTATTGGTCTATTCATAGTTTCAGCTTCCTCCTGGTTTAGGCCTGGGAGGATGCAGGAGTCCAGGAATTTATCCATTTCTTCCAGGTTTACTAGTTTATGCGCATAGAGTTGTTTGTAATATTCTCTGATGATGGTTTGAATTTCTGTGGAATCTGTGGTGATTTCCCCTTTATCATTTTTCATTGCATCTATTTGGTTGTTCTCTCTTTTATTTTTAATCAATCTGGCCAGTGGTCTGTCTATTTTGTTGATCTTTTCAAAAAACCAGCTCTTGGATTTATTGATTTTTTGAAGGGGTTTTCGTGTCTCAATCTCCTTCAGTTCATCTCTGATCTTAGTTATTTCTTGTCTTCTGCTGGGTTTTGAGTTTTTTTGATCTTACTCCTCTAGCTCTTTCAATTTTGACGATAGGGTGTCAATTTTGGATCTCTCCATTCTCCTCATATGGGCACTTATTGCTATATACTTTCCTCTGGAGACTGCTTTAAATGTGTCCCAGAGGTTCTGGCATGTTGTGTCTTCGTTCTCATTGGTTTCGAAGAACTTCTTTATTTCTGACTTCATTTCATTGTTTACCCAGTCAACATTCAAGAGCCAGTTGTTCAGTTTCCATGAAGCTGTGTGGTTCTGGGTTGGTTTCTGTATTCTGAGTTCTAACTTGATTGCACTACGGTTTGAGAGCTGTTTGTTATGATTTCAGTTGTTTTGCATTTGTTGAGCAGTGCTTTACTTCCAATTATGTGGTCAATTTTTGAGTAGGTGTGATGTGGTGCTGAGAAGAATGTATATTCTGTGGATTTGGGGTGGAGAGTTCTGTAAATGTCTATCAGGTTTGCTTGCTCCTGGTCTGAGTTCAAGCCCTGGATATCCTTGTTGATTTTCTGTCTGGTTGATCTGCCTAATATTGACAGTGGAGTGTTAAAGTCTCCCACTATTATTGTGTGGGTGTCTAAGTCTCTTTGTAAGTCATTAAGAACTTGCCTTATGTATCTGGGTGCTCCTGTATTGGGTCCATATATGTTTAGGATCGTTAGCTCTTCTTGTTGTATCGATTCTTTTACCATTATGTAATGGCCTTCTTTGTCTCTTTTGATCTTTGTTGCTTTAAAGTCTATTTTATCAGAGATGAGAATTGCAACTCCTGCTTTTTTTTTGCTCTCCATTTGCTTGGTAAATCTTCCTCCATCCCTTTATTTTGAGCCTTTGTGTATCCTTGCATGTGAGATGGGTTTCCTGGATACAGCACACTGATGGGTTTTGGATTTTTATCCAATTTGCCAGTCTGTGTCTTTTGATTGGTGCATTTAGTCCATTTACATTTAGGGTTAATATTGTTATGTGTGAATTTGATACTGCCATTTTGATTCTAAGTGGCTGTTTTGCCTGTTAGTTGTTGTAGATTCTTCATTATGTTGATGCTCTTTAGCATTCAGTGTGATTTTGGAATGGCTGGTACTGGTTGTTCCTTTCTATGTGTAGTGCCTCTTTCAGGAGCTCTTGTAAAGCAGGCCTGGTGGTGACAAAATCTCTGAGTACTTGCTTGTTCACCAAGGATTTTATTTTTCCTTCACTTCTGAAGCTCAGTTTGGCTGGATATGAAATTCTGGGTTGAAAGTTCTTTTCTTTAAGGATGTTGAATATTGGCCCCCACTCTCTTCTGGCTTGTAGTGTTTCTGCCGAGAGATCTGCTGTGAGTCTGATGGGCTTCCCTTTGTGGGTAACTCGACCTTTCTCTCTGGCTGCCCTTAGTATTTTCTTCTTTATTTCAACCTGTTGAATCTGACGATTATGTGCCTTGGGCTTGCTCTTCTTGCAGAATATCTTTGTGGTGTTCTCTGTATTTCCTGCATTTGAGTGTTGGCTTGTCTTGCTAGGTGGGGGAAGTTTTCCTGGATGATGTCCTGAAGAGTATTTTCCAGCTTGGATTCATTCTCTTCGTCCGCTTCTGGTACACCTATCAAACGTAGGTTAGGTCTTTTCACATAGTCCCACATTTCCTGTAGACTTTGTTCATTCCTTTTTGCACTTTCTTCTCTAATCTTGGTTTCTCATTTTATTTCATTGAGTTGGTCTTCGACTTCAGATATTCTTTCTTCTGCTTGGTCAATTCGGCTATTGAAACTTGTGCATGCTTCGCAAAGTTCTCGTATTGTGTTTTTCAGCTCCTTTAATTCATTCATATTTCTCTCTAAGGTATCCATTCTTGTTATCATTTCCTCACATCTTTTTTTAAGTTTCTTAGTTTCTTTGCATTGATTTAATACATGTTCTTTTAGCTCACAAAAGTTTCTCATTATCCACCTTCTGAAGTCTAATTCCGTCATTTCATCACAGTCATTCTCCGTCCAGCTTTGTTCTCTTGCTGGTGAGGAGTTTTGGTCCTTTCTAGGAGGCGAGGTGTTCTGGTTTCGGGTGTTTTCCTCCTTTTTTCGCTGGTTTCTTCCCATCTTTGTGGGTTTATCCACTTGTCGTCTGCGTAGTTGCTGACTTTTCGATTGGGTCTCTGAGTGGACACCCAGATTGTTGATGATGAACTATTTCTGTTACTTGGTTTTCCTTCTACCAGCCTAGCCCCTTCACTGTTCTACTGCTAAGGTCCACTGCAGGCCCTGCTTGTCTGGGGTGCACCTATAGCAGCTGTGGAACAGCGAGGGATGCTACCAGTTTCTTTTTCTGCTATCTTTGTCCCAGGATGATGCCTGCCAAATGTCAGTCTTTTGGATATAGAGGGGTCAGGGAGCTGCTTGAGGAGACAGTCTGTTCTTTTTAGGAGCTCAATTTCTGAGCTGTGAGCTCTGTTGTTCATTCAGGGCTGTTAGCCTGCTATGTTTGATTCTGCTGCAACAGAGCTCATTAAAAAAACCCTTTTTTTCTCAAATGCTCTGTGTTGGGGGGTTTGGGCTTTATTTTTCGATGTCTGTTGAGGTGTTCTGCCCAGCTAGGAGGCAGACTAGCCACTGTTTGCCTGCTGAGTCTCCGCCCTGCTGTTGTGTGATTCGCCCTGTTCCTGCAGGCTCTGCTGTGGTCTCCACCATGCCCTGCGGCAGAGTCTCTTTGTTGTAGCGTGTTTCCTCGGCAATGGCTGGCTGCGTCAGCAGTGGGCGTGTATCTCAGTAGGGACGGGTTGCCTCGTCAACGGGAGGCTGCGTCAGCAGTGGGCGTGTATCTCAGTAGGGACGGGTTGCCTCGGTAATGGTGGACGCCCCTCCCCCACAGAGCATCTCGGACCATCTGTTTGGGATAGTTTGAAATCACGGTTTTGTTCGTCCCACTGGGTACCCCGAATGCTCTGTTCCTGCAATCCCCTGGGCTGGCCTACTGTACGAGACTTGGACAGTCTCAAGTCCAGCCCTCTCAAGTCTCAGGTTGCCGGTTCAACAGGGCACCTGGACAAGCACGCCCTGTGGGGATTGCTGGGTAGGGCCAGCCGCCGCCGCCCCAGCTGCTGGCTTCGCCAGGCAGACTTACTGCCTGGCATCCCATGTCTCCCTTACACTTGGGAGTTTCCCCATTCTGTGGGCAACAAAGATCAGTCTGGAAATGCAACGCCGACTCACCTCTTTGCGGATTCAACGAGAGCTCCAATCCTGGGTTGTTCTCACAGCACCATCTTGAGTCCTCCTCTCGTAATGATGTTTTATGTCAAAACAATAAAGTTTCTAAGCTCCCTTAGCCTACTGTAATTGTTGAAATTTGCGTTAAATGCTTCTCTCTGGTGACATAATGAAAGTTGAAAAGATGGCCCAGAAACATTCTTTGTTTTTGTTCTGTTTTCCTTTCTTTGTTTCGTCTGGTATTTCTTTCTTTTAATCAGTCCTAATGCTGACCAGGAATCTCACCTGATGAAGCACCAAGCTCCTCCAAATAGTCCAGAAGATACTGATCAGAGCTCTGTGTGGAATGGGCCAGTGAATGGGTGAACAAAAAGCTAATTTGAAAGAGGCATCAGACTTTCAAAGGACAGTGGCACAAAGGTTCTTCCAGTTGTTACAGGGAATTTGTAAGGAAACCGGTTCCTATTTCTTTACAAAATTCTCTTCTGGTAGAGCCTCATTAAATTAACTGAGAACACACAAATTAAACATTTCTGAAATAATAACCATAGTGTTAAAACAAATATATGAGTGTTGTCAGGTTTTTACATATTTACCTCAAAAATTACATTTTTACTTCAAAGTGATATATTGATTACAAAAAGAATAAACCTATTTGGTGAAACAAATATATTAGTATTTGTTAGGTTTTAAATATTTATTTCCAAATCATATCATCTATTTTCATGATTGCAATTGTCACTTGCTGTAATTTCTCAAAGGGTGGCATGAAGTCTTAAATTTTATGAGTTGTTTCATACCACCAGTGAGAAATATTGAGAAAAAGTTATAGTAGAGAAAGAGAAAATCCTTCAACAAATCTCGGAAAGTTGAAAGGAATTGGCTAATATTTTGGACTTCGTTTATGTAGAATGTCTTGGGAGCTTTCCTAAAGGTTAAGTTTCCAAAAATATAGGATAAAGTACTAAGTAGTTCCATGTTCACAAGATACACATAAATAATTCGGACTGCTGTATGGCAAAAATGACACCCCAACATGAGTCTAACACAATAGTGTAAATGACACAACAAAAATAAAGAAAACAATAACAATCTTTTATAATGGACAATTAAATACAAGAAAATTTGGTGGAGGTAGAGGATGCACATGAGGATGATTAATTTGAAACAGTATTTAAAAACATAAAGAGCTTGTGATCCTCTTATTAATTATTTAAACCTATATGAGTATCTCCTGTGTCTTATTAACTCTCTTTAAAATACCAGATTGAGCTCTTTTTGCCAAAGGACTAAACCTATTAGTATTCATCAGGACTAACTTGTGTGTGTGTGTGTGTGTGTGTGTGTGTGTGTGTATTTTATATAAGTTTGACTGAGGTCTTTTTGCTGAAGGATATGCAGGTCTTATCAACACTGAACCTGTTGAGTGCCAGGGATTTCATGGAGCTAAAGAGACTGCCGGTGGCTGGGTGCATGCCAGGTGACAGATAGTGATCCCGGTGTGGGGTTGGGTCATTTTGCCCTTTTGCTGGCTCCTCCTGGCACCTCTGGCACGAATCCCTGAAGGAGGCTTGGACTCTGGCACAGGCCCTCTTCCGATGGCAGATGTCATCTTACTGTGATTGGCTTTCTTGGGGGTTCTACGCGGCATCTCTGGGCATCTGTCTCGGGCTTGGATTCACCACAGAAATCTTTGGAGACACCCTATACACCTGTTCGGCCCCCATGGGAAGCCAGTTCCAGGTGTCGCCACCTTGCTGCACACTGGGCGTGCCTCCTTGTGGTTGTTCCCTCCATGTCCAGACAGTAGTGCTGAGAAGCAGGAGCCCCTGGGCTTGGAGATAAAGGCAGGGCCCCTTGGTGGGTGGCCCAGGTCGAAAAGTGGCAGTCAGCTTATGGGGCCCAGTAACTTTCTGGTAACACCCGGAGTGCCCGCTTCCAGGCCTGAAGCGCTCTCCTCCTGCACCCGACCGGAACCGAAGAGTGGGCTCAAGGAAGTACTCAGGTCAGGTCTGTCAGGGGCCTATGCTGCTTGTGGCACGTAGCGTCCTTCCAGGCGCCGACCCTGCCACCGTCTCCACCTTGTACCTGTGCGGCAGCAGCTGGACAGCGCCAACATCGCGGCTCCCCAGCTGGGCAGACGAAAGCGCATGCGCAAGCGGCCTGTCACAAGCGCCAGCGCTGAGCCCGGGCTCGCGTCACAGGAACAGCCACCGTTGCCTGGGGAACGATCACAGTGGCTTCCCAAAGCAGCGGTCCTCTGTGGCAGTGCCTCAGCAACGGGCAACGGACTCTTTCTCCGCGCGATCATCGCTGAGTCCTGCGATTTTAGGAATCCGGCAGGCCGAGCCAGGCAGAAGAAAGATCTGTCGGGGCTTCAGGGATGTCCACGGCGCTCCCCAGGAATCACCAAGTTGCTGCAGACCTGCCCAAACAGTGTGAGGGTGCCTCTCGTTGAAAGCCCTCTCGGCTGGAATTTCCAAGTACGACCTGCCTGCCAATGGCGGTGCTGCTCTGTGCCGAGGGGACTGGGAGCTGCAGAGAGTGATGCAAGGGAGGAGAAGCCAGGCATTTGCTGGCTGCACAGGAAGGGTGAGTTTCCGACAGGACCATGAACACCACACTGCCCCACAGTTCACCCAGGAAACCCAGTTCCTGAGCCATTGTTGTGGATGCTACTGCAGGACCCTGCACCACTGGGTGGGTGATTTATCACCTGCTTAGTAACTTTCTTAGCGGAAGACACTCGGAATTAACGTACCACTTTTAAATGTCTGCTCCTTGAACATTTGGCTGTCAGGCCTTAGATAACAAGCTCCTGGAGCTATCCTGGGATGTGGAGGAGACAGAGAAAGACCCTGCTTATGAGTAAACAAGATCATTCTGCAACCATCTTCATCACACTCACAGCAGCCAAGCAAGCACCACCAGCAAATGCTGATTTCATCCTAGAGCAGTCAGGGGGCCTGCCGTCCTGCTCCACGCCAAGGCATCCCCCAGGCTGCCTGACTGACAGGGGGAAAGTGAGACTCCTGTGGGTGGGCATCTTCTCATGAGTTTCACTTGGTTTTTGGGCATTAACTAACCTTTTGAAATCATTTGCTGACTTTCGATTGATTGCAATAATATTCACAGAAAATAAAACTCACCATTTTAACCATCTTAAAGTGTACAAATCAGAGGTATGTAGTATATTCACAATGCCATCCAAACATCAATGCTACCTAATTCAGAAAGATTTTCATCACTCCAAGAGACACTCCATGCCATTAAGTGGCTACTCAACCCCCAGACAATAAAAACCATCAGTCCATGTTTTGCCCCTATGGATCTACCTATTCTGGACTTTCCTAGGAATGGCATCATGCTGTGTGTGGCTCTCTGTGACTGGCTGTATTCAATTAGCACCGTGTTTCTGTTCTGTGGCATGCACGCCTCAGCACTGCTTTTTCTTTATGGCTCAGTGAGACCACACAGGATGGATGGACCACCGTTGGTTGTTCCCTCACTTGGCTAAGAATACTGCTTCTATTAAAGCGGTATACAGGTGTTTATATAAATGTATTTTCAGTTTTCTCGAGTACACACTTGGAGGTGAACATTACATGTCACTACTTCCCAGGCACTGCCTCTAAAGGTGATGTTTTATGTTTACACATACAGGGTTCTATGATTTCATTCCATTCTGGAATAGTACTGAGCAATATAGGAGGGAAGAATTTCTAGGTCTCTTCCCTTATATTATGCAATATTGAAAACCTCTGTTGGGGAACATCATCTTTATACATAAGTTTTTCCATAAACACACTCATATCATATGTATGTGTGTGTGTTTATTTACTTATCTATATCTGTCTATATTCATACAGAGTAACAATATAGAAAACATTATTGATAGGCAAAGTCAATGTAAAGAATATAAAAAGAAACTTCCATACATCTGACCTGTAGGCCTATACGCCATATCCACAATAGTACACAAATAAAGCTACACTCTGACATACATCCTGCTGAATGTTATGTGTGTAAGAAAAGCATTCATTCCTGCTGCTCATTTCTGTGAGTAGAAAACATATAAAGCCCACAGCATCATTCAGTGCCAGGTTGATGTTAACCCTTCCTCCTTCCAGTGAGCACCAGGTCAGAGATGAGCTGGCCCCATTCCAAAGGCCTTCACACCAGATCTGAGAATGCTGACTTCTCTTCAGTGTTTTCATCAAGGCAGGAGATTTTCTCTTTTTTTCTATTAATGTTTGATGTAGGAACACACTCCTGTCTTTTAAATTTTGCTGGCTGGAGAAATGCCTTTTTAGTTATGGGGGGGAAGCCTAGATCTATTTCCTGAAAAGAGACTGCCATACTGAGAGCAAATGTTAGGGTGCATGGTACCTGAGCAGAAGACAACAGGTGCGAGTTAACATGCACCCTAGGGCCAAAACTGGCTGTATTATTCAGGCGGTTTCTCTGTCAAAGACTTTGCCTGCTGCTGTTAGCCAGCTCTTCCCAACCCTAGCTGGATGGACAGACCTTCATAGGGCTGGTTTCCTGAGCCCCTGAATTAAAAACACCTGGGTGCCAGGTAAAAAGGACTTTGTCACCAATAGAAGGAGAATGGAGTGGGGCATTTTGCTTCGATTAGATAGACTTGTATTTAGCTAATTGGCCCGTTGGATTCACTTGGGCTGGAGCAGCTGGCATGAGAGATGACCACTGACCTAGCTTTTTATGGGGCTTTCTTTTGTATCAATACAGATAGGTAGATAAGTAAACACACACATACAGCATTATATGAATACTTCTATGTGCTGTCTATGCCAAAAAGCCCCAGATAAAATCTAGGTCAAGGGCTGTTTCAGGTTCCAGCCCCTATAGCTTAGGAGAGTCAATTCAGCCAATTAGCTCAGCCCAGGTGAGTTCAATCAGCCAGTGAGGTGACGTGGGACTGCTCAAGCATCAAGGCAGGCCCACAAGGATGAAAGTGGAAAACACAGACATCACTCAGGGAAAAGCACAGGGCCCTGAGATGCTGAGCGGGACATGACACCTTATATTGGCAGCACAGCTCACTCACTTCCTGGACTTTTGCCTAAAGGTAAAGCTTTATGTTCATATGTACAAAATTCTGTGGTTGAGCTCCATCCTGGGATGGTATTGAGCCATACAGCAGGAAAGAAAGACAACGTCTGTGCCCTTAGGATAGGCTGGAGTATTGAAACATCTGTTGGAAAATATTGAATGTATACTGAATACTTCCATAGGTATCTTAGATAATACTCCTTGCCTGTGCTTATCTGTCTACTTGTCTACATCTATATCCATGTGTGTATATATCTATCTACATTGAAACAGAGTAAATATACACAAGGTAGAAGTATTGCTAGGTATTAAAGTAATAATATACAAAGGCTTCCATACATGTAGAGATGTATGTGCTCTTTAAACAATATCTAAAATACTACACAATGAACATATAGTCCGAAAACATCCTGATGCATTCTATGTATACTAAGGAATGATTGATCTTTACTCCCCACTTCTGTGAGCAGTAAATTCACTAAGGCCATGGGAGTCATTCATTGTGAGGTAAATAATGACACTTTTCTTTTCAGTAGACACCAGGCCAGGAATGAACCAGTCCCAGTTCAAAGGCTTTTGCCCAATTTCTTTTATTTGGTTTTTGAGATGGAGTCTCACTCTGTCACTCAGCCTGGTCAAAGGTCATTTTATATTCCAGCACCTACAGCCCTGGTGAGTCAATTCAGCCAAATAGGTCAGCCCATCTGAGTCCAACCAGCTAATGAGGTGACTTGGGACTGCTGAAGCATCACGGCTAAAGTGCAGTGGCACAGTCTTGGCTCACTGCAACCTCTGCCTCCCAGGTCAAAGCGAGCCTCTCAGGTAGCTGGGAATATAGGCACACACCATCACGCCCGGATAACGTTTTTTTTTTATATTTTTAGTAGAGACAGAGTTTCACCATGTTGGCCAGGTTGGTCTCTAACCCCTGATCTCAAGTGATCTGCTGCCTCAGCTTCCCAAATGGCTAAGATTACAAGCATGAGCCACCGCGCCTGTCTGACAAGGACACTCTTGTCTTTCAGAGTTGGTTGCTGGAGAGAGGTTTATTTGGGTAAAGAAAAACACTCCCCGTCTGTGCCCTGAAGTTAAACTGCAGCACTGAAAGCAAATGTAGGGAAACGTGGTTCCTGGGCAAAAGACGACAAGGTTAGAGTCAACGCATGCCCAAGTGCCCAAAGCGGCTCTTACTGGCCAGTCCAAAGGTCCTGTGTGTCAAAGACTACACCCAGCTGTGTCAGCCAGTTCTCGACGACCCTAGCTGAATAGCCATAACAGTACTGGGTAGGTTTGATGAGCTCCTGAATTAAACCAAACCTCAGTGCCAAATAACAAAGGCTTTTTTACAGGTACAAGAATGCGATGTGGTGCTTGGCTCAAAGTGAATTCACGTTGACTGAACTAATTGTCTGATTGGCTACATATAGGATACAGGGGATAGAAACAAAGAAAGACCTGTGACCTGGTTTCCTTTTGGAGCCTTTCTTTGTAGATATTCTTACAAATAGGCAGACCCATAAATACACACACTGGATTACATGAGTATGTCTATGTAATTTGTGAGTCCATCTGTGTATAGAAGCCCAAATAAAAACTAGGTTAAAGGTCCTTCCTTTTCCAATCCCTCCAGCCCAGGTGAATCTACTCAATTAGCTCAATTAGCTGATGGGAAAGGTGAGACCCATCAGCTAATTGGCCCAACCCAGGTGAATTCCACTCAAGAAGTGAAACTGCTTAACGATTAAGGCAGGCCCACAGTGGCAGATGTGAGGAATGCAGGCCTACATCCAGAAGAGAATCTGGTCCCTGAAGTGTTAAGGTGGACAAATAACCTTAAGTGGAGATTGGGCAAAGTGACTCATGCCTGTAATCTTAGGACTTTGGGAGGCTGAGGCAGGTGAATGACTTGAGATCGGGAGTTCAAAACCAAACAGACCAACATGATATAACCCTGTCTTTACCAAAAATGCAAAAATTAGCCAGTTGTGGTGGTATGCACCTGTAATCTCAGCTACCTGAAAGGCTGAGTCTGGAGAAGCACTTGAACCCGGGAGGCAGAGTTGCAGTGAGCCAAGATTGCACCACTGCACTCCAGCTTGGGTAAAAAGTGTATAATTCTGCCTCAAAAGGAAAATAAAATTAAACCGGCAGTATTGTCAGTTTATCTGCCAGGCCTTGCTCCTAAAAATAAAACTTTATGTTTACACATACAAGCTTCTATGACTGTTTTTCATTCTAGGATGGTATTGAGCCATACAGGAGGGAAGAAAGACTAAGTCTTCACCCTTAAGACAGGTAGGGTTACTGACAGTGTCTGTTGGCAAGTACCCCAATGTATATGTGCATATTTACATAGAAATACTGATATGTTTCTGTGTGTGTGTATTTATATAAATATCTACATGTATATATCTTCATATCTCTATTCATACAAGATGTAGATATAGAAGGTAGAAGTACTGATATTTTTAGGTCCTGATAGTAATATACGACATCCATCCATGTAGAGGCCTGTCTGTCCTGTAAACTATGTCTGTAATAGTAACCAAACAGTAACCAAACACTGTGACATGCATCACGCTGCACTCAGTGTATGCAAAGGAGCCATTGGTCCTTGTTGCTCACTTCTGTCAGCAGAAATGCACTAAGGAATGAGAGCCATTCAATTCTAGGTCGGTGTTGGCCTTTCTCTTTCTGATGAACACCAGGTCAGAAGTGAACCACCGCAGCCCAATGATCCTAACACAAATTCACAAATAATGGCTCCTCATTTGGGCTCCCATCAAGACAGGAGCCCTTTTTTTCTATAAACATAGAACATAGAAGTACAGTTTTGTCTTTTGGTTTTGGTAGCTGGAGAAGGGTTTTTGGGGTAAGGCAAAGAAAGTCTAGGTTTGTGCCCTGAAGGTAGACTGTGGCACAAAACACAGATGTCAGGGAATGTAGTTCTCAGGCAAACAACAAACAGGCCAGAGTTAACTTATGCTGTACTTCCAAAAAAGCTCTTATTGACCAGGCCAGTGGCTTCTTCTGTCAAAGGCTACACCCAGCCATTGGTGTCAGCCAGCTCTGCTGGTATTACCTGCATAACAAGAACCCTACTCGGTGATTTGATGAGCCACTGAACTAAAATCACAAATGTCAGATAACAATGACTTTTTCACAGATACAAAGAGAATGGGAAGTGGTATGGCTTGGACTGCATTTATTTGGTCTGAGGTAATTAGCTGATTGGATTCTTCTGGGATGGAGGGACTAGAAGTGGAAGTAATCTCTGACCTCCTTTCTTTGGGGGCTTTTCATTGTAGATATATAAATATGGATAGGTAGACATATAAACAACCACACATATGCGCGGTTATATGTCTATGTAATGTCCATTTTTGAGTATGGCTATGTAAAAAAGTCCAAATAAAATCCAGGTAAAAGGCCATTTCTGGCTCCATACTCTTCAGCCCAGGTGCATGTAATTATTCAATATGCTCAGCCCAGATGAATCTGTATTAGCTCAGCATAGGTGAATCCCATCAGCTCACAAGCCAAATGGGCTTTGCTGAAGGATCAAGGTAGACTGCAGTGGTGGAAATGGGGAGTGCAGGCATCCACTGGGAGGGAAAGCAGGGCCCTGTTGTGCTAAGCTGGGCATGGAGCCTCACATGGCAGTACTGCCCGTTTACTTGCCAGCCACGGCTTCTAAAGGCGAAGCTTTGTTTACATTTATACATACAACATTATAGAGCTGTGTGCCATTCTGAGATGGTACAGAGCCACATATATATGTGAAGCAGCCATTGGTCCTTGTTGCTCATTTCTGTCAGCAGAAATGCACTGAGGCATGGAGACATTCAGGGCTAGGTCCATGTTGACCTTTCCCTTTCTGACCAGGTGAGAAGTGAATCACCCCAGCCCCATGGCCCTAACATAAATTCACAAATAATGGTTCCTCATTAGGGCTCCTAAGTCTAATTCTGCATGCTTAGTATAGGCAGTGTTATTCGAAATGTATGTTGGTGAACATCATACATATACATATTTACAGAGACATACTCATATCATCCTGTATGTGTGTTTATCTACCTATTTATGTCTATCTCTACATCAATTAATCATCTATCTACATTTATAGAGTCTTGATAGATAAATGTATTCTTATTTTTGGTACTATTAGGGATATACTAAGAAAATTCCATACATGTAAAGGCCTATCTTCCCTATCAACTACTCCTACAAGAGTAAACAGATGGAGGTCGACTGTGGTGTACGTCCTGCTGCAGTCAACTTATACTAAGAAACCCGTGGCCCTTGTTGCTCACTTTTGTGAGCAGAAAATGCACTAAGGCCAGGGGTTTCATTCATTACCAATGTTGACCCTGTCCATTCTGGTGAACATGAGGCAGAGATAAACCAGCCCCAGCACAAAGACTCCCACACAGATTTGAGAGTGCTGATTCACATTAGCTTTCCATCAAGGCAGGAACTGTTCCTTTCTTTATGAGCATGTGACGTAGGAGTACACTTTTTCCATTTTGGTGGCTTGAGAAGTGTCTTTTTGCATAGGAGAAGAAAAGCTTAAGTATGTTTCCTAAAATTACATTTGGGTACTGAAAACAAATGTCAGAGAATGTGGCACTGGGGCAAAAGACAACCAGGCCAGAATCATCAGTCACAAAAGGATTAAAAGTAGCACGTGTTAGCCAGGTCAAAGAATCAGTGTGTTGAATGCTACACCCACTGGTGTCAGCCAACTTTGCCCAGTCTTACCTGGATGGCCAGTACCCCACTGAGCTAAATTGAGAGCTCCTAATTTTAAAATATGTGGGTGACAAGATAGAAAGACATTTTCACAGGCACAAGGAAATTAGACAGTCATTCATGGCCCTGATTTGATTTACTTGAACTGAGCTAATTAGCTTAATTGATTCACCTGGGCACCAGGGAACTGACAGAAAAATGACTTCTGACCTAGGTTTTTTTCTGTTTGCCTTTTTTGTGTAGATATAGATAATATAAACATAAATATGCAGATACATAAACACATATACACATACATGATTATATGAGCATGTCTATGTAATGTCTATTTGTGAATATATCTATGTAAAAAGTCACAAATGAAAATGAGTTGAGTTATTTTTATTTTCTGTAGCCCAAATTAGTTCAATCAAACTTTCAATTGTGTTTGGGTGTGAGATTCAGACCCTTACCTGAATAGGATGTGTCATTAAGTGAGTGTGACAATCTTGTTTGCTGGGTGGGCATATTACAGTCACAATTTCACCAGGCCCCGTTATGACACACTCTGTACCACCCGAGGGCTTTATGCAGTAGGCATGGGAGTCATAATTCTCTATATTACCTTAGTACAGAAATGAGTCACATTTCCACCTGTGGACCAGACCTGCAGAGCTTATAGCTTACTGTGAATGCCAAGAGCTAAGTAATTAGATGGTTCCAGCTGAGCAAGGCTAGCGGGTAACTCTTCCAAGAGAGTCTGCCCCAGCATTTGTCCACCAAGTATTTATTGAAAGCGTTTGTATCTAACTACAAACATCCACTAGATGGTCATTTGAGATAGGTTGCTGAGGCACCTGTGACTTTGTACACATTCAAACTGCATTTTCAGGAGGCTGAATGGATTCTATACTATACATGATATATGTCCTATATAAAATACACTTGTATATAATATATATATTACTTTAATGATGTTATATAATAATACATAGATTATTAAATTGTATGGATGAATATGATAGTACATATAATACATATCTTTTTGTACCCCAAATATAAGCCTCAAAAGAGAGAAATGAGAGAGTTCAGAGAATTAAAATTTATTGATCGCTTAATATGTATGAGTACCATACTAGGTGGTTTAGATACCTAACTTCACATTTATAATAATCCTATAAGGATCAAAAAGAATAACTGTTGGGTACTAGCCTTAGTACCTGGGTAATGAAATAATATGTACAACAAACCCCTGTGAGACAAGTTTACCTGTAACAAATATGCACATATATTCCTCAACCTAAAATGAAAGTTTAAAAAAAGTCTTATGACCTAAGTGATTGTGTTATTTTACAGATAAGAAAAATTAAGTTTCAGGGAGGTTAAATAGCTGCCTTAGATCACAAGGATAAATTACAAGGCTGGGTCTTGAACATAGCTCATGCTTTTTTTCCTATATCAGAAATGTTGAAGTAACATAAAATGGTCAGCCATTTATAACCTTTTTCTGATTGGAAAAGGACAGTCATGAGGTTTATGCCTGTTTTGGTAATCTTGTTCCTTCAACACAAAAGTCAACTTGTAACTAAGAAAACCTACATGAAAAAAGAGTTTTGTGTCCCTAACAAAAATAAATTGCAAAGAAAATACACTTTCACAAGAGTACTAAGAGGTAGTAAGGCTGTCCTACCAAAGGCTGAGAGAAAAATTCCTTTGTGTGTGTGTGTGTGGGGGGACCTAGGGTAATGTACTTCCCCAAGTTCTTGATTTACTTATCCATAAGTGCCAGTTAACAATGCCCAACTCACTGGGCACATGGAGAGTGCATTTGCAGAGTTGCCTTGCTTGGAACCTGGTGTGCAATAGGCACTTAGTAAATGTAAGTTTCTGTTCCATAAATGCAATTCTCCTTTATTTATTTTTTTATAGAAGGAGAGAAAGAAAGAAAGAAACAAAAATCAAGGAGAGGAAGACAGAGGAAGAAAAAGAGGGAGAAGAGGAATGTTGTTTTATTCTAAAAATGGGTATTGAAAACCTCTTTTATGCCAATAATTGTGCTTAATAATGGCCGATCAATATTTTATTTAAACCTATGAGTAGGTGTGATGTGATACTGATAAGAATGTATAGTTTATATATTTAAAGTGGAGAGTTCTATAAATGTTGATGAAGTTTACTTGTTCCGGATCTGAGTTCAAGTCTTGAATATCCTTATTAACTTTCTGTCTCATTGGTCTATCTAATATCGATGTTGAAGTCTCCCACTATTATTGTGTGGGAGTCTAGAGAGTCTAAGTCTCTTTATAGGTCTTATGTATCTGGGTGTTCCTGTATATTTAAGATTTTTAGCTCTTCTTGTTGCATTCATCCTTTTACCATTATATCTTTGTTGCTTTAAAATCCATTTTATCAGAGGCAAGAATCGCAACTCCTGCTTTTCATTTATTTATTTATGCTCTTCATTTGATTGGTAAATCTTTCTCCATCCCTTTGAGTCTTTCTGTATCATTGCATGCGAAATGGGTCAGAATGCAGCGTACCATTTGGTTTTGGCTGTATCTTTTGATTAAGGGATTTCATCGATTAAATATAGGATTACCGCTATTTGATGTTAGCTGGCTGTTTTGTCCATTTGTTGATGTAAATTCTTCATTATGTTAATGCTCTTTACTTTTTGGTATATTTTTGCAAAGGCTAATACTGGTTGTTCCTTTCTATGTGTAATGCTTCTTTCAGGAGCTCTTGTAAAGCAGGCCTGGTGGTAATAAAATCTCTGAGCACTTGCTTCTTCATAAAAAACAATTATTTTTTCTTCAGTTATGAAGCTTAGTTTGGCTGGATATGAAATTCTGGGCTGAAAGTTCTTTTCTTTAAGGATGTTGAATATTGGCCCCCAATCTCTTCTGGCTTGGAGGGTTTCCACTGAGAGATCTGCTGTAAGTCTGATAGGCTTCCCTTTGTGGGTAACCTGACCTTTCTGTCTGGCTGCCCGTAGTATTTTCTCCTTCATTTCAACCCTGGTGAATCTAGTGATTATGTGCCTTGGGGTTGCTTTTTTTGCGGAATATCTTGGTGGTGTTCTCCGTATTACCTGGAGTTGAATATTGTCCTGCCTTGCTAGGTTGGGAAAGTTTTCCTTGATACTACCTTGAAGAGTATTTTCCAGCTTGGATTCATTCTCTTCGTCACATTCAGATACAGCTATCAAACGTAGATTAGGTCTTTTCGCATAGTCCCATATTTCTTGAAGACTTTGCTCATTCCTTTTTAATTTTTTTTTCATTATTTTTGTCTTCTTGTTTTATATCATTAAGTTGGTCTTCGACTTCTGATATCCTTTCTTCTGCTTGATCAATTCGGCTATGAAAACTTGTATATATTTCACAAAGTTCTCGTGCTGTGTTTTTCAACTCTGTTAATTCATTTATATTCCTCTCTATATTGTCTATTTTTGTTAGCATCTCATCAAACCTTTTTTAAAGTTCTAGTTTCTTTACATTGAATTAGAACAAGTTCTTTTAACTTACATAAGGTTCTTATCATTCACCTTCTGAAACCTACTTCTGTTAACGGAACACAGTCCTTCTCCATCAGGTCTTGTTCCATTGCTGAAGAGTAACTGTAATCCCCTGTAGAGAAAGAGGCATTTCGATTTTGGGTATTGTTAGCCTTTTTAGGCTGGTTTCTTCCCTTCATTATAAATTTATCCATCTGTCATCTGTGCAATTAGTGCCTTTATAATTAGGTTTCTGAGTGGATGTCCAATTGATTGATTCCCAGCACCGGAATCTGAGTAACCCACTGCACCAGCCAAAACAGCAGCGTTAAGACTCATGGTGCTCTTCTGCCTGGGAATCTCTTGTCTGCCTTCCTTCGTGAGTCCGTAATAGGCGACACTGCCTTCCTGGAGCTCCAAACATCGGTCAGAAAGGAAGCCAGTCCAGTTTATTCTGCATCAAGAGCCGCTGTGCCCAGGCACCTGTAAAACCGCCACACCGGCCACAAGAGTTGCACTAGCGACCCATGGGGCTCCTCCGCTGGGAATCTTCTGGTCCGTGAGCGACAAAAATTCTTCTGAAAGTGTGGCATCCTCTCGTTCTCTGCACATTCACTGGGAGCTACAATCCTGAGCTGTTAGCGATCAGCCATCTTGGATCTTTCTCCATATAGTATGAACATTCTATAACAAGCATTTTTAATATTAGCTTCTTTTTTAATGGAAAAAATGTTCTGCATTAACATTGTTTCTAAAAATAATATGTGATACAGGCTCAGAAGAGGTCTAACACAGGCACTGCCTTATAAAAAGCAACCAAGATTTATTCTGTTACAGGATTTTTAATTAAAATATTATATTTCCACTTATGCTGATAATCTTTTAAATTTCTAAAATTCAGATCAGACAAAAACCCAAGATATTAACCAAGGGAAAATAATCACGATTGGCTTCAGACGTGAAAGCCTGTTTTCTATGTCTGAAAAAAATTTCTCAAAACATGTATTATCCAGCCAAAAAAACAGGAATCCAAGTTTTGACTTCGAGAATAGGCTAAGAAAACCAGAGAGAACTTACAGGCATTTGAGAGAATAACCATGACTTTCTCTGCTGCCTTTCCTTTTGAATGTTAGCTAATTTCCAAGTAGCATTGAACCACCATGCCAAAATGAAGTAACATCTTAGAGATCTTCAGAGTATCACAGGCATAGAAGCAAAAGGAAACCTTGGAAAACTGGAGGCTCCATTCTTCTCCATTGTCCCCTTAAAGGTATTCATTCACCTGTCTTGAAACTGCACATGGTGAATGGCATGTGTGAAAGAGTTAGTTAGCTGTGTGCATCAGTTAGTTAATTAGTTATCTCTTTGCATATTTATACCCATATTTCTAAATAAGTCATTTAAAAAAATGTTGATTTTCTTTTCTGATTAAAACACTGAACTGAAAAATCGAGAGAGAAGGAAAGAGAAAGAAGGAAGAGAAAAAATGAGGGAAATAAAAAGAGAAGGAAAGGATGGAGGGAATGAAGGAGAAGAGAAAAAGACATGAAGAAAGAGACAAAAGGAAGGAAGGAAGGAATGAAGGAAGAAAGAAAAGGAAGAAGAAAGGGGGAGCAAGAAGGAGAGAAGGGAGGGACAGAGAGAAGGAGGAAGGGAAGGAAAGAAAGGAAGGCAAAGGAAGAGAGAAAAGAACCAAGCAGCAGGTAGGATGCTAAGAAGTAAAGAAGAATTTGGGGGAAATTGGAGTCTATAACCTCCCTAGGAGGAGGGGCATAGATAAACACCCCACGGTTTTAGTTGAAGCTCTTCAAATATAATATGCATTAAGATATATCCAAAGGATTATAAATTGTTCTATTATAAAGATACATGCACACTTATGTTCATTGTGTCACTTTTTTTATTATTAAAAATGTTTTATTGTAAAAGCAAATTGTATTAAGCAACACATAACACATTTACATAATTCAGAAATTAACAAAACTGAAAGTGAGTCCACTTCTTCTACTTAGTCAAGTTCCCCAGAGCTGTCCCACTTCTTTTTTTTTTTTAATTCTTAGTTTTCGATTGCATTTTAGGTTTTGGGGTACATGTGCAGAGCATGCAATACAGTTGCATAGGTACACACATGGCAGTGTGTTTTGTTTGCTTTCACCCCTTCACCCACATTTGGTGTTTCTCCCCAGGCTATCCCTCCCCACTTCCCCCTCCCACTGGCCCTCCCCTTTTCCCCCCAATAGACCCCAGTGTTTAGTACTCCCCTCTCTGTGTCCATGTGTTCTCATTTTTCATCACCCGCCTATGAGTGAGAATATGTGGTGTTTCATTTTCTGTTCTTGTGTCAGTTTGCTGAGAATGATGTTCTCCAGACTCATCCATGTCCCTACAAATGACAAGAACTCATCATTTCTGATTGCTGCATAATATTCCATGGTGTGTATGTGCCACATTTTCCCAATCCAGTCTATCACCAATGGGCATTTGGGTTGATTCCAGGTCTTTGCTATTGTAAATAGTGCTGCAGTGAACATTCGAGTGCGTGTGTCCTTATAGTAGAATGATTTATAGTCCTTTGGGTATATACCCAGTAACGGGATTGCTGGGTCAAATGCAATTTCTATTTCTAAGGCCTTGAGGAATCGCCACACTGTCTTCCACAATGGATGGACCAATTTACACTCCCACCAACAGTGTAAAAGTGTTCCTTTTTCTCCACATCTTCTCCAGCATCTATTGTCTCCAGATTTTTTAATGATCGCCATTCTAACTGGCGTGAGATGGTATCTCAACTTCAGCAAAGTCTCAGGATATAAAATCAATGTGCAAAAATCACAAGCATTCGTCTACACCAATAACAGACTTAAAGAAAGCCAAATCAAGAACGAACTGCCATTCACAATTGCTACAAAAAGAATAAAATACCTTGGAATACAACTCACAAGGAATGTAAGAGACCTCTTCAAGGAGAACTACAAACGACTGCTCATCGAAACAGAGAGGACACAAACAGATGGAGAAACATTCCATGTTCATGGTTAGGAAGAATTAATATCGTGATAATGACTATACTGCCCAAAGTAATTTACAGAATCAATGCTATCCCCATCAAGCTACCATTGACTTTCTTCACAGAACTGGAAAAAACCACCATAAGCTTCATATGGAACCAAAAGAGAGCCCGCATAGCCAAATCAATTCTAAGCAAAAAGAGCACAGCGGGGGGCATCACACTACTGGATTTCAAACTATACTACAAGGCTACAGTAATCAAAACAGCATGGTACTGGTACCAAAACAGAGATATAGACCAATGGAACAAAACAGAGGCACTGGAGGCAACACAACATATCTACAACTATACAATCTTTGATAAACCTGACAAAAACAAGCAATGGGAAAAGGATTCCCTGTTAAACAAATGGTGTTGGGATAACTGGCTAGCCATGTGCAGAAAGCAGAAACTGGACCCCTTCCTGACACCTTACACTAAAATTAACTCCAGATGGATTAAAGACTTCAACATAAGACCTGGCACGATAAAAACCCTAGAAGGAAATCTATGCAAAACTATCCAGGACATAGGAGTAGGCAAGGACTTCATGAACAAAACACCAAAAGCATTGGCAACAAAAGCCAAAATAGACAAATGGGACCTAATGAAACTACACAGCTTCTGCACAGCAAAAGAAACAGTCACTAGAGTGAATCAGCAACCAACAGAATGGGAAAAATTTTTTGCAGTTTACCCATCTGACAAAGGGCTGATATCCAGAATTTACAAAGAACTCAAACAGATTTACAGAAAAAAAACAAACAAGCCCATTCAAAAGTGGGCAAAGGATACGAACAGACACTTTACGAAAGAACACATATATGAGGCCAACAATCATATGAAAAAATGCTCATCGTCACTGGTCATCAGAGAGATGCAAATCAAAACCACATTGTGTCACTGTTGATAGTAGCAAAGACCTGGAACCAACCCAAATGCACATCAGTGATAGACTGGACAAGGAAAATGTGTCACATATACACCATGGAATACTATGCAGCCATAAAAATGATGAGATCCTGTCCTTTGTAGGGACGTGGATGAATCAGAAAACCATCATTCTTAGCAAACCGACACAAGAATAGAAAATCAAACACCACATGTTATCAACTTATAGGCAGGTGTTTTACAATGAGAACACATAGACACAAGGAGGGGAACATCAAACACTGGGGTCTGTTGAGGGGGACTAGGGGAGAGACAGTGGGGGATAGGGAGCTTGAGGAGGGATACCTTGGGGAGAAATGCCAAATAGAGGTGATGTGGGAATGGAGGCAGCAAAGCACATTGCCATGTATGTTCCTATGCAACAATCTTGCATGTTCTGCACATGTACTCCAGAACCTACAGTGAAATAAAACATATATATGTGTGTGTATGTGTGCCTGTGTGTGTGTGTACACACAGAAACACACACACACAGACAAACACACACCAAAATTTAAACATTTTACTAAAGATTAGGGGCAAACCAAAAGCTTTTGGAGAATCAAGTTAAGTCTTTAATTATCTCAAAAACTGATTAGCCAAAAATGATCTTTATGTACCCCAAATGCCTGCTGGATGAAAAGTTGAACCTTTCTGAGAAGAGAGAACAAATGTAAAAACACTATAAGTTTTAAAAATATAATGTGGCATTTAACCAAAAATCCACAGGCATGTCTGGAAAAGGAACCAAATATGGTGAAAATAAAGAGAAATAACAGACAATAAAATACAGGAAATCTGAGTATTGGAGTTATAAAAATAGACATTAAAACAATTGTGATAGATGTTCAAGAAAATGAACAATTGGATAAAGAAATTCACCAGTGAATAACTAAAGTCTATTTATTTATGATTAATTTCTTCTTTATTAAATAATATAACTTTTTTTATCAAAGTGATCCAGAATTGTTAAAAGTCAAATGCAATTTGTTTCTCAGAATTAGAATAAAAAAAAAAATCAAGCATTTCTAAAAGGTCACTTGTGCAAAACAGAGTTCTCTCTTTACTCCTCCTCTGGTCCTTTTCCCAAGGATTACACCATAAACCTAGTTAGTCATTTCTTGGCATATTTACAACCATATTTCAAAATAAGTGATTTTTTAGAAAGTATTGGTTTTCTTTTCTGAAAGAAAAGAAAAAAGGTTTTCTGATTAAAACCTTTAACTGAAGGGTGAAGATATAATGTTCTTACTTATTTCTCGAATTCACACACATACATTCTGTCCTGATTGTCTCATATATAATTTTTACTTTGATCTCTATTCAGCTAAAATTTGCTAATTTATATTTTATTTTATTTACTTTATTTATTTTCAAGATAGAGTTTCACCGTCACCCAGGCTGGAGTTTAGTGGCACAGTTTTGGCTGACTGCAACCACTGTCTCCCAGGTACAAGTGATTCTCCTGCCTCAGCCTCCTGAATAGGTTACAGGCAACCACCACCATGACCAACCATTTTCTTTGTATTTCTAGTAGAGAAGGGGTTTTATTATGATGGCCAGGCTGATCTCAAACTGCTGGCCTCAAGTGATCCAGCTGTCTCAGCCTCCCGAACATGAAATTACACTTGTGATCCACAGTATCCAGCCAAAATTTGTTTATTTTTAACACAGAATATAATGGTGGCTCTGGAACCAACCAAAAAGTAAATAAGTAAAATGCACTCAAGAGATATGCTTAAAGCAAATTGGATACAGCAGAAGAGATTCGTGAATATTAGCTAGGTCAGTAAAAAAATATTGTGCTAATGTGTGAGGAGAAGAAAAGGTGGTAATACAGGAAAAACAATAAGAGAGCAATAGAGCACAGAGAAAAGTCAAACATGTAACTGAAGTCTGAGAAGGAAAGAGTGGGGTGGATACTATACTGGCTGAGAACATTCCAAAACCAATAAAGACATGAAGCCACATTTGCAGGAAGTTCTATAAACTCCAAGCAGGACATGTGCAAGAAAATCCACATGAAAGCAGTCATCATTATATTTCGAAAACCCAAAGACAAAATATTAAAAGCAGACAGGCTCCCTCTCCTTCACACACACATACACCTTTGAAAGAAACATTTTGCCTGACAGTCGGCTTGTCAACAAAAATTTTAAAAGCTGGTGCAACTTACAATCGTTGGTATTATCTTTGGTGCACTTAAAAAAATAACTATTCACTAAATTCTGAACACAGGAATCATGCATACTAAAAAGAAAACGGAGCAATTTTTACTTCTATGTTACTAGGTTGGTGCAAAAGTAATTGCAGTTTTTGCCATTGAAAGTAATGGAGGTAGGGCACAGTGGCTTATGCCTGTAATCTCAGCGCTTTGGGAGGCCGAAACAGGTGGATCACTTGAGAGGTCCGAAGTTTGTGACCGGTCTGGCTAACATACGGAGACCCTGTCACTACTAAAAATGCAAAAATTAGCCTGGCATGGTGGCAGGTGCCTGTAATCCCAGCTGCTTATCAGGCTGAGGCAGGAGACTTGCTTGAACCCAGGAGGTGGAAGTTGCTGTGAGCTGAGATCACTCCAGCCTGGCTACAGAGCAAGATTCCACCTTAAACAAGAAACAAAGGGAATTGCAATAACCTCAATTATGTTTGCACCAACCAACATAAGTTAGTTTCCCTCCCACTGTTAGCAAATGGAAACTAAACGAATGTACAAACTAAGTGTTTCCTGTAATTGAACAACAGATAGTAAAGGGCTGTGATCCATGTGAGAAGGGTACAAATCACATGTGTACTGTGACTGCCCAGCTTCCTACCTGGAGACATTTTCAGTATCACTGTAGAGGAAAAGGAAGCCAAACAGAACACGGTGGCCTCACTAGATTGAGAGATCAGAGCTCATGGAGGCTTAGGTAGCTAGATTTTGGGAGGCAGAAACTGGAGAGCAGAAGGCTACACAGATGAGAAGGCAGCAATTTTTCATAAAGATTTAAGTTTCTAGCTGACAACTAAGATGTGCATAAAAAGAATAAAGTCCCATGTAGCCAGGAGGAGAGCAGTTAGTGGAGAGGTGTAAGTCGAGCAATTTCTAGATGTAAGGAAGAACTGGAACATAGGCAAGTTCTGATGATCCTCAGTGAGAAAACTCATTGGACACCTGGGGGGTACAGGAGAGCCCACAGATGGATGGCACCTTCCTGGCAGCAGAAATAAACTAGCTCTAGAGTAACAGCTGTTGTAAGACTTGACCTATGTTGCTTATAGATTCTGGATATTAGCCCTTTGATAGGTGCATGGTTTGCAAATATTTTCTCCCATTCTGTAGGTTGCCTCTTTACTTTTTTTAATTTCTTTCACTTCGCAGATGCTCTTCAGTTTAATTAGGTCCCATTTGTCAATATCTGTTTTTATTATCATTGCTTTTGGCATCTTTGTCATGAAATGTTTGCAGGACCCATGTCCACAGTGGTATCTTCTAGGTTTCCTTCAAGGGTTTTCGTAGCCCTAGCAACACTTTAGGTATTAGGTTTAAGCCTTCAATCCATCTTAAGTTGATTTTTGCATGCGGTAAAAGAAAGGGTCTAGTGTCGATCTTCTGCATTGGATATCCAGATATCCCAGCAATATTTATTGAAAAGGAAATCCTTTGACTGTGAAAAGCAATTTGGAGATTACTCAAAGAACTTAGAGAAGAACTAGCATTTTACCCAACAATCCAGTGGGTGTATTTCCAAAGGAATATGAACCTTCTACCATAAAGTCCTCTACATACATATGCCCATCACAGCATTATTCACAATAGTAAAGACATAGAATCAACCTTAGTACCAGCAGTGGTAGACTGGATTAAAAAGAATGAGATTATGTCTTTTGCAGCAACATGGATAGAGCTGGAGGCCATTATCGTAAACAATCTAATGCAAAACAGAAAATCAAATGCTGCGTGTTCTCACTTATCAGCTGAAGCTAAACACTGAGTACACATAAATAGAAAGAAGAGAGCAACAGACACCAGGGCCTGCTGGAGGGTAGAGTGTGGGAGGAGTTTGAGGATCAAAAAACTATGTATCATATACTATGCTCATTAATTGGTTGGTGAAACAATTTGTACAGTAAACCCCTGCGACACTCAACTTACCTGTATAATAAACCTGCACATGTACCCCTGAAACAAAAGTAAAAGTTGATAAAATTATTGAAAAGAAATACCAAGAATTTCCTAATCAGAAAAATTTTCTCTAAATTTAAAGGTGATGTCTGGGCAAAGTGACTCTTGCCTGTAATTATAGCATTTTGGGAAGCCAAGTGGTTTAATCACCCGAAGTTAGGAGTTCAAGACCAGCCTGAACAACGTGGTGAAACCCTGTCTCTACTAAAAATACAAAATTAGCTGGGCATGGTGGCAGGTATTTGAATGAACAAGTTACCTTAACAAGGTCACAGAATACAACAACAATGCCAACAATAAACAACTGAAAAATAAAATTTTTAAAATAGTACCATTCAGATTGGGTGTAGTGGTTTATGCCTGTTGTCCCAGAACTTTGGGAGGCTGAGGTGAGTGGATCATGAGGTCAGGAGTTTGAGACCAGCCTGGCAAACATGGTGAAACACCAGCTCTACTAAGAATACCAAAACTATTCAGGTGTGGTGGTGATTTTCTGTGATACTAGCTACTGGGGAGGCTGAGGCAGGAGAATTTCTTGAATCCAGTAAACTGAGATCATGCTTAAAATTTTTAAGATGTGAATTCTGCACACATTGCACTACAGGTTCATCATCCCAATAAATATTTTCACAAGCTTTTCTTGCAAAATTTGACAAGCAGTTTACAAAATTTATATATATATATTCAAAGGACATGGAACTTCCTAAAAATTTTTTTGTCACAGGAGAAAGTTGGAAAGACTTTATTTTCAACTGATTTCAAGACTTAACTATAAAGCTAATCACGTGAGTGTGGTTTTGGCACAGGATGGATATATAGAGCAAAGAAACAGAATTGATTAGGAATAGACCCACATCTTTGTGACCAATCAGTTTATCACAAAGGTGCCAAATTAACTCAAATTAATTAATTCAACAAGAATAGTCTTTTCTTCCAATTTTGGTGAAATAACTGGAACTTCACGTGGAAATAAGTGAACTTTGATACTTCATTTACTCTATACACACAGATTAACTCCGAATGGGTGGTAGACTTAAATGTAAACGATAAAGACATAAAACTTTTAAAGAAAACCCAGGAGAAAATTTCTGAGGATTCGGGTAAGCCAAATTTTCTTTCTTCCTTTCTTTTTCTTTTTCTTTCCTTTTCTCTCTCTTTCTTTTTTTTCTCCTTCCTTCTTTCCTTCCTTCCTTCCCTTTTTCCTTCCTCCTCCTCCTCCTCCTCCTTCTTCTTCTTTCTTTCTTTTTCGTTCTTTTCTTTCTTTTTTTTCCTGAATCTCCCTTCAGTCAGGGTCCTGAGGAAAGTCTCCGCTCCCCACCCTGCTGTTATAAAGTGATTTCTGCTCACACACACATGCACACTGGACAATCATGTAGCATTACTCCTCCAATTACAAGGCCTCACCCTCAGAAATCGTGCTAAGAGAACTTGTGCGTCTCGAGTTTTCTGCCAACGGGCTATGTAAATGCCCAGAGGATTCATGGCTTACTTATATTCCCAGATCTTGAATCTGCAGAAGTGACCTGTTTCCTCCACTAGCCTAGGCTTCTGGGTCATCTGTCCCTCTTATCTGCCTGCATGTACACATTTATAAGTCAGAGCTACCCCGCCTGCCTGGACCAGTAACTGCAGCAATAACCAGTCTTTTCACCAACTGTGTACTGTTCCCTACCCATTTTTTTAATTTTCTTTTTCTTTATTTTTTTTTTTTTGAGACTAAATTTCATTCTTGTTGTTCAGGCTGGAATTCAATGGTGGGATCTCAACTCATTGCAACCTGTCTCTCTGGTTCAACAGATTCTCTTGTCTCAGCCTCCCAACTAGCTGGAATTAAAGGTGCATGCCACCACTCACAGCTAATTTTTGTATTTTCAGTAGAGATGGGGTTTCAGCATGATGGCCAGCCTTGTCTTAAGCTCGACCTCAGGGGATCCACCCACCTCGGCCTCCACAAAGTGCTGGTGTTACTGGAGTGACCCTCTGCACCCGGCCCTATAGGCTTTTTATAGCATATTCTTTTATACTGACTTTTTTCTTTTCCACAAATGCTGTTTCACAATCCCAAGGCCACACGTCTGGTGCCTAAATACAAACCCTATTTAAAACCCAATGTCCACGAGATCAGAATAAATTATTTGGACTTACTTATTGTAAGCATAAATGCAAAATGAAAACGAGACACTTAATCAACCTAAAAATAAAAAAGAAATTTACTCTTCTTCTTCTTAAAACGTTTAATTTAGATACCTTTTATATGTAAATTGTTTCTCTCCTTTTTGTCTTTTATGTATCTATGAAATCTGCTTCTGCTCTGATTTTTATTTTCTCTCTCTCTCTATCTAAAGTTTCACTTTTGTAACCTAGGCTGGAGGGCAGTGGTGTGATCTTGGCTCACCACAACCTTCATTTCCCAGTTTCAAGGGATGCTTCGGCCTCAGTGTCCCCAGTAGCAAAATTACAGGCACCTACCACCACACCCGGCTAATTATTTTATTTTTAGTAGAGACTGGGTGAAACACGGTGAAACCCAGTTGGCCAGGCTATTCTCCAAATGATAACCGCAGATGATCCACCTCTCAAAACATTGGCCTCTCAAAGTGCTGAGATTACAGGTGTCAACCACTGTGCCCAGCCTATTATTTTCATTATAATGCAATCATTGAGAATATTTAGTTTTTTGAAATATTTTGTGAATTAAGTTTCATCTAACATCTCTTTCTTTTTTTAATATGGAAAGACCGCACTATAAATTTCTGTTTTAGAATTGTTTTCTGGGTTATTTTGCATTCCATGAGTTACTGTATGTTGTGTTTCTATTTTCTTTTCTCATTGACAAATACTTTCTGATTTCCCTTTGCTTTTTCTATTTGACACGTTGGATGTCAAGGAATATGTTATTTACTTTTCACATATTTGTGAGCTTCAGATTTTTCTTTGGCTATTGATTTGTAGTTTTATTAAATTATAATTTTAAAAGGAGAAACATCGGGACATGGAAGCTCATGTCTGTAATCCAAGCACTTTGAGAAGCCGAGGCAGGTGAATTACCTGAGGTCAGGTGTTTCAGACCAGTCTGACCAACATAACGAAACCGCGTCTTTACTGAAACTACAAAATTAACTTGGTGTGGTAGCGTGTGCCTGTAATTTTACCTACTTGGGAGGTTGAGGCAGGAGAATCACTTGAACCTGGGAGGTGAAGGTTAAAGTGACCTGAGATCTCGCCCACGCACTCCAGCCTGGGTGATAGAGAGAGACTCCATCTCAAAAAGAAAAATAAATAAAAGTGGATATAATTCTAATATTTTTAAGCACAGCACATTCTATGCGTTGATTGTGTAATTCCCAGATGCAGACCACTGTCCCTTATAGAGTGGAAGAAAAGAAGGCCGTGCTCCCAAAAATTACTCGGACAGCTAAGATCAAGGAACATACCCATGCTAGATTAGATATCAAGTATTTCTAAGCAGAATTACATTAGACAATAAAAATATTAAATTATTCTTACATGACTGATAGTTCACTTGTTATGATAACAAGCCCACTGTTATTTCATACCATGGCTAACTCATACCTTGTAATCTGTCCTTAGGTAAGCAAAAGTCAACTAAATTAGTCATTCAAACACAGTAAACTAATGAATAATCAATCTGTTTCTTTTTATTTTGGCAATCAGTGTGTTTTTATTTTTTATGGAAGTAAGTAGGAAGAAAAATGAAGATGATATCCTGAAAAGACATTTAGTTGCAGACTCAACATCTACAAATCTAACTTCAAAGGAACAATACTGAGACTTGCTCCTCCAGATGTCAATCAGGACCCCTAATAAGTGGCATCCACTGAGTGCCTACAAGAGATACAGAATTTCAGGCTCACCCAACTCAGGAATTACAATCTGGCTTTTAACAAGAATCCTAAGTAGAGGAAATACACATAAGTTTAAGGACAACCTGGAGCGTCTCTAGGGGTCATGAGAATGAGGGGGCTGGGTCCATACAGCCTTAGATGTGCCACAGGACCAAGGGCTCCTGGAGGAAACTGATTGTAGGTGTGTTGAACCCGTCTTGTTTCTCGAGGAGGGACACACCTCGGAATGAGCAGGTGATTAGGACACCTGCAGGTGGCAGCCAGACCCCACTACGCCGAGGCTTTCTGAAGTACCAGGAATACAAAGAATGCGGAGCGCCTCCCCAAACTGAGCCAAACGCTGAACGGCCGCAGAAGGTAAGCGGACTACAGAGAAACCGCGCTAAAGTGCACTGGCCACACTCGTGTCCACGTCTCCCACACACACAAACACACGCACACACTCATCAACACACTCAGAAAGATACATGCATACACACACACACACACTCAGAAAGACACACGGAGACATCCAACACTCACACGGAAACACACACTGCCAGGTAGCTCCTGAGGCTGCGGGGTTCTGCTCTGCCTGGAAGCCCCTCGGGGACAGAGCAGCCCCGCCACAGGCAGGCAGGGGGTACCTGGAAATCCCAGCCACGAGGGCTTTCAACGAGAGGCACCCTCACACTGTTTGGGCAGGTCTGCAGCATCTCGGTGATTCTTGGGGAGCGCCGTGGACATCCCTGAAGCCCCGACAGATCTTTCTTCTGCCTGGCTCGGCCTGCCGGATTCCTAAAATCGCAGGACTCAGCGATGATCACGCGGAGAAAGAGTCCGTTGCCCGATGCTGAGGCACTGCCACAGAGGACCGCTGCTTTGGGAAGCCACTGTGATCGTTCCCCAGGCAACGGTGGCTGTTCCTGTGACGCGAGCCCGGGCTCAGCGCTGGCGCTTGTGACAGGCCGCCTGCGCATGCGCTTTCGTCTGCCCAGCTGGGGAGCCGCGATGTTGGCGCTGTCCAGCTGCTGCCGCACAGGTACAAGGTGGAGACGGTGGCAGGGGCGGCGCCTGGAAGGAGGTTGCGTGCCACAAGCAGCATAGGCCCCTGACAGTCCTGACCTCAGTACCTCGTTGCAGCCACTCTTCGGTTCCGGTCGGGTGGAGGAGGAGAGCGCTTCAGGCCAGGAAGCGGGCACTTTGGGTGTTACCAGAACGTTACCCGGCCCAATGAGCTGACTGCCACTTTTCGACCTGGGCCACCGACCAAGGGGCCCTGCCTTTATCTCCAAGCCCAGGGACTCCTGCATCTCACCACTACTGTCTGGACATGGAGGGAACAACCACAAAGAGGCAAGCCCAGTGTGCAGCAGAGGTAGTGACACCTGAAACTGGCTTCCCATGGGGGTCGATCGTGTGTAGAGGGTGTTTCCAAAGCTTTTTTTGGTGAAATCAAGCCCAAGGTAGAAGCCCAGGCATGCCGCTGAGAACCCCCAAGAAAGCCAAGCACAGGAAGATGACATCTGCCATCTGAAGAGGGACTGTGCCAGAGTCCAAGCCTCCTTCAGGGATTCCTGCCTGAAAGGACAGAAGGAGCCAGCAAAAGGGCAAGATGCCCCAACCCCCACACCGGTATCACTACCTGCCACCTGGCATGCACCCAGCAAACCCCAGTCTCTTTAGCTCCGTGAAATCCCTGGCACTCAACAGGTTCAGTGTTCATAACACTTGCATGACCTACAGCAAAAACACCTCAATCAAACTCATATCAAACAGATACTCAGACACACACACACACACACACACACACACACACACATCAGTCCTGATGAACACTAATATGTTTCATACTTTGTCAAAAAGACCTCAATCAATCTGGTATTTTAAAGACAGTAAGACACAGGAGATACTCATATATATTTAAATAATTAATAAGAGGATCACAAGCTCTTTATGTTTTTAACTACTGTTTCAAATTAGTCATCCTCAACCCCATCCTTAACCTGCTGCAAATATTCTTGAGTTAAATTCTTCTTCATTATAGAAGATTGTTATTGTTTTCTTTATTTTTGTTGTGTCATTTACACTGTTGTATTAGACTCATGCTTGGGGCGTCATTTTTGCCATACTGCAATAGTTGTGCTGCAGTCCGAATTATTCATGTGTATCTCCTGAACATGGAACTACTTAGTACTTTACCCTATATTTTGGGGAACTTAACTTTCAGCATAGCTCCCAAGACATTCTACATAAACTAAGTCTGAAATATTAGCCAATTTTTTACAACTTTTCTAAATTTATTGAAAAATATTTTCATTCTCTACTATAAATTTTACTCGAACTTTCTCACTGCTTTTATGAAAAAACTCAAAATTTAAGACTTCATGCCATCGTTTGAGAAATGGGTGGGACAGGTTGACATGAGTGTGGCCAGTGCACTCCAGCGCGGTTTCTCTGTAATCTGCTTACCTTGTGCTGTCGGTCAGCGTTTGGCTCAGTTTGGGGTTGCGGCGCCCCGCATTCTTCGTTTTCCTGGTGCTTCAAAAAGCCTCGGCATAGTGGGGTCTGGCTGCCACCTGCAGGGGTCCTAATCACCTGTTCAACCCGAGGTTGGGTCACTTTTCGAGAAACTCGACGGGGGCAACACGCCTACAATCAATTTCCTCCAGCAGCCCTTGGTCCTGTGGCACATCTAAGGTTCGAGGGACCCAACCGTTCCATCCTCATGACCCCTTCAGGGGCTCCAGTGCTGTCCTTAAACTTATGTGTTTTTCCTCTACTTAGGATTCTTGTTAAAAGCCAGATTGTTATTCTTGAGTTGGGGTGAGCCTGAAATTCGGTATGTCTTGTAGGCACTCAGTGGATGCCACTGATTAGGGGTTCTGATTAACATTTGGGGGAGCAAGTCTCAGTATTGTTCTCTTGAACTAAGAATCGTAGGTGTCGAGTTTGCATTTAAAAGTCTTTTCAGGATATCATCTTCATTTTTCTTCCTAGTTACTTTCCTAAAAAAATTAAAACACACTTATTGCCAAAATAAAGGGAAACAGATTGATAATTCATAAATTGACTGTGTTTGAATGACTAATTTAGTTGACTCTTGGTTACCTAAGGACAGATTACAAGGTATGAGTCAGCCATGGTATAAAACAACAGTGGGCTTGGCATCATAAACAAGTGAACTATCAGTCATATAAGAAAAAATTAATATATTTGTAGTTTAATGTCATTCTGTTTAGAAATATTTGGTATGTAATTTAGCTTGGGAATATTTTTTGATCTCAGTTGTCCGAGTAATTTTTGGGAGCAGGGCCTCCTTTTCTGCCACTCTCTAAGGGGCCATCATCTGCATGTGGGAATTACACAACTACGCACAGAATGTGCTGTGCTTGGTGGAGGTTTCTAACTTATTGGCTGCAAATACTTATGTACTTAGATTTCTTTGACATGCTTATATATGTGCTTTGAAATAGTAGATGTATTCTGAACAATGGGATGTGAATTTTCAATGAATTTAGTTTTAAATGATCTTTTATAAGACATTTTAGTTGGTTTTACACTTTCTAGGTTTTTAGATGTGTGAGACCTTTTCCTTCTGCTGTTTTCAGTTGCTTAGAAATTATTTGTTTATGTAAACATGAATGCACATGCATACATGTGGGCAAATGATGTGTGTAGTTAGTCCCAAGTTGAGCATTTCAGCTGTAGAAGTCATTTGTGATGTTATGAAACCTGAAACTCTGAGTAAATCATAATTATGGATAACTAAGAAATGTTGCTATAATTCTTTAAAATAATTTTCCAGAATTCATTTATTCCATCAGATATATGGTGATTTACAGGTGAAGTACTTTAGAGTATATTGAACGTGTTACTTTTAAATTTCTGTGGCAAAAATGTTAATGAAATGCAGTAGTCTTATACTGTACTAATTAGACATAGCTAAGTCTTCAAGGAACTAACTTAAGCAAGAATGTTGAAAATATGAAATTTATTTTTATCATTAATTCAACATTTGTTATGTATATATTTTTCTTCATATTATCAGCGGAGGAAACAAGGCTTCTCTCTCGTGAAAGAAAAACATGAGGTTGGAATATGTTAAGACCTTTACACAGTGTTAAATTTGAGTAAGGTGTTTGCATAAAATCATTTCCATCACATCCTGATTATGACTGGTTATGTTTCATTTTATTATTCCTTGTGTGTTTGGAAAGAGGTTCTGGTGAGAGAATACAAAGGTAGTCTGTGTTGCAAAAGAAGCCCAAGGCTGTAGATGGAAGAATTGCATATGCAACTTTGCAAGAAACTTGGGGACAAGGAAAATCTTGTCAGGTAAATTGGATGCTAAAACCTTGTCTTTAGGGATTAACTGTCTATGTCTATTATATTCTCATCACAGAACAAAAGTGGAAATAATTTCACAATAAGACCTATCTTAAAATATTCTTTATCAGAAACAGTACTTCAGAAACAGATTTCATCCACTTATTAAGCTCCCACGCATGGTTATACTCTGAATGTAGATGCAAATAAGAGTGATAATCTGACACAGAAAATTGCTTTTTTCAGGAGAAGAGTTGTTGGACAACAGTCTCTCCTTAGAGGCCATAAACCAATTTGATCTAAGCACTTTTTGCTAAGGTTATGATGTTTTATGTCAAAACAATAATGTTTCTACACTCCCTTAGCCTATTCTAAATGTTGAAATTTGGGTTAAATGCTTCTCTCTGGTGACATAAAGAAAGGTGAGAAGATGGCCCAGGAAGAGCTTTTTTTGTTCCCTTTTCCTTTCTTTGTTTCATCTGGTAATTGTTTTCTTTTAATCAGTCCTAATGCTGATCAGGAATCTCACCTGATTAATCACGTAGGCTCTTCTTAACAGTCCAGAAGAAATTGATGAAAGCTCTGAGTGGGGTGGGCCAGTGAAGGGGTGAACAAAAAGCTAATTAAAAATAGGCATCAAACCCTCAAAGACAGTGGCACAAAGGTTCTTCCAATTGTTACAAAAAATTTGTAAGGTAAAAAGTTCCGATTTCTGGAAAAAATTGTCTTCTGGTAAAGCCTCATTAAATTACCCGAGGACACACAAATTCAATATTTCTGAAATAATAAACATATTGATAAAAGAAAGATTTGAGTGTTGTCAGGTTTTTAAATATTTACTTGAAAAATTAAATTTTAATTTTAAACTTATATATTGATTTTAAAAGAACAAAGACATTTTGATTAAATAAATATATTAGTATTTGTTAGGCTTTTAAATATTTATTCCAAATCATGTCATCTATTTTCATGATTGTGAATGTCACTTGTAATTTCTCAAACGATGGCATGAAGTCTTAAATTTTGAGTTTTTTCATAAAAGCAGTGAGAAAGATCGAGTAAAATTTATAGTAGAGAAAGAGAAAATCCTTCAATAAATCTAGAAAAGTTGTAAGGAATTGGCTAATATTTCAGACTTAGTTTATGTAGAATGTCTTGGCAGCTATGCTGAAAGTTAAGTTCCCCAAAATATAGGGTAATGTACTAAGTAGTTCCATGTTCAAGAGATACACATGAATAATTCGGACTGCAGTACAACTATTGCAGTATGGCAAAAATGACTCCCCAAGCATGAGTCTAATACAACGGTGTAAATGACACAACAAAAATAAAAAAAACAATAACAATCTTCTATAATGAAGAAGAATTTAACTCAAGAATATTTGCAGCAGGTTAAGGATGGGGTTGAGGATGACTAATTTGAATCTTTAAAAACATAAAGAGCTTGGGATCCTCTTATTATTTAAATATATATGAGTATCTCCTGTGTCTTACTGTCTTTAAAATACCAGATTGATTGAGGTCTTTTTTACAAAGTATGAAACATTAGTATTCATCAGGACTGGTGTGTGTGTGTGTGTGCGCGCGTGTGTGTGTGTGTCTGAGTATCTGTTTGATATGAGTTTGATTGAGGTGTTTTTGCTGTAGGTCATGCAAGTGTTATGAACACTGAACCTGTTGAGTGCCAGGGATTTCACGGAGCTAAAGAGACTGGGGTTTGCTGGGTGCATGCCAGGTGGCAGGTAGTGATACCCGTGTGGGGGTTGGGGCATCTTGCCCTTTTGCTGGCTCCTTTTGGCTTTTCTGGCAGGAATCCCTGAAGGAGGCTTGGACTCTGGCACAGTCCCTCTTCAGATGGCAGATGTCATCTTCCTGTGCTTGGCTTTCTTGGGGGTTCTCAGCGGCATGCCTGGGCTTCTGCCTTGGGCTTGATTTTAACAGTAGTTAAAAACATAAAGAGCTTGTGATCCTCTTATTAATTCTTTAAATATATATGAGTATCTCTTGTGTCTTACTGTCTTTAAAATACCAGATTGATTGAGGTCTTTTTGACAAAGTATGAAACATATTAGTATTCATCAGGACTGGTGTGTGTGTGTGTGTGTGTGTGTGTGTGTGTATGTGCATGTGTGTGTGTGTCTGAGTATCTGTTTGATTTGAGTTTGATTGAGGTGTTTTTGCTGTAGGTCATGCAAGTGTTATGCAAAAAAAGCTTTGGAAACACCCTCTACACATGATCGACCCCCATGGGAAGCCAGTTTCAGGTGTCACTACCTCTGCTGCACAGAGGGCTTGCCTCTTTGTGGTTGTTCCCTCCATGAAGAGACAGTACTGGTGAGATGCAGGAGTCCCTGGGCTTGGAGATAAAGGCAGGGCCCCTTGGTGGGTGGCCCAGGTCGAAGAGTGGCAGTCAGCTTATGGTGCCGGGTAACGTTCTGGTAACACCCAAAGTGCCCGCTTCCTGGCCTGAAGCGCTCTCCTCCTCCACCCGACCGGAACCGAAGAGTGGCTGCAACGAGGTACTGAGGTCAGGACTGTCAGGGGCCTATGCTGCTTGTGGCACGCAGCCTTTTTCCAGGCGCCGCCCCTGCCACCGTCTCCACCTTGTACCTGTGCGGCAGCAGCTGGACAGCGCCAACATCGCGGCTCCCCAGCTGGGCAGACGAAAGCGCATGCGCAAGCGGCCTGTCACAAGCGCCAGCGCTGAGCCCGGGCTCGCGTCACAGGAACAGCCACCGTTGCCTGGGGAACGATCACAGTGGCTTCCCAAAGCAGCGGTCCTCTGTGGCAGTGCCTCAGCATCGGGCAACGGACTCTTTCTCCGCGCGATCATCGCTGAGTCCTGCGATTTTAGGAATCCGGCAGGCCGAGCCAGGCAGAAGAAAGATCTGTCGGGGCTTCAGGGATGTCCACGGCGCTCCCCAGGAATCACCGAGATGCTGCAGACCTGCCCAAACAGTGTGAGGGTGCCTCTCGTTGAAAGCCCTCGTGACTGGGATTTCCAGGTACCCCCTGCCTGCCTGTGGCGGGGCTGCTCTGTCCCCGAGGGGCTTCCAGGCAGAGAGCAGAACCCCCCAGCCTCAGGAGCTACCTGGCAGTGTGTGTTTCCGTGTTAGCGTTGGATGTCTCCGTGTGTCTTTCTGAGTGTGAGTGTGTGTGTATGCATGTATCTTTCTGAGTGTGTTGATGAGTGTGTGCGTGTGTTTGTGTGTGTGTGTGTGACACACGGACACAAGTGTGGCCAGTGCACTCCAGCGCGGTTTCTCTGTAGTCCGCTTACCTTGTGATGTCGGTCAACGTTTGGCTCAGTTTGGGGCTGCGGCGCTCGGCATTCTTCGTTTTCCTGGTTCTTCAAAAAGCCTCGGCGTAGTGGGGTCTGGCTGCCACCTGCAGGTGTCCTAATCACCTGCTCATTCCGAGGTGTGTCCCTCCTCGAGAAACAAGAAGGGTGCAACACACCTACAATCAGTTTTCTCCAGGATCCTTTGGTCCTGTCGCAAATCTAAGGCTGTAGGGACCCAGCCGCCCCATCCTCATGACCCCTAGAGAGGCTCCAGGCTGTCCTTAAACTTATGTGTATTTCCTCTACTTAGGATTCTTGTTAAAAGCCAGATTGTTATTCCTGAGTTGGGGTGAGCCTGAAATTCTGTATTTCTTGTAGGCACTCAGTGGATGCCACTTATTAGGGGTCCTGATTGACATTTGGAGAAGCAAGTCTCAGTATTGTTTTTTTGAAGTTAGATGTTGAATCTGCAACTAAAAGTCTTTTCTGAATATCATCTTCATTTTTCTTCCTACTTACTTCCCTAAAAAATTAAAAAACACTGATTGCCAAAATAAAAAGAAACAGATTAATAATTCATAACTTTACTGTGTTTGAATGAGTAATTTAGTTGACTTTTGCTTATCTAAGGACATATTACAAGGTATGAGATAGCCATGGTATGAAATAACAGTGGGCTTGTTGTCATAACAAGTGAACTATCAGTCATGTAAGAATAATTTAATATTTTTATCGTATAATGTAATTCTGTTTAGAAATATTTGATATCTCATCTAGCTTGGGTGTGTTCCTTGATCTTAGCTGTCTGAGTAATTTTTGGGAGCAGGGCCTTCTTTTCTTCCACTCTATAAGGGACAGTGGTCTGCATCTGGGAATTACACAATCAACGTATAGAATGTGCTGTGCTTAAAAATATTAAAATTATATCAACTCTTTTTGTTTGTTTTGAGATGGAGTCTCACTCTATCACCCAGGCTGGAGTGCAAGGGCGAGATCTCAGCTAACTTCAACCTTCACCTCCCAGGTTTAAGTGATTTTCCTGCCTCAACCTCCCAAGTAGGTAAAATTACACGCACACACTACCACACCAAGTTAATTTTGTAGTTTCAGTAAAGACGCAGTTTCATTATGTTGGTCAGACTGTTCTGAAACTCCTGACCTCAGGTAATCCACCTGCCTAGGCTTCACAAAGTGCTTGGATTACAGACATGAGCTTCCATGAGTTTCACCTTTTAACATTACAATTTAATAAAACTACAAATCAATAGCCAAAGAGAAATTTGAAGCTCACAAATATGTGAAAAGTAACATATTCCTTGACAACCAACGTGTCAAATAGAAAACGCAAAGGGACATCAGAGAGTATATTGAGAGAAAAGAAAATAGAAACACAACATACAGTAACTCATGGGATGCAAAATAACCCACAAAACAGTTCTAAAACAGAAATTTATAGTGTGGTCTTGCTATATTAAAAAAAGAAAGAGATGTTAGATAAAAACTTAATTCACAAAATATTTCAAAAAAACCTAAATATTCTCAATGTTTGCATTATAAAGAAAATAATAGGCTGGGCACAGTGGTTGACACCTGTAATCTCAGCACTTTGAGAGGCCAATGTTGGCGGATCACCTGAGGTTATCATTTGGAGAATAGCCTGGCCAACTGGGTTTCACCATGTTTCACCCAGTCTCTACCAAAAATAAAATAATTAGCCGGGTGTGGTGGCAGGTGCCTGTAATTTTGGCTACTGGGGAGACTGAGGCCGAAGCATCCCTTGAAACTGGGAAATGAAGGTTGTGGTGAGCCAAGATCGCACCACTGCCCTCCAGCCTAGGTTACAAAAGTGAAACTTTAGAGACAGAGAGAGAGAGAGAGAGAGAGAAAATAAAAATCAGAGCAGAAACAGATTTCATAGATACGTAGAAGACAAAAAGGAGAGAAAAAATTTACATAAAAAAGGTATCTAAATTAAACATTTTAAGAAGAAAAAGAGTAAATTTCTTTTTTATTTTTAGGTTGATTAAGTGTCTTGTTTTCATTTTGTATTATGCTTACAATAAGTAAGTCCAAATAATTTATCCTGATCTCGTGGACACTGGATTTTAAATAGGGTTTGTATTTAGGCACCAGACGCGTGGCCTTGGGATTGTGAAACAGCATTTGTGGAAAAGAAAAAAGTCAGTATAAAAGAATATGCTATAAAAAGCCTATAGGGCCGGGCGCAGAGGGTCACTCCAGTAATACCAGCACTTTGTGGAGGCCGAGGTGGGTGGATCCCCTGAGGTCGAGCTTAAGACAAGGCTGGCCATCATGCTGAAACCCCATCTCTACTGAAAATACAAAAATTAGCTGTGAGTGGTGGCATGCACCTTTAATTCCAGCTAGTTGGGAGGCTGAGACAAGAGAATCTCTTGAACCAGAGAGACAGGTTGCAATGAGTTGAGATCCCACCATTGAATTCCAGCCTGAACAACAAGAATGAAACTTAGTCTCAAAAAAAAGAAAAAGTAAAAGAAAAAAAACTATGGGTAGGGAAAGGTACACAGTTGGTGAAAAGACTGGTTATTGCTGCAGTTACTGGTCCAGGCAGGCGGGGTAGCTCTGACTTATAAATGTGTACATGCAGGCAGATAAGAGGGACAGATGACCCAGAAGCCTAGGAAACAGGTCACTTCTGCAGATTCAAGATCTGGGAATATAAGTAAGCCATGAATCCTCTGGGCATTTACATAGCCCATTGGCAGAAAACTCTAGAAGCACAAGTTCTCTTAGCACGATTTCTGAGGGTGAGGCCTTGTAATGAGAGGAGTAATGCTACATGATTGTCCAGTGTGCATGTGTGTGTGAGCAGAAATCACTTTATAGCAGCAGGGTGGGGAGCGGAGACTTTCCTCAGGACCCTGACTGAAGGGAGATTCAGGAAAAAAAAAGAAAGAAAGGAACGAAAAAGAAAGAAGGCAAGAAAGAAGAAGAAGAAGAAGAAGGAGGAGGAGGAGGAGGAGGAGGAGGAGGAGGAGGAGGAAGGAAGAAAGTAAAAAGGGAAGGAAGGAAGGAAAGAAGGAAGGAGAAAAAAGAAGGAAAGAGAGAGAAAAGGAAAGAAAAATGAAAGAAAGAAAGGAAAAAAAAGAGAAAGAAAGGAAGAAAGAAAATTTTGCTTACCCAAATCCTCAGAAATTTTCTCCTGGGTTTTCTTTAAAAGTTTTATGTCTTTATCGTTTACATTTAGGTCTACCACCCATTCTGAGTTAATCTGTGTGTATAGAGTAAATGAAGTATCAAAGTTCACTTATTTCCACGTGAAGTTCCAGTTATTTCACCATAATTGGAAGAAAAGACTATTCTTGTTGAATTAATTAATTTGTGTTAATTTGGCACCTTTGTGATAAACTGATTAGTCATAAAGATGTGTGTCTATTCCTAATCAATTCTGTTTCTTTGCTCTATATATCCATCCTGTGTGAAAACCACAGGCACTTGATTAGCTTTATAGTTAAGTCTTAAAATCAGTTGAAAATAAAGTTTTTCCAACTTTCTCCTGTGACAAAAAAATGTTTTGGCAGTTCCATGTCCTTTGAATATATATATAAATTTTGTAAACTGCTTGTCAAATTTTGCAAGAAAAGCTTGTGAAAACATTTATTGGGATGATGAACCTGTAGTGCAATGTGTGCAGAATTCACATCTTAAAAATTTTAAACTTCTAAACTATTAATATAATATATTAATATCCATTTACCTTTGGTCTTCTTTAATCTCTCTCAGCAGTGTTTTGAGTTTCTTAGTATACTGAACTTACACTTATTTTGTTAAAGTTATTTCTAGTATTTGATGTTTTTGATATTATTTTGAATGGGATTTTTTTTAGATAGAGTCTCACTCTGTTGCCCAGGCTTGAGTGCAGTGGCATGATCTCAGTTTACTGGATTCAAGAAATTCTCCTGCCTCAGCCTCCCCAGTAGCTAGTATCACAGAAAATCACCACCACACCTGAATATTTTTGGTATTTTTAGTAGAGCTGGTGTTTCACCATGTTTGCCAGGCTGGTCTCAAACTCCTGACCTCATGATCCACTCACCTCAGCCTCCCAAAGTTCTGGGACAACAGGCATAAACCACCACACCCAGTCTGAATGGTACTACTTTTAAAATTTTATTTTTCAGTTGTTTATTGTTGGCATTGTTGTTGTATTTCTGTGACCTTGTTAAGGTAACTTGTTCATTCAAATACCTGCCACCATGCCCAGCTAATTTTGTATTTTTAGTAGAGACAGGGTTTCACCACGTTGTTCAGGCTGGTCTTGAACTCCTAACTTCGGGTGATTAAACCACTTGGCTTCCCAAAATGCTATAATTACAGGCAAGAGCCACTTTGCCCAGACATCACCTTTAAATTTAGAGAAAATTTTTCTGATTAGGAAATTCTTGGTATTTCTTTTCAATAATTTTATCAACTTTTACTTTTGTTTCAGGGGTACATGTGCAGGTTTATTATACAGGTAAGTTGAGTGTCACAGGGGTTTACTGTACAAATTGTTTCACCAACCAATTAATGAGCATAGTATATGATACATAGTTTTTTGATCCTCAAACTCCTCCCACACTCTACCCTCCAGCAGGCCCTGGTGTCTGTTGCTCTCTTCTTTCTATTTATGTGTACTCAGTGTTTAGCTTCAGCTGATAAGTGAGAACACGCAGCATTTGATTTTCTGTTTTGCATTAGATTGTTTAGAATAATGGCCTCCAGCTCTATTCATGTTGCTACAAAAGACGTAATCTCATTCTTTTTAATCCAGTCTACCATTGCTGGTACTAAGGTTGATTCTATGTTTTTACTATTGTGAATAATGCTGTGATTGGCAAATGTATATACAGGGCTTTATAGTAGAAAGATTCACATTCCTTTGGAAATACACCCACTGGATTGTTGGGTAAAATGCTAGTTCTGCTCTAAGTTCTTTGAGTAATCTCCAAATTGCTTTTCACAGTCAAAGGATTTTCTTTTCAATAAATATTGCTGGAATAGCTGGCTATCCAATGCAGAAGATCGACACTAGACCCTTTCTTTTACCGCATGCAAAAATCAACTTAAGATGGATTGAAGGCTTAAACCTAATACCTAAAGTGTTGCTAGGGCTACGAAAACCCTTGAAGGAAACCTAGAAGTTACCACTGTGGACATGGGTTCTGCAAACATTTCATGACAAAGATGCCAAAAGCAATGATAATAAAAACAGATATTGACAAATGGGACCTAATTAAACTGAAGAGCATCTGCGAAGTGAAAGAAATTAAAAAAGTAAACAGACAACCTACAGAATGGGAGAAAATATTCTCCCTATCAAACCATCCACCTATCAAAGGGCTAATATCCAGAATCTATAAGAAACATAGGTCAAGTCTTACAACAGCTGTTATTCTAGAGCTAGTTTATTTCTGCTGCCAGGAAGGTGCCATCCATCTGTGGGCTCTCCTGTACCCCCCAGGTGTCCAATGAGTTTTCTCACTGAGGATCATCAGAACTTGCCTATGTTCCAGTTCTTCCTTACATCTAGAAATTGCTCGACTTACACCTCTCCACTAACTGCTCTCCTCCTGGCTACATGGGACTTTATTCTTTTTATGCACATCTTAGTTGTCAGCTAGAAACTTAAATCTTTATGAAAAATTGCTGCCTTCTCATCTGTGTAGCCTTCTGCTCTCCAGTTTCTGCCTCCCAAAATCTAGCTACCTAAGCCTCCATGAGCTCTGATCTCTCAATCTAGTGAGGCCACCGTGTTCTGTTTGGCTTCCTTTTCCTCTACAGTGATACTGAAAATGTCTCCAGGTAGGAAGCTGGGCAGTCACAGTACACATGTGATTTGTACCCTTCTCACATGGATCACAGCCCTTTACTATCTGTTGTTCAATTACAGGAAACACTTAGTTTGTACATTCGTTTAGTTTCCATTTGCTAACAGTGGGAGGGAAACTAACTTATGTTGGTTGGTGCAAACATAATTGAGGTTATTGCAATTCCCTTTGTTTCTTGTTTAAGGTGGAATCTTGCTCTGTAGCCAGGCTGGAGTGATCTCAGCTCACAGCAACTTCCACCTCCTGGGTTCAAGCAAGTCTCCTGCCTCAGCCTGATAAGCAGCTGGGATTACAGGCACCTGCCACCATGCCAGGCTAATTTTTGCATTTTTAGTAGTGACAGGGTCTCCGTATGTTAGCCAGACCGGTCACAAACTTCGGAACTCTCAAGTGATCCACCTGTTTCGGCCTCCCAAAGCGCTGAGATTACAGGCATAAGCCACTGTGCCCTACCTCCATTACTTTCAATGGCAAATACTGCAATTACTTTTGCGCTAACCTAGTAACATAGAAGTAAAAATTGCTCCGTTTTCTTTTTAGTATGCATGATTCCTGTGTTCAGAATTTAGTGAATAGATATTTTCTTTTAGTGCACCAAAGCTGATACCAATGACTGTAATTTGCACTAGCTTTTAAAATTTTTGTTGACAAGCCATCTGTCAGGCAAAATGTTTCTTTCAAAGGTGTATGTGTGTGTGAAGGAGAGGGAGCCTGTCTGCTTTTAATATTTTCTCTTTGGGTTTTAGAAATGTAATGATGACTGCTTTCATGTGGATTTTCTTGCACATATCCTGCTTGGAGTTTAAAGAACTTCCTGCATATGTGGCTTCATGTCTTTATTGGTTTTGGAAAGTTCTCAGCCAGTATAGTATCCACCCCACTCTTTCCTTCTCAGACTTCAGTTACATGTTTGACTTTTCTCTGTGCTCTATTGCTCTCTTATTGTTTTTCCTGTATTACCACCTTTTCTTCTCCTCACTCATTAGCACGATATTTTTTTTACTGACCTAGTTAATATTCACGAATCTCTTCTGCTGTATCCAATTTGCTTTAAGCATATCTCTTGAGTGCATTTTACTTATTTACTTTTTGGTTGGTTCCAGAGCCACTATTTTATTCTGTGTTAAAAATAAACAAATTTTGGCTGGACACTGTGGATCACAAGTGTAATTTCATGTTCGGGAGGCTGAGACAGTTGGATCACTTGAGGCCAGCAGTTTGGGATCAGCCTGGCCATCATGATAGAACACCTTCTCTACTAAAAGTACAAAAAAAATGGTTGGTCATGGTGGTGGGTGCCTGTACTTTCACCTATTCAGGAGGCTGAGGCAGGAGAATCACTTGTACCTGGGAGACAGAGGTTGCAGTCAGCCAAAATTGTGCCATTGATCTCCAGCATGGGTGATGGTGAAACTCCATCTTGAAAATAAGTAAAGTAAATAAAATAAAATAAAATATAAATAAACAAATTTTAGCTGAATAGAGATTAAAGTAGAAATTATATATGAGACAATCAGGACAGAATGTATGTGTGTGAATTGGAGAAATAAGTAAGAACATTATATCTTCACCCCTCAGTTAAAGGTTATAATCAGAAAGAAAACCAATACTTTATAAAAAATCGCTTATTTAGAAATATGGTTGTAAATATGCCAAGAGGTGACTAACTAGGTTTATGGTGTAATACTTGGGAAAAGGACCAGAGGAGGAGTAAAGAGAGAACTCTGTTTTGCACAAGTGACCTTTTAGAAGTGTTTGATGTTTTTTTTTTTAATTCTAATTCTGAGAAACAAATTGCATTTGACTTTTAACAATTCTGGATCACTTTGATAAAAAAAGTTATATTATTTAATAAAGAAGAAATTAACTATAAATAAATAGACTTTAGTTATTCACTGGTGAATTTCTTTATCCAGTTGTTCATTTTCTTGAACTCCTATCACAATTGTTTTAATGTCTATTATTATAACTCCAATACCCAGGTTTCCTGTATTTTATTGTCTGTTATTTCTCTTTATTTTCACCATATTAGGTTCCTTTTCCAGACATGCCTGTGGATTTTTGGTTAAATGCCACATCATATTTTTAAAACTTACAGTGTTGTTACATTTGTTCTCTCTTCTCAGAAAGGTTCAACTTTTCATCCAGCAGGCATTTGGGGTACATAAAGACCATTTTTGGCCAATCAGTTTTTGAGATAATTAAAGACTTAATTTGATTATCCAAAGGCTTTTGGTTTGCCCTTAATCTTTTTAAAAATGTTTAAATTTTGGTATGTGTTTGTCTGTGTGTGTGTGTCTATATGTGTGTGTTTGTACACACACACACAGACACACACACTCATATACATATATGTTTTATTGCACTTTAGGTTCTGGAGTACATGTGCAGAACATGCAAGATTGTTGCATAGGTACATACATGGCAATACGGTTTGCTGCCTCCATTCCCCCGTCACCTCTATTTGGCATTTCTACCCAAGGTATCCCTCCTCAAGCTCCCTACCCCCACTGTCTCTCCCCTAGTCCCCCTCAACAGACCCCAGTGTTTGATGCTCCCCTCCTTGTGTCCTTGTGTCCATGTGTTCTCATTGTTAAACACCTGCCTATAAGTTGAGAACATGTGGTGTTTGATTTTCTGTTCTTGTGTCGGTTTGCTAAGAATGATGGTTTTCTGATTCATCCAAGTCCCTAAAAAGGACAGGATCTCATCATTTTTATGGCTGCATAGTATTCCATGGTGTATATGTGACACATTTTCCTTGTCCAGTCTATCACTGATGTGCATTTGGGTTGGTTCCAGGTCTTTGCTACTATCAACAGTGACACAATGAACATAAGTGTGCATGTATGTTTATAATAGAACAATTTATAATCCTTTGGATATATTTTAATGCATAGTATATTTCAAGAGCTTCAACTAAAACCGTGGGGTGTTTATCTGTGCCCCTCCTCCTAGGGAGGTTATAGACTCCAATTTACTCCAAATTCTTCATTACTTCTTAGCATCCTACCTGCTGCTTGGTTCTTTTCTCTCTTCCTTTGCCTTCCTTTCTTTCCCTCCCTCCCTCCTTCTTTCTGTCCCTCCCTTCTCTATTTCTTGCTCCTCCTTTCTTCTTTCTTTTCTTTCTTCCCTCATTCCTTCCTTCCTTCCTTTTGTCTCTTCCTTCATGTCTTTTTCTTTTCTCCTTCATTCCCTCCATCTTTCCTTCTCTTTTTATTTCCCTCATTTTTTCTCTTTCTTCTTTCTCTTTCCTTCTCTCTCGATTTTTCAGTTAAATTTTTTAATCATAATAGAAAATCAACATTTTTAAAATGACTTATTTAGAAATATGGGTATAAATATGCAAAGAGATAATTAATTAACTAACTAATGCAAACAGCTAACTAACTCTTTCACACATGCCTTTCACCATGCGCAGGTTCAAGACAGGTAAATGAATACCTTTAAGGGGACAATGGAGAAGAATGGTGCCTCCACATTTCCAAGGTTTCTTTTTGCTTCTATGCCTGTGATACTCTGAAGATCTCTAAGACGTTACTTCATTTTGGCATGGTGGTTCAATGCTACTTGGAAATTAGCTAACATTCAAAAGGAAAGGCAGCAGAGAAAGTCAAGGTTATTCTCTCAAATGCCTGTAAGTTCTCTCTGGTTTTCTTAGCCTATTCTCGAAGTCAAAACTTGGATTCCTGTTTTTTGGCTGGATAATACATGTTTTGAGAAATTTTTTTCAGACATACAAAACAGGCTTTCACATCTGAAGCCAATCGTGATTTTTTTCTCTTGGTTAGTACCTTGGGTTCTTGTCTGATCTGAATTTTAGAAATTTAAAAGATTATCAGCATAAATGTAAATATAATATTTTAATTATAAATCCTGTAACAGAATAAATCATGGTTGCTTTTTTTTAGGCAGTGCCTGTGTTAGACCTCTTCTGAGCCTGTATCACATATTATTTTTAGAAACAATGTTAATGCAGAACATTTTTTCCATTATAAAAGAAGCTAATATTAAAAATGCTTGTTATAGAATGTTCATACTATATCGAGAAAGATCCATGATGGCTGATTGCTAACATCTCAGGATTGTAGCTCCCAGTGAACGTGCAGAGAACGAGAGGATGCCACACTTTCAGAAGAATTTTTGCCACTCATGGGCCAGAAGATTCCCAGCGGAGGAGCCCCATGGGTCACCAGTGCAACTCTTGTGGCCGGTGTGGCAGTTTTGCAGGTACCTCAGCACGGCTGCTCTTGATGCAGAATAAACTGGACTGGTTTCCTTTCTGACCGATGTTTGGAGCTCCAGGAAGGCAGAGTCACCTAATATGGACCCATGAATAAAGGGAGACAAGAGATTCCCAGGCAGAAGGGCACCATAATTCTTAACGCTGCTGTTTTGGCCGGCGCAGTGGGTTGCTCAGATTCTGGCCTGGGAATCAATCAATTGGACATCCACTCAGAAACCTAATTATAAAGGCATTAATTGCAAAGATGAAAGATGGATAAATTTATAATGAAGGGAAGAAACCAGTCTAAAAAGGCTGACAATACCCAAAATCGAAATGCCTCTTTCTCTACAGGGATTACAGTTTCTCTTCAGTAATGGAACAAGACCTGATGGAGAAAGACTGTGTTCCATTAACAGAAGTAGGTTTCAGAAGGTGAATGATAAGAAACTTCTGGGAGTTAAAAAAACTTGTTCTAACCCAACGTAAAGAAACTAAGAACTTTGAAAAAAGGTTTGACGAAATGCTAACAAGAATAGACAATATAGAGAAAAATATAAATGAATTAACAGAGTTGAAAAACACAGCACGAGAACTTTGTGAAATATGCACAAGTTTTCATAGCTGAATTGATCAAGCAGAAGAAAGGATGTAAGAAGTCGAAGACAAACTTAATGATATAAAACGAGAAGAGAAAAACAAAGAAAAATGGATTAAACAGGAATGAGCAAAGTCTTCAAGAAATATGGGACATGCGAAAAGTCCTAATCTACATTTGATAGGTGTATCTGAATGTGATGAAGAAAATGAATGCAAGCTGGAAAATACTCTTCACGATATTATCAAGGAAAACTTTCCCAACCTAGCAAGGCAGGACAATATTCAACTCCAGGTAATACAGAGAACACCACAAATATATTTCTCAAAAAAAAGCAACCCCAAGGCACATAATCCCTAGATTCACCAGGGTTGAAATGAAGGAGAAAATACTAAGGGCAGCCAGAGAGAAAGGTCAGGTTACCCACAAAGGGAAGCCTATCAGACTTACAGCAGATCTCTCAGCGGAAACCCTCCAAGCCAGAAGAGATTGGGGGCCAATATTCAACATCCTTAAAGAAAAGAACTTTCAGCCCAGAATTTCATATCCAGCCAAACTAAGCTGCACAACTGAAGAAAAAATAATTGTTTTTTATGAAGAAGCAAGTACTCAGAGATTTTATTACCAGCATTACACATAGAAAGGAACAACCAGTATTAGCCTTTGCAAAAATATACCAAAAAGTAAAGAGCATTAACATAATGAAGAATTTACATCAACAAATGGACAAAACAGCCAGCTAACATCAAATAGCGGTAATCCTATATTTAATTGATAAAATCCCTTAATCAAAAGACACAGCCAAAACCCAATGGTATGCTGCATTCTGACCCATATTGTATGCAAGGATACACAAATACTCAATGGAATGGAGAAAGATTTACCAACCAAATAAAGAGCAAATATAAATAAATTAATTAAAAGCAGGAGTTGCAATTCTTGCCTCTGATAAAATAGATTTTAAAGCAACAAAGATATAATGGTAAAAGGATGAATGCAACAAGAAGAGCTAACAATCCTAAATATACAGGAACACCCAGATACATAAGACCTATAAAGAGGCTTAGACTCTCGAGACTCCCACACAATAATAGTGGGAGACTTCAACTCGATATTAGATAGATCAATGAGACAGAAAGTTAATAAGGATATTCACGACTTGAACTCAGATTCGTAACAAGTAAAGTTCATCAACATTTATAGAACTCTCCACTTTAAATATATAAACTATACATTCTTATCAGTATCACATCACACCTACTCATAGGTTTAAATAAAATATTGATCGGCCATTATTAAGCACAATTATTGGCATAAAAGAGGTTTTCAATACCCATTTTTAGAATAAAACAACATTCCTCTTCTCCCTCTTTTTCTTCCTCGGTCTTCCTCTCCTTGATTTTTGTTTCTTTCTTTCTGTCTCTCCTTCTATAAAAAAATAAATAAAGGAGAATTGCATTTATGGAACAGAAACTTACATTTACTAAGTGCCTATTGCACACCAGGTTCCAAGCAAGGCAACTCTGCAAATGAACTCTCTCCATGTGTTCAGTGACTTAGCCATTGTTAACTGGCACTTATGGATAAGTAAATCAAGAACTTGGGGAAGTACATCACCCTAGGTCCCCCACCCCACACACAGAAAAGAATTTTTCTCTCAGCCTTTGGTAGGACAGCCTTACTACCTCTTAATACTCTGGTGAAAGTGTATTTTCTTTGCAATTTATTTTTGTCAGGGACACAAATCTCTTTTTTCATGTAGGTTTTCTTAGCTACAACCTGACTTTTGTGTTGAAGGAGCAAGATTACCAAGACAGGCATAAACCTCATGACTGTCATTTTCCAATCAGAAAAATGTTATAAATGGCTGATCATTTTATGTTACTTCAACATTTCTGATATAGGAAAAAAAGCATGAGCTATGTTCAAGACCCAGCCTTGTAATTTATCCTTGGGATCTAAGGCAGCTATTTAACCTCCCTGAAACTTAATTTTTATCATCTGTAAAATAATACAATCACTTAGGTCATAAGACTTTTTTTAAACTTTCATTTTAGGTTGAGGAATATATGTGCATATTTGTTATAGGTAAACTTGTCTCACAGGGGTTTGTTGTACATATTATTTCATTACCCAGGTACTAAGGCTAGTACCCAACAGTTATTCTTTTTGATCCTTATAGGATTATTATAAATGTGAAACTAGGTATCTAAACCACCTAGTATGGTACTCATACATATTAAGCGATCAATAAATTTTAATTCTCTGAACTCTCTCATTTCTCTCTTTTGAGGCTTATATTTGGGGTAGAAAAAAATCTGTATTATACGTACTATCATATTCATCCATAAAATGTAATAATATATGTATTATTATATAACATCATTAAAGTATTATATATGTATTATATACAACTGTATTTTATAGAGCACATATATCATGTATAGTATAGAATCCATTCAGCCTCCTGAAAATGCAGTTTGAATGTGTACAAAGTCACAGGTGCCTCAGCAACCTATCTCAAATGACCATCTAGTGGATGTTTGTAGTTAGATACAAACGCTTTCAATAAATACTTGGTGGACAAATGCTGGGGCAGACTCTCTTGGAAGTGTTACTGCTAGCCTTGCACAGCTGGAACCATCTGAGTATAGCTCTTGGCATTCACAGCAAGCTATAAGCTCTGCAGGTCTGGTCCACAGGTGGAAATGTGACTCATTTCTGTACTAAGGCAATGTAGAAAATTATGACTCCCATGCCTACTGTATAAAGCCCTCAGGTGGTACAGAGTGTGTCATAACAGGGCCTGGTGAAATTGTGACTGTGATATGCCCACCCAGCAAACAAGATTGTCACACTCACCCAATGACACATCCTATTCAGGTAAGGGTCTGAATCTCACACCCAAACACAACTGAAAGGTTGATTGAACTAATTTGGGCTACAGAAAATGAAAATAACTCTTAACTCATTTTCATTTATGACTTTTTTACATAGATATATTCACAAATAGACATTACATAGACATGCTCATATAATCATGTATGTGTATATGTGTTTATGTATCTGCATATTTATGCTTATATTATCTATATCTACAAAAAAGGCAAACAGAAAAAAACCTAGGTCAGAAGTTATTTTTCTGTCAGTTCCCTGAAGCCCAGGTAAATCAATTAAGCTAAATAGCTCAGTTCAAGCAAATTAAATCAGGGCCATGAATGGCTTTCTAATTTTCTTGTTCCCGTGAAAATGTCCTTCTATCTTGTCACCCACATATTTTAAAATCAGGAGCTCTAAATTTAGCTCAGTGGGGTACTGGCCATCCAGCTGAGACTGGGCAAAGTTGGCTGACACCAGTGGGTGTAGCATTCAACACACTGATTCTTTGACCTGGCTAACACGTGCTACTTTTAATCCTTTTGTGACTGATGATTCTGGCCTGGTTGTCTTTTGCCCCAGTGCCACATTCTCTGACATTTGTTTTCAGTACCCAAATGTAATTTTAGGAAACATACTTAAGCTTTTCTTCTCCTATGCAAAAAGACACTTCTCAAGCCACCAAAATGGAAAAAGTGTACTCCTACGTCACATGCTCATAAAGAAAGGAACAGTTCCTGCCTTGATGGAAAGCTAATGTGAATCAGCACTCTCAAATCTGTGTGGGAGTCTTTGTGCTGGGGCTGGTTTATCTCTGCTTCATGTTCACCAGAATGGACAGGGTCAACATTGGTAATGAATGAAACCCCTGACCTTAGTGCATTTTCTGCTCACAAAAGTGAGCAACAAGGGCCAAGGGTTTCTTAGTATATGTTGACTGCAGCAGGACGTACACCACTGTGGACCTCCATCGGTTTACTCTTGTAGGAGTAGTTGATAGGGCAGATGGGCCTTTACATGTATGCAATTTTCTTTTTATATTCCTTATAGTACCAAAACATAAGAATACATCTATCGTCTCTATCTAAACTCTATAAATGTAGATAGATGATTAATTGATGTAGAGATAGACATAAATAGGTAGATAAACACACATACAGGATGATATGAGTATGTCTCTGTAAATATGTATATGTATGATGTTCACCAACATATATTTTGAATAACACTACCAATACTAAGCATGCAGAATTAGACTTAGAAGCCCTAATGAGGAGCCATTATTTGTGAATTTATGTTAGGGCCATGGGGCTGGGGTGATTCACTTCTCACCTGGTCAGAAAGGGAAAGGTCAACATGGACCTAGCCCTGAATGTCTCCATGCCTCAGTGCATTTCTGCTGACAGAAATGAGCAACAAGGACCAATGGCTGCTTCACATATATATGTGGCTCTGTACCATCTCAGAATGGCACACAGCTCTACAATGTTGTATGTATAAATGTAAACAAAGCTTCGCCTTTAGAAGCCGTGGCTGGCAAGTAAACGGGCAGTACTGCCATGTGAGGCTCCATGCCCAGCTTAGCACAACAGGGCCCTGCTTTCCCTCCCAGTGGATGCCTGCACTCCCCATTTCCACCACTGCAGTCTACCTTGATCCTTCAGCACAGCCCATTTGGCTTGTGAGCTGATGGGATTCACCTATGCTGAGCTAATACAGATTCATCTGGGCTGAGCAAATTGAATAATTACATGCACCTGGGCTGAAGAGTATGGAGCCAGAAATGGCCTTTTACCTGGATTTTATTTGGACTTTTTTACATAGCAATACTAAAAAATGGACATTACATAGACATACAACCCCACATATATGTGGTTGTTTATATGTCTACCTATCCATATTTATATATCTACAAATTAAAAGCCCCCAAAGAAAGGAGGTCAGAGATTACTTCCACTTCTAGCCCCTTCATCCCAGAAGAATCCAATCACCTAATTACCTCAGACCAAATAAATGCAGTCCAAGCCATACCACTTCCCATTCTCTTTGTATCTGTGAAAAAGTCATTGTTATCTGACATTTGTGATTTTAGTTCAGGAGCTCATCAAATTACCGAGTAGGGTTCTTGTTATGCAGGTAATACCAGCAGAGCTGGCTGACTCCAATGGCTGGGTGTAGCCTTTGACAGAAGAAGCCACTGGCCTGGTCAATAAGAGCTTTTTTGGTAGTACAGCACAAGTTAACTCTGGCCTGGTTGTTGTTTGCCTGAGAACCACATTCCCTGACATCTGAGTTTTGTGCCACAGTCTACCTTCAGGGCATAAACCTAGACTTTCTTTGCCTTACCACAAAGACCCTTCTCCAGCTACCAAAACCAAAAGACAAAACTGTACTTCTATGTTCTATGTTTATAGAAAAAAGGGCTCCTGTCTTAATGCGAGCCCAAATGAGGAGCCATTATTTGTGGATTTGTGTTAGGGTCATTGGGCTGGGGCGGTTCACTTCTGACCTGGTGTTCATCAGAAAGAGAAAGGCCAACACCGACCTAGAATTGAATGGCTCTCATTCCTTAGTGCATTTCTGCTGACAGAAGTGAGCAACAAGGACCAATGGCTCCTTTGCATACACTGAATGCAGCAAGATGCACGTCACAGTGTTTGGTTACTGTTTGTTTACTATTACAGACATAGTTTACAGGACAGACAGGCCTCTACATAGATGGATGTCGTATATTACTATCAGGACCTAAAAATATCAGTACTTCTACCTTCTATATCTACATCTTGTATGAATAGAGATACGTAGATATATACATGTAGATATTTATATAAATACACACACACACAGAAATATATCAGTATTTCTATGTAAATATGCACATATACATTGGGGTACTTGCCAACAGACACTGTCAGTAACCCTACCTGTCTTAAGTGTGAAGACTTAGTCTTTCTTCCCTCCTGTATGGCTCAATACCATCCTAGAATGAAAAACAGCCATAGAAGCTTGTATGTGTAAACATAAAATTTTATTTTTAAGACCAAGGCCTGGCACATAAACTGAGGATACTGCCAGTTTAATTTTATTTTCCTTTTGAGGCAGAATTTTGCACTTTTTACCCAAGCTGGAGTGCAGTGGTGCAATCTTGGCTCACTGCAACTCTGCCTCCCAGGTTCAAGTGCTTCTCCAGACTCAGCCTCCCAAGTAGCTGAGATTATAGGTGCATACCACCACAACTGGCTAATTTTTGCATTTTTAGTAAAGACAGGGTTATATCATGTTGGTCAGTTTGGTCTTGAACTCCCGATCTCAGGTCATTCACCTGCCTCAGCCTCCCAAAGTGCTAGGATTACAAGATTGAGTCACTTTTCCCAACCTCCACTTAAGGTTTTTTGTTCACCTTAGCACTTCAGGGACCAGATTCTCTTCTGGATGTAGGCCTGCATTCCTCACATCTGCCAATGTGGGCCTGCCTTAATCGTTAAGCAGTTTCAATTCTTGAGTGGAATTCACCTGGGTTGTGCCAATTAGCTGATGGGACTCACCTTTCCCATCAGCTAATTGAGCTAATTGAGTAGATTCACCTGGGCTGGAGGGACTGGAAAAAGAAGGACCTTTGACCTAGTTTTTATTTGGGCTTCTATACACAGATGGACTCACAAATTACATAGACATACTCATGTAATCCTGTGTGTGTATTTATGGGTCCGGCTATTTGTAAGAATATCTACAAAGAAAGGCTCCAAAAGAAAACTAGGTCAGAGGTCTTTTTTTGATTCTATCCCCTGTATCCTATATGTAGCCAATCAGACAATTAGTTCAGTCCAAGTGAATTCACGTTGAGCCAAGCACCACTTCGTATTCTTGTACCTGTAAAAAAGCCTCTGTTATTTGGCACTGAGGTTTGGTTTAATTCAGGAGCTCATCAAACCTACCCAGTACTGTTATGGCTATTCAGCTTGGGTCATGGAGAACTGGCTGACACAGGTGGGTGTAGTCTTTGACACACAGGACCTTTGGACTGGCCAGTAAGAGCCGCTTTGGGCACTTGGGCATGCGTTGACTCTAACCTTGTCGTCTTTTGCCCAGGAACCACGTTTCCCTACATTTGCTTTCAGTGCTGCAGTTTAACTTCAGGGCACAGACGGGGAGTGTTTTTCTTTACCCAAATAAACCTCTCTCCAGCAACCAACTCTGAAAGACAAGAGTGTCCTTGTCAGACAGGCGCGGTGGCTCATGCTTGTAATCTTAGCCATTTGGGAAGCTGAGGCAGCAGATCACTTGAGATCAGGGGTTAGAGACCAGCCTGGCCAACATGGTGAAACTCTGTCTCTACTAAAAATATAAAAAAAAACGTTATCCGGGCGTGATGGTGTGTGCCTATATTCCCAGCTACCTGAGAGGCTCGCTTTGACCTGGGAGGCAGAGGTTGCAGTGAGCCAAGACTGTGCCACTGCACTTTAGCCGTGATGCTTCAGCAGTCCCAAGTCACCTCATTAGCTGGTTGGACTCAGATGGGCTGACCTATTTGGCTGAATTGACTCACCAGGGCTGTAGGTGCTGGAATATAAAATGACCTTTGACCAGGCTGAGTGACAGAGTGAGACTCCATCTCAAAAACCAAATAAAAGAAATTGGGCAAAAGCCTTTGAACTGGGACTGGTTCATTCCTGGCCTGGTGTCTACTGAAAAGAAAAGTGTCATTATTGACCTCACAGTGAATGACTCCCATGGCCTTAGTGAATTTATTGCTCACAGAAGTGGGGAGTAAAGATCAATCATTCCTTAGTATACATAGAATGCATCAGGATGTTTTCGGAGTATATGTTCATTGTGTAGTATTTTAGATATAGTTTAAAGAGCACATAAGTCTTTACATGTATGGTAGCCTTTTTATATTATTACTTTAATACCTAGCAATACTTCTACCTTGTGTATATTTACTCTGTTTCAATGTAGATAGATATATACACACATGGATATAGATGTAGACAAGTAGACAGATAAGCACAGGCAAGGAGTATTATCTAAGATACCTATGGAAGTATTCAGTATACATTCAATATTTTCCAACAGATGTTTCAATACTCCAGCCTATCCTAAGGGCACAGACGTTGTCTTTCTTTCCTGCTGTATGGCTCAATACCATCCCAGGATGGAGCTCAACCACAGAATTTTGTACATATGAACATAAAGCTTTACCTTTAGGCAAAAGTCCAGGAAGTGAGTGAGCTGTGCTGCCAATATAAGGTGTCATGTCCCGCTCAGCATCTCAGGGCCCTGTGCTTTTCCCTGAGGGATGTCTGTGTTTTTCACTTCCATCCGTGTGGGCCTGTCTTGATGCTTCAGCAGTCCCACGTCACCTCACTGGCTAATTGAACTCACCTGGGCTGAGCTAATTGGCTGAATTGACTCTCCTGGGCTATAGGGGCTGGAACCTGAAATAGCCTTTGACCTAGATTTTATCTGGGCCTTTTTGGCATAGACATCACATATAAGTATTCATATAATGCTGTATGTGTGTGTTTACTTATCTACCTATCTGTATTGATACAAAAGAAAGCCCCATAAAATCTAGGTCAGTGGCCATCTCTCACGCCAGCTGCTCCAGCCCAAGTGAATCCAACGGGCCAATTAGCTAAATACAAGTTTATCTAATCGAAGCCAAATGCCCCACTCCATTCTCCTTCTACTGGTGACAAAGTCCTTTTTACCTGGCACCCAGGTGTTTTCAATTCAGGGGCTCAAGAAACCAGCCCAGTGAAGGTCCGTACATCCAGCTAGGGCTGGGAAGAGCTGACTAACAGCAGCGGGCAAAGTCTTTGACAGAAAAACTGGCCTGAATAATACAGCCAGTTTTGGCCCTAGGGTGCATGTTAACTCCCACCTGTTGTCTTCTGCTCAGGTACCATGCACCCTAACATTTGCTCTCAGTATGGCAGTCTCTTTTCAGGAAATAGATCTAGGCTTTTTTCACCCCATAACTAAAAAGTCATTTCTCCAGCCAGCAAAAATTAAAGACAGGAGTGTGTTCCTACATCAAACATTAATAGAAAAAAAGAGAAAATCTCCTGCCTTGATGAAAACACTGAAGAGAAGTCAGCATTCTCAGATCTGGGTGAAGGCTTTGGAATGGGGCCCGCTCATCTCTGACCTGGTGCTCACTGGAAGGAGGAAGGGTTAACATCAACCTGGCACTGAATGATGCTCTGGGCTTTATATGTTTTCTACTCACAGAAATAAGCAGCAGGAATGCATGGTTTTCTAGTACACATAACATGCAGCAGGATGTATGTCAGAGTGTACCTTTATTTGTGTACTATTGTGGATATGGCGTATAGGCCTACAGGTCAGATGTATGGAAGTTTCTTTTTATATTCTTTACATTGACTTTGCCTATCAATAATGTTTTCTATATTGTTACTCTGTATGAATATAGACAGATATAGATATGTAAATAAACACACACACACATACATGTGATATGAGTGTGTTTATAAAAAACTTATGTATAAAGATGATGTTCCCCAACAGAGGTTTTCAGTATTGCGTAATATAAGGGAACAGACCTAGAAATTCTTCCCTCCTATATTGCTCAGTACTATTCCAGAATGGAATGAAATCATAGAACCCTGTATGTGTAAACATAAAACATCACCTTTAGAGGCAGTGCCTGGGAAGTAGTGACATGTAATGTTCACCTCCAAGTGTGTACTCGAGAAAACTGAAAATACATTTATATAAACACCTGTATACCGCTTTAATAGAAGCAGTATTCTTAGCCAAGTGAGGGAACAACCAACGGTGGTCCATCCATCCTGTGTGGTCTCACTGAGCCATAAAGAAAAAGCAGTGCTGAGGCGTGCATGCCACAGAACAGAAACACGGTGCTAATTGAATACAGCCAGTCACAGAGAGCCACACACAGCATGATGCCATTCCTAGGAAAGTCCAGAATAGGTAGATCCATAGGGGCAAAACATGGACTGATGGTTTTTATTGTCTGGGGGTTGAGTAGCCACTTAATGGCATGGAGTGTCTCTTGGAGTGATGAAAATCTTTCTGAATTAGGTAGCATTGGTGTTTGGATGGCATTGTGAATATACTACATACCTCTGATTTGTACACTTTAAGATGGTTAAAATGGTGAGTTTTATTTTATGTGAATATTATCACAATCAAACGAAAGTCAGCAAATGATTTCAAAAGGTTAGTTAATGCCCAAAAACCAAGTGAAACTCATGAGAAGATGCCCACCCACAGGATTCTCACTTTCCCCCTGTCAGTCAGGTAGCCTGGGGGATGCCTTGGCGTGGAGCAGGACAGCAGGCCCCCTGACTGCTCTAGGATGGGATCAGCATTTGCTGGTGGTGCTAGCTTGGCTGCTGTGAGTGTGATGAAGATGGTTGCAGAATGATCTTGTTTACTCATAAGCAGGGTCTTTCTCTGTCTCCTCCACATCCCAGGATAGCTCCAGGAGCTTGTTATCTGGGGCCTGACAGCCAAATATTCAAGGAGCAGACATTTAAAGGTGGTACTTTAATTCCGAGTGTCTTCCGCTAAGAAAGTTACTAAGCAGGTGATAAATCACCCACCCAGTGGTGCAGGGTCCTGCAGTAGCATCCACAACAATGGCTCAGGAACTGGGTTCCCTGGGTAAACTGTGGGGCAGTGTGGTGTGCATGGTCCTGTCGGAAACTCACCCTTCCTGTGCAGCCAGCAAATGCCTGGCTTCTCCTCCCTTGCATCACTCTCTGCAGCTCCCAGTTCCCTCGGGGACAGAGCAGCCCCGCCACTGGCAGGCAGGCCGTACCTGGAAATCCCAGCCGAGAGGGCTTTCAACGAGAGGCACCCTCACACTGTTTGGGCAGGTCTGCAGCAACTTGGTGATTCCTGGGGAGCGCCGTGGACATCCGTGAAGCCCCGACAGATCTTTCTTCTGCCTGGTTCGGCCTGCCGGATTCCTAAAATCGCAGGACTCAGCGATGATCGCGCGGAGAAAGAGTCCGTTGCCCGATGCTGAGGCACTGCCACAGAGGACCGCTGCTTTGGGAAGCCACTGTGATCGTTCCCCAGGCAACGGTGGCTGTTCCTGTGACGCGAGCCCGGGCTCAGCGCTGGCGCTTGTGACAGGCCGCTTGCGCATGCGCTTTCGTCTGCCCAGCTGGGGAGCCGCGATGTTGTCGCTGTCCAGCTGCTGCCGCACAGGTAGGTACAAGGTGGAGTCGGTGGCAGGGGCGGCGCCTGGAAGGAGGCTGCGTGCCACAAGCAGCATAGGCCCCTGACAGACCTGACCTCAGTACTTCCTTGAGCCCACTCTTCGGTTCCGGTAGGGGGGAGGAGGAGAGCGCTTCAGGCCTGGAAGCGGGCACTATGGGTGTTACCAGAACGTTACCGGGCCCCATAATCTGACTGCCACTTTTCGACCTGGGCCACCCACCAAGGGGCCCTGCCTTTATCTCCAAGCCCAGCGGCTCCTGCTTCTCAGCACTACTGTCTCTTCATGGAGGGAACAACCACAAGTAGGCACGCCCAGTGTGCAGCAAGGTGGCGACACCTGGAACTGGCTTCCCATGGGGGCCGAACAGGTGTAGAGGTGTCTCCACAGATTTCTGTGGTGAATCCAAGCCCCAGACAGATGCCCAGAGATGCCGCGGTGGAACCCCAAGAAAGCCAATCACAGTAAGATGACATCTGCCATCGGAAGAGGGCCTGTGCCAGAGTCCAAGCCTTCTTCAGGGATTTGTGCCTGAGGAGCCAGGAGGAGCCGGCAAAAGGGCAAGATGCCCCAACCCCACACCGGGATCACTATCTGCTCCTGGCATGCACCCAGCCACCGGCAGTCTCTTTAGCTCCGTGAAATTCCTGGCACTCAACAGGTTCAGTGTTGATAAGATCCTACAGCAAAAAGACCTCAATCAAACTCATATCAAACAAACAAACACACACACACACACACACACACACACACACACACACACACACACAAATTAGTCCTGATGAATACTAATAGGTTGAGTCCTTCGGCAGAAAGAGCTCAATCAATCTGGTATTTTAAAGACAGTTTGTAAGACACAGGAGATACTCATATAGGTTTAAATAATTAATAAGAGAATCACAAGCTCTTTATGTTTTTAAATACTGTTTCAAATTAATCATCCTCAAGTCCACCCTCAACCTTCGCCAAATTTTCTTGAATTTAATCCTCCACTATAGAGTATTGTTACTGTTTTCTTTATTTTTATTGTGTCATTTACATTATTGTATTAGACTCATTTTGGGGGGTCATTTTTGCCCTAAAGCAGTCCAAATTATTCGTGTGTATCTCATGAACATGGAACTATGTAGTACTCTACCCTATATTCTTGGAAACTTAACCTTTAGACAAACCCCCAAGAAATTCTACATAAACTAAGTCCAGAATATTAGCCAATTCCTTTCAACTTTCCGAGATTTGTTGAAGGATTTTCTCTTTCTCTACTATAATTTTTGCTCGATCTTTCTCACTGGTGGTATGAAAAAACTCATAAAATGTAAGACTTCATGCCATTCTTTGAGAAATTACAAGTGACATTGACAATCATAAAAATCGATGACATGATTTGGAAATAGATATTTAAAAATCTAACAAATACTAATATATTTGTTTTATCAAAATAGGTTTATTCTTTTTGAAATCGATGTATCACTTTGAAGTAAAAATGTAATTTTTGAGGTAAATTTGTAAAAACCTTAAAACAGCTCGCTGGATGCGTGGAGAGGGTGAGTCAGGGATGCATTTCCAGAGGGATCTTAGTTGCCCACAGAATGGGGAAATTCCCAGGTATAAAAGAGACGTGGGACGCCAGGTAGAGGTATTGGCTGGTGTAGCCAGCAGCCGGTGCAGCTGCGGCTCAGGAGCACAGAGGCACTCCACAGTGCTCCATACAAAAGCGCACTGTTACGGGTGCCCTGTTGAACCGGCAAACTGAGACCTGAGAGGGCTGAACTTGAGACTGAATGGGACTTGGACAGAGAGCCAGCCCAGGAAATCCCAGGGTCACAGCATTTGGGGTAGCGCAGTGCGACAAACAAAACGGCGATTCCAAATGCTCCCAGTGAGGAGGTTATCTTAAAGCGCAGCTCCGTGGGGGAGGGGCGTCCACCATTACCGAGGCAATCAGCACCTACTGAGGAACACGCCCATTGCTGAGGCAGTCTGTCGTTGCTGAGGCAACCCGGTACAACAGAGAGACTCCGCAGCAGGGCGTAGCCCGTGGCAACAGGGCAGAGACCGCAGCAAAAGGGCAGAGCCTGCATCAACAGGGCGAACCTCACACCAGCAGGGCGGAGCATCAGCAGGCAAATAGTGACTTACTGCTTCCTAGCTGGGCAAGACAGCGAGGCGGACACTCACAAAGAAAGCCCCAACCTAACCCCAGAAAGAGCATCTGAGAAAAAAAGGGTTTTGTTTATGAGTTATGTTGCAGCAGAATTAAACATAGCAGCCAAACAGCCCTGAATGAACAACAGAGCTCACAGCTCAGCACTTGAGCTCCTACAAAGTACAGATCATCTCTTCAAGCAGCTCCCTGACCCCTCTATATCCAAAAGACTGACATTTGGTAGGCATCATTCTGGGACAAAGATAGCAGAAAAAGAAACTGGTAGCATCCCTCGCTGTTCCACAGCTGCTATAGGTGCACCCCAGACAAGCAGGGCCTGGAGTAGACCTCAGCAGTCATACAGCGAAGGGTCTAGACTGAAAGAAGGAAAACAAAGTAACAGAAATACTCCATCATCAACAATCTGGATGTCCACTCTAAGACCCAATCAAAAAGGCAGCAACTACACAGACAACAGGTGGATAAATTCACAAAGATGGGAAGAAACCAACGCAAAAAGGAGGAAAACACCCAAAACCAGAACACCTCGCCGCCTAGAAAGGACCAAAACTCCTCACCAGCAAGAGAACAAAGCTGAATGGAGAATGACTGTGACGAAATGACGGAATTAGATTTCAGAAGCTGGATAATGAGAAATTTTGTGAGCTAAAAGAACATGTTTTAAATCAATGCAAAGAAACTAAGAACCTTGAAAAAAGATTCGAGGAAATGATAACAAGAATGGATACCTTAGAGAAGAATATGAATGAAATAAAGGAGCTGTAAAACACAATACGAGAACTCCGTGAAGGATGCACAAGGTTCAATAGCCGAATTGACCAAGCAGAAGAAAGAATATCTGAAGTCGAAGATCAACTCAATGAAATAAAACGAGAAACCAAGATCAGAGAAAAAAGAGCAAAAAGGAATGAGCAAAGTCTCCAAGAAATGTGAGACTATATGAAAAGACCTAACCTACATTTGATAGGTGTACTACAGTGTGATGAAGAGAATGAATCCAAGCTGGAAAATACTCTTCACGATATTATCCAGGAAAATTTCCCCCACCTAGCAAGACAGGCCAACACTCAATTGCAGGAAATACAGAGAACACCACAAAGATATTCCACAAGAAGAGCAACCCCAAGGCACATAATGGTCAGATTCAACAAGGTTGAAATAAAGGAGAAAATACTAAGGGCAGCCAGGGAGAAAGGTCTGGTCACCCACAAAGGGAAGCCCATCAGACTCACAGCAGATCTCTCGGCAGAAACTCTACAAGCCAGAAGAGAGTGGGGGCCAATATTCAACATCGTTACAGAAAAGAACTTTCAACCCAGATTTTCATATCCAGCCAAACTGAGCTTCAGAAGTGAAGGAAAAATAAAATCCTTTGCGAACAAGCAAGTACTCAGAGATTTTGTCACCACCAGGCCTGCTTTACAAGAGCTCCTGAAAGAGGCACTACAACATAGAAAGGAACAACCAGTAGCAGCCATTCCAAAATCACACTAAATGCTAGAGAACATCAACATAATGAAGAATCTACAACAACTAACGGGCAAAACAGCCAGCTAGCCTCAAAATGGCAGTATCAAATTCACACATAACAATATTAACCCTAAATGTAAATGGACTAAATGCACCAATCAAAAGACACAGACTGGCAAATTGGATAAAAAGCCAAAACCCATCAGTGTGCTGTATACAGGAAACTCATCTCACATGCAAGGATACACAAAGGCTCAAAATAAAGGGATGGAGGAAGATTTACCAAGCAAATGGAGAGCAAAAGAAAGCAGAAGTTGCAATTCTCATCTCTGATAAAATAGACTTTAAAACAACAAAGATCAAAAGAGACAAAGAAGGTCATTACATAATGGTAAAAGGATCAATACAACAAGAAGAGCTAACGATCCTAAACATACATGGACCCAATACAGGAGCACCCAGATATATAAGGCAAGTTCTTAACAACTTACAAAGAGACTTAGACTCCCACACAATAATAGTGGGAGACTTTAACACTCCACCGTCAATATTAGACAGATCAACCAGACAGAAAATCAACAAGGATATCCAGGGCTTGAACTCAGACCTGGAGTACGCAAACCTGATAGACATTTGCAGAACTCTCCACCCCAAATCCACAGAATATACATTCTTCTCAGCACCACATCACACCAACTCTAAAATTGACCACATAATTGGAAGTAAAGCACTGTTCAGCAAATGGAAAACAACTGAAATCATAACAAACAGCTTCTCAGACCATAGTGCAATCAAGTTAGAACTCAGAATTCAGAAACTAACCCAGAACCGCACAGCTTCATGGAAACAACAACTGGCTTTTGAATGTTGACTGAATAAACAACGAAATGAAGGCAGAAATAAAGAAGTTCTTCAAAACCAATGAGAACGAAGACACAACATGCCAGAATCTCTGGGACACATTTAAAGCAGTCTCTAGAGGAAAGTATATAGCAATAAGTGCCCTTATGAGAAGAATGGAGAGATCCAAAATTGACACACTATCGTCAAAATTGAAAGAGCTAGAGGAGCAAGATCAAAAAAACTCAAAACCCAGCAGAAGATAAGAAATAACAAAGATCAGAGCTGAACTGAAGGAGATTGAGACACAAAAAACCCTCCACAAAATCAATAAATCCAAGAGCTGGTTTTTTGAAAAGATCAACAAAATTGACAGACCACTAGCCAGATTGATTAAAAAGGAAAACAGGGAACAACCAAATAGATGCAATAAAAAATGATAAAGGAGAAATCACTACAGATTCCACAGAAATTCAAACCATCATCAGAGAATATTACAAATGACTCTATGCACATAAACTAGTAAACCTGGAAGAAATGGATAAATTCCTGGACTCCTGTGTCCTCCCAAGCCTAAACCAGGAGGAAGCTGAAACTATGAATAGACCAATAACAAGGTCAGAAGTCGAGGCAGCAATTAAGAGCCTACCACACACAAAAAAGCCCAGGTCCAGACGGGTTCACAGCCGAATTCTACCAGACACACAAAGAGGAGCTGGTACCATTCCTTCTGAAACTATTCCAAATAATTCAAAAAGAAGGAATCCTTCCCAAATCATTCTATGAGACCAATATGATCCTGATACCAAAACCCGGCAGAGACCAAACGAGAAAAGAAAACTTCAGGCCAATAATAATGATGAACATAGATGCAAAAATCTTCAATAAAATATTGGCAAGCCGATTGCAACAGAAAATCAAAAAACTTATTCATCATGATCAAGTAGGATTCATCTTGGGAATGCAAGGCTGGTTCAACATACGCAAGTCTATCAACGTAATTCACCACATAAACAGAACCAGAAACAAAAACCACATGATTATCTTAATTGATGCAGAGAAGGCATTTGACAAAATTCAACAGCCCTTTATGCTAAAAACCCTCAATAAACTCGGTATCGATGGAACGTATCTCAAAGTAATAAAAGCTATTTATGACAAACCAACAGCCAATATCATACTTAATGGGCAAAAACTGGAAGCATTCCCTTTGAAATCTGACACTAGACAAGGATGCCCTCTTTCACCACTCCTATTCAATATAGTACTGGAAGTTCTAGCCATAGCAATCAGGCAAGAAAAAGAAATAAAGGGTATTCAAATAGGAAAGGTGAAAGGCAAATGGTCTCTATTTGCAGACGACATGATAGTATACCTAGAAGACCCCACTGCCTCAGCACAAAAACTCCTGAAACTGATAAGCAACTTCAGCAAAGTCTCAGGATATAAAATCAATGTGCAAAAATCACAAGCCTTCCTCTACACCAATAACAGACTTAAAGAGAGCCAAATCAAGAACGAATTGCCATTCACAATTGCTACAAAAAGAATAAAATACCTTGGAATAACACTCACAAAGAATGTAAGGGACCTCTTCAGGGAAAACTACAAACCACTGCTCAATGAAATCAGAGAGGACACAAACAGATGGAGAAACATTCCATGTTCATGGTTAGGAAGAATTAATATCGTAAAAATGGCTATACTGCCCAAAGTAATTTACAGAATCAATGCTATACCCATCAAGCTACCATTGACTTTCTTCACAGAACTGGAAAAAACAAGCCCATTCAAAATTGGGCAAAGGAGATGAACAGACACTTTACGAAAGAAGACATATATGAGGCCAACAATCATATGAAAAAATGCTCATCGTCACTGGTCATCAGAGAGATGCAAATCAAAACCATATTGAAATACCATCTCACGCCAGTTAGAATGGCGATCATTAAAATATCTAGAGACGACAGATGCTGGAGAGGATGTGGAGAAAAAGGAACACTTTTACACTGTTGGTGGGAGTGTAAATTAGTCCAACCATTGTGGAAGACAGTGTGGCGATTCCTCAAGGCCTTAGAAATAGAAATTCCATTTGACCCAGCAATCCCATTACTGGGTATATATCCAAAGGAATATAAATCATTCTACTATAAGGACACATGCACACGAATGTTCATTGCAGCACTGTTTACAATAGCAAAGACCTGGAATCAACCCAAATGCCCATTCATGATAGACTGGACTGAGAAAATGTGGCACATATACACCATGGAATATTATGCAGCAATCAGAAATGATGAGTTCGGTTCACTTGTAGGTACATGGATGAATCTGGAGAACATCATACTCAGAAAACTGACACAAGAACAGAAAATGAAACACCGCATATTCTCACTCATAGGCGGGTGATGAAAAATGAGAACACATGGACACAGAGAGGGGAGTATTAAACACTGGGGTCTATTGGGGGGAAAAGGGGAGGGCCAGTGGGAGGGGGAGGTGGGGAGGGATAGCCTGGGGAGAAATGCCAAATGTGGGTGAAGGGGAGAAAGCAAACAAAACACACTGCCATGTGTGTACCTATGCAACTGTATTGCATGCTCTGCACATGTACCCCAAAACCTAAAATGCAATAAAAAAAACAACTTACAACACTCATATCTTTGTTTTAACATATGGTTTTTATTTCAGAAATGTTTAATTTGTGTGTCCTTAGTTAATTTAATGAGGCTTTACCAGAAGAGAATTTTGTAAAGAAATAAGAATGGGTTCTCTTACAACTTCCCTGTAACAACTGGAAGAACCTTTGTGCCACTGCCCTTTGAAAGTCTGATGCCTCTTTCAAATTAGCTTTTTGTTCACCCATTCACTGGCCCACCCCACACAGAGCTCTGATCAGTATCTTCTGGACTATTTGGAGGAGCTTGGTGCTTTATCAGGTGGGATTCCTGATCAGCATTAGGACTGATTAAAAGAAAGAAATACCAGACGAAACAAAGAAAGGAAAACAGAACAAAAAGAAAGAATGTTTCTGAGCCATCTTTTCAACTTTCTTTATGTCACCAGAGAGAAGCATTTAACGCAAATTTCAACAATTACAGTAGGCTAAGAGAGCTTAGAAACTTTATTGTTTTGACATAAAACATCATTACCTTAGTACGAAGAGTTTAGATCAAATTGCTTTTTTGGCCTCTAAAGAGAGACTGTTGTCAACATCTCTTTTGCAGAAAAAAAAAGCAATTCCCTGTGTCAGATTACTAGTCTTTTTTATATTTACATCCAGTGTATAACCATGTGTGTGGAAGCTTAATAAGTGGATTAAATCTGTTTCTGAAGTAATGTTTCTGATAAAGAATATTTTAAGATAGGTCTTATATTGTAATTATTTCCAGTTTTTTTTCCTGTGATGAGAAAATAACAGACATAGACAGTTAATTTCTAAAGACAAGGTTTTAGCATCCAACTTACCTGACAAGAATTTCCTTGTCTCCAAGTCCCTTGCAAAGTTGCATATGCAATTCTTCAATCTTCAGCCTTGGGCTTCTTTTGAAACACAGACTCCCTTTGTCTTCTCTCTCCAGGAACTCTTTCTGGACACCTAAGGAATAATATAATGAAACATAACCAATCAAAATCAGGATATGATGGAAATGATTTTAAGCAAAAATATTTCTCAAACTTTACACTGTGTAAAGGGCTTAGCATATTCCAACCTCGTGTTTCTCTTCCTCGGGAGAGAAGCCACGTTTTCCTCCGATGGTTCTCAGAAGAACAATGATACCTGTACCTAATGTTTAATTAATATTAAAAATAAATTTCCTCTCTTCAACTTTCTTGCTTAAGTCCTTGAAAACTTAGCTATGTCTACTCAATACAGCATAAGACAACTCTATTTCGTTAACATATATGCAACAGAAATTCAAAAGTAACAAACTCAATATACTCTGTAGTACTTTACCTGTAAATCACCATATACCTGATGGAATAAATGAATTCTGGAAAATTATTTTAAAGCATTATCTCAACCTTTCTTAGTTGTCCATAACTAGGATTTTCTCAGAGCATTTCAGGTTTCATAACTTATCACAAATGACTTCCACAGCTGAAGTGTTCAACTTGGGACTAACTACACACATCGTTTGCCCACATGTAAGCATGTGCATTCATCTTTATGTAAACAAATAATTTCTAAGCTTCTGAAACAGCAGAAGGAAAAGGTCTCACACATCCGAAAACCTAGAGAATGTAAAACCAACTAAAATGTCTTATTAAAGATCATTTAGAATTAATTCACTGAAAATTCACATCCTGTTTGTCAGAATACATCTACCATTCCAAAGACCATATACAAGCATGTCAAAGAACTCTAAGTACACGAGTATTTGCAGCCAATAAGTGAGAAACCTCCACCAAGCACAGCACATTCTATGCGTAGATTGTGTAATTCCCACATGCAGACCACGGTCCCTTAGAGAGTGGCAGAAAAGGAGGCCCTGCTTCCAAAAATTACTCGGACAGCTGAGATCAAGAAACATTCCCAAGCTAGATTGCATACCAAATATTTCTAAACAGAATGACATTAAACTACAAAGATACTAAATTTTTCTTACATGATTGATAGTTCACTTGTTTATGATACTAAGCCCACTGTTATTTCATACCATGACTAACTCATACCTTGTAATCTGTCCTAGGTAACCAAGAGTCAACTAAATTAGTCATTCAAACACAGTAAATTTATGAATTATTAATCTGTTCCTTTTTATTTTGGCAATCAGTGTGTTTTCATTTTCTTAGGAATATAATTAGGAAGAAAAATGAAGATGATATCCAGAAATGACTTTTAATTGCAGACTCAACACCTACAATTCTTACTTCCAAAGAACAATACCAAGACTTGCTCCTCCAAATATCAATCAGCACCCCTAATCAGTGGCATCCACTGAGTGCCTATGAAAATAAAGAATTTCAGGCTCACCCCAACACAGGAATTACAATCTGTCTTTTAACAAGAATTCTAAGTAGACGAAATACACATGAGTTTAAGGACACCACTGGAGCCTCTCAAGTGGTCATGAGGATGGGAGGGCTGGGTCTCTCCAGCCTTTGATGTGCCACAGGACCAAGGCATCCTGGAGGAAATTGATTTTAGGTGTGCTGCACCTGTCTTGTTTCTCTAGGAGTGACCAACCTCAGTATGAGCACGTGATTATTGCACCTGCAGGTGGCAGCCAGACCCCACTACACTGAGGCTTTGAACACCACCAGAAAAAAAAAGAATGCAGGGCGCCGCAGCCCCAAACTGAGCCAAACGTTGATCAGCAGCAGAAAGTAAGTGGATTACAGAGAAACTGTGCTGGAGTGCACTGGCCACACTCGTGTCAGCATGTCCCACACAGACACACACACACTCCTCAACACACTCAGAAAGATACATGCATACACACACTCACACACACTCAGGAATACACAGGGAGGCATCCAACACTCGCATGGAAACCCACACTGCCAGGTAGCTCCTGAGGCTGCGGGGTTCTCCTCTCTTTCTGGAAATCCCTCGGGGACAGAGCAGCCCAGCCACAGGCCGGCAGTGGGTACCTGAAACTAATTCACTGGATTATCCCAGCCTGGAAATCCCAGTCAGGAGGGCTTTCAATGAGAGGCACCTTACCACTGTTTGGGCAGGCCTGAAGCCTCTTAGTGGTTCTTGGGGAGCGCCGTGGACATCCCTGAAATCCCAACAGATCTTTCTTCTGCCTGGTTTGACCTGCCGGATTCCTAAAATCGCAGGATGGTCACACGAAGAAAGGGTGCGTTGCCCAACGCTGAGGCACTGCCACGGAGGGCCCCTGCTTTGCTAAGTCACTGAGATCATTTTCCAGGCAACGGTGGCTGTCACTGTGATGGGAGCCGTGTCTCAACGCTGTGGCTTTTGACAGGCTATTTGCGCAGGCGCTTTTGCATGCCCAGCTGTGGAGCCACAATGTTGGCACTGTCCAGCTGATGCTGCCCATATGCACGAAGGAGTTGGTTCCAAGGGCAGCCCCCGAAAAGTCTGCATGCCATCACACCAGAGACACAGAACTTGGAATTGAGATTTTCTCCTGTGCTCCTTGCATCTCCTGGGAAAACCAATAATGATCCTTCCTGCGGCTTCAACATCCACATCTGTGAGAAAGCCGCTGGGGAGTGTGATATTTTCAAGAAGCCACAGTCCATGTTACCCCCTACAGAGCTCTGAACTTGTGCACTGGTGGGCCTGGCAGTGGTTCTCTCCCCAAAGTGTCTGAACTGCTCTCATGCTGGAGGGAAAAGAGGGGAGCAGCACAATGGACAGCCTCTGGATCTCAGGCCACTTTTCACAGCAACTTAGGAAATCAGGCTGCTGCCTGGGCTGGAGAAGCCACGATGCCCAGTAAAGACCCTGCGAGCATTTGGAGGAGGAAACCCAGCTGATCAGCGGGATATTGTGTGAGGACCACACACGTCCCAGTAGGACACGAGAAAGGTGCGCTTCACAGCGCTTTGCCCTGATCACTGCCCAACCTGGACCTTCTCCTTCTGTCCCTCTTTCGATGCAATTCCCATGGCAAGGAAGTGCAGGCGAACAGTAGCCAACATCGCTATGGAAGCGGCGAGGTCCACACTGCCCTGGCAACCCCTTCTGTGTTAACCACCTCCTCGCATTTCATCTGCTGGGATTCTAGTTTAGCCGTCTTGCCACCAATGGGCGGGGAAATTTTCAGAGGTACAGTTTCCAGCCCTGGGGAAAAAATGAGCCTCTCAGCTCTTTCTCAAGAACTGCACCCAGTCCCCGACCCCATGACATGCCGGGATTGTAGTTTTGAAGCGCTTTTAAACAACTGCGGGAGTAGTGAAGAGATCACAAGTCCCAGAATGCACAATCACAGATGACAACTCCCAGTATAACAGGTGTAGCTACCCCTCTCCGATCCAGGCCTTCCCTCGTCCAGAGCAGTTCTGCCATGCCAAAGGTCCCTGACCATTCCCAAACCAATCCTGCCTCTCACAGAGGGACAGGACTGCTGGTAATACCTTGTAATTACGCCATAACTCTCCCTAAAAAGCTGGCTTTATGCTCAGTCAGTGCCAGCAGTTTGATTTATCACTGAGCAGCAGGGGACCTGGAGCTGCTCACAAACCTGTCAGTTGCCATAGTAATGATCCTCCCTCTGTAGCTGAACTCTCTCCGTCCCCTTCCTTCACCCCATTCCTTCTCCTCCTTCTCTCCTTCCCTCTGCCCCACCTCATCCCCTTGGCCCTGCCTCTTCCCTTCCCTCAGCCTTTCCTCTCCCCTCAGCACTGACCCTTCTCCTCTCTCCGCCCCTAAAACTCTTTTTAGGACATGCGCAATGTAGTCCCTGTGTAGAAATGTGGCTACTGGCCAAGTGTCTGACAGTTCTTGGACTTCTTCAGATCCCACGCAGGCAGCTCCATCGTGAATGTCTGAAACCATCAGGTCATTGACAGAAATGAATATACATGGTCCCTGAACCTAGCACTTGCTTTTTCAAAGCAAACAATTAGTCTATTATCTAGGCTGTCACAAATCCTCCTACGGACCCCAAGAGCACCCTTTGGACCTCGAGACTTCATCATGGCCCACTACTGGGTTAGGCCTTGAAGAGGGACGCTCCTGACACTCTAATAAAATGTAGAAAATGTCACAGTGAAAAGCCTGACCCTGCTGCATCCAGTAAGGAAACAGCCACAGGGAAGGGAGCCCCTTAACCACTTTGGGAGCCACATTTACCCCTTCTTTTCTTCAACCCAGGCTGGTTCTCAAGCCTTGGGGTCCTAGTGTGGATCTCCAGTTAACGCAGGTGCAGGATCAGAGAACCCCTTGGTCCCTCCCAGCACGTGAGAGAAGTTTGTGTGGTGAGGTTATGAACAGTGTCTGTGTTTCTGTTGTCAACAGGGCTTTCTTGGAAACACGTTCAATTTCCCTTTTAAACTATTTCTTTAAAACTACATTTAATAATTTGCTGGTGGAACTTCATAATGATAATTTCTTGAATCCATTTCTTTTTCTTTTTTGAGACAGAATCTCACTCTGTGTCACAGGCTCTAGGATTTGATCTGGGCTCACTGCAACCTCTCCCTCTCAGGTCAAAGTGTTTCTCCTGCTTCAGCTTCTCCAGTAGCTGAAATTATAGGCAGATGGCAGGACGCCTGGCTCATTTTTGAATTTTTAGTAAAGGTGGGATTTCATCATACTGATTAGGCTGATCTCAAACTCCTGACAAGTGATCCACCTGCCCCGGCCTCCCAAAGTGTTGTAATTACAGGCGTGACCCAGCACTCCTGGCCTGAATGCATTTTAACATTTAGTTTTTCAGATTAACTGGAAGTACTGAAAGACTATGTGCTAATGAAACTAGAAGAGGCACAGCCTCAGCTCCATTCAGGACAGATGCACAAGAGCAGAATCTCAGTGGGTTGTCTTTCTGGAGCCTCAATATTACTGCAGATTTGGAAGAAGCAAATTTAAATAATTTCCAATTTAAGACACTGGATATTTAAGAGAAAACTGGAAAGTTATCTGCCTTTAATAATTGTCGGTCATCTGTGCCTAAGTCAGACGTTCTCCAAGAAAATAAAAGGAACTCTGAGGAGAAACTATTTTTCATTCTTCTAAGTAATTAATATTAGAACTCACAGAAAGTCAGTAGAAAGCCCTGCCAGTCTCCTAAGTTAAAATATGGCCTCGGAATGATTTTATTTGTGTTTTTTTGGGGGGGGTTTCTTGACATATTGGGTATAAAAACTGGGGGGATTTGACCGATTTTTGAAATTTTTTAGCTACCGTTTGGTAATGTACTTTGCACCTCATTTAACTTTTCTGTCCCCTCTTCAACTTGGACTCCATCACTTCACATATCTCTAAGACTCTTCATTTTCTTTAAGCTTTTTCACTCTTTTATTCAGAATGGACAATTTCTATTACTCTGTCTTCTGTTTCTAGTCTTTGAATAAGCTGAAAAGTATTTTTTAAAATTTCTTATCTTCTTGTTTCATAATATCCCTTTTTTCTTGCTGATGTTCCACATCTCTTAATCCATTGTTAGAATATTTTTCTTAACTCCCATGAACAGATTTATAATAGCTGCCTTTAAACCTCCTGAATCATTCTTCAATGGTACACAACAGAATTGGGAGTCTCTATAATGATTCCTTACAGTTTTAGCACACAACTTTAAAATTGATACGACATGTGAAGAAACACAAAAATGTAATGTAATCCATACACGATTTAAAAAGCAGGCAGTAGAAGTGGCCCATGAGTGGTCCCCATTTTCACACCCTTCCATGCTGCACTACTGCCAGGCCACTAGGGGTGAGGGATGTGCACAGAATAGCACTGGAACCTGAATCGGGCACTGGGCTCTAACGAGGAGGTGTGGGAGTTGTGTCTCAGAAACCTTCTACACCAACGCTTTCTGACAACAGACAGACAAATGGAGGTCCTGTATAGAACAAAAATGCTTGGACACAGGAGCTGCCTGATGAGGGAGGGCCCCAATTTTCCTCTCCCACCAAGGGCACCAGCAGAGGGAAAGGCTTTGTCCAGCTCAGCCTGCAGCTCATGCAGTTTTGCAGTCATGCAGCTCTACAGTTTCAGCACTCAGGGAGCACAGACTGGCAGCTGCTCTGAAGCCTCCACCACTCAGAAGTAAAATGGGCCCGATCCTCCAGCTCACAAGGCAGGGGGAGGACTGTGCCGCTCACACAGGAGGAGGCTTGCTGAGATGGAAGGGCTGAATCCAGGGCTCTCTCCTCCCAACACTCAGGATCCTGATCCTTGACGTGCCTGCCCCAGGCTCACCCCGTCCACAGTCCTTCATTGCTGTTTCTAGCTTCACCAGGTCAGTGAGACACCTGCCCAAAGAGGGCACATCACCCTGGGCCATTGTAGTGATAGTGGTGGTGAGTCCCCACTGTCAGGTGCCCACTCAAGACCTGTCTCCTGAAATCTCACCAACCCCTCCTGCCTATACACTCCCTCCCCAGGTCTCCTACTTGAAAGACCCCAGGACCCTCAGCTGCCTCCCCCAGTACTCTCCCTACTCTCCATGTCTCCCCATCTGGTCTCCAAGGCCAGTAGACATCCCTAGTTACTTCCATGGTGGGATTTTAACAAGTTATAAGGTCATGGAGTCCCCTGTCCTACCGTTCCCCAAATCTACCCTGAGCCCAGCTCACCCAGGTGGTTTCTCTGGTCTCTCTAACGGAGGCATTTTAGGCTCTGTGACTACATTAGGGAAGGGCTGAGGGAAGAAGACTCCCTGCTCACTTGATGTGGAGGCCTCCAGCAGGGAGGGAAGAAGCCTGTTTTTGACTCCCTGGAGCCCCTCCCCAACACACATATACTCACCTGCTGCTCCTACAGCCTTATCTGGGTTGTCTGGGGATTCTTCTCTAGCATGGGCAATTTGGAGGTTCCCACCTGCCAGGGTCTGGGACAAGGTGAGGGAGACTATTCTTTCCTCCCCTCACTCAGTTATACCTCAAATCCTAGATTACTGGCCTAAGCCAACTGTGGCAATGCTCCCACCCCTCCAGTGAGCCCTGATCCTAGATTAACTCCCAGCTCCAACACGCACTGTCTGTGTCACCCTGGGCAGGTGGCTGGGCCCCCCTGAGACTGTTTCCTCATCTGGGAGGTGTGATGGAAACCACACCTTCCTCACAGGGCCTCCTGAATACTCAGTTTCATGTGGCTCTCAGCGTTTCTCTCACCATCATTGTTCGTGGAACGGGCCAGGTGCAAGCAACCTCAAATTCTCTTCCTCCCTGAACCCCATCATCATCTTGTGACAACTGCAAACCAGGCTCATCATTTGTACATTTGCCAAATGAGGAAATAGAGGCCCAAAGATGGCAGTGAGTTGCCCAGAGCCTCACAGGAGAGGATGGCCTCTCCCACACTTGGAGGCTCGGTCCCAGCTGCCTTCACCCCACACTTCGGCACCACCACTGTACAGGGTCCCATTCTCTGGAGTCTAGGGGTGTCCACATTCCCATCCAGACCCAGCTATGGTGGGAGAGGGAAAAGGTGTCTTGGGGGACCTGGTTGAGCAGCAACTATTTGTCACAGAACCACTGGAATCTCTGCTCCACATGCCAGGCTTTATGTTAGACCACAGACCTCACTTACCTCATGATGTACCAAGGGAGTTCCCTGCACAGAACCCTCTCTTTCTCCACTCAGAAGGTGTGGTCACCCAAGATGCCATTTCAGACTGACAAAACAGGGTTTTCCTAAGGTACTGGGTGGTGACATGTCACTTCCTCATTTCCAGGGAAGGTTCTGAAATCAGGTCAGGAAGAATCCACAGAGAATTCAAAAGTCTCCAGGTACTTATACCATCTGGAGCTTTTAGGAGTACTCACTGGGCACTGGGGTGAGAATCCCACAACTGTGACTGATTACCAGTGTCTGCAAAGGACAGAGTGGGGAGCCACAGCAAACATATATATATCCACATCATATTTACCAATGGAGACTCATCTGGCAGATATTCCTCTGCTGTCCCCATCATTGGTACAGACAGAGTGACCCTCCCTGTATAGGTGCAGTACAGGAAGAAGCAGTAACAGAGGCCTGGCTTCCTATGAAATTGCTGGGCTAGTCTGGGGAAAGAAGGAAGCCCCACCTACCACACCCACCTCACAGCCTGCAGGAAGTCCGTGCTAGCAGCATGGATCAATGTGGGAATCAGAGCACTGATCTTTCTGTGTCTCATCATGCCTGCTCAACAGCCCAGCTGCCATCAGCACATCCAATTACTGGGGTTGCCTGTCCCCAAACTTTCCACCTGCCCACAGGCAAACACATGACTTTCATTTAATCTACTCTATACAGGGCTGGAGGTTTTCAAGTAAACGTTTAGTAAAAAAGACATATACACACACACACACAAGTGTGCACACCCTCACACCTGGTCCAGTACCCCTTCCAGCCTAATCTTTTTCTCTGCCCCTGAAAACCCCTGACACCCACCTCCCATCTCTACTTTTTATTGATGTGCAAATCCTACTCAGGGTACTGTCTTTTCTGAAAATATTTTAAAATTTTCTGGAGCTTTTTCTGAGGAGAGGAAAAAGAAGGAAAGATTCAAGAAACAAGAAGGTAAAAGAAAAAATCATTTGGGAATAACAAGCAGATGTGTACATTCAATTTTCTTTTGAGAACCGAAGTGATCAAACTGCCTGGATGAGAACGTCTATGCTGGTCCCCTAAACCCTTAGGGCTCCATGGGTCTGGGAAAGGAGCTCTGTGGAGGTTAAAGCAATTTTGCATTGGATGCAAATCCATCATGTTTACTTCGGAGTAACCCCAATTCTGGAAATGCCTTTAAGATTTCCACCTGTTCTCCTGTTTCTTGTGTAAGAGCACATACCTACTGCTAATCTTCTCCTTAGGTCAAAGCAACCTGGATGTATTATGCAAATTACAGGCTACAATGGGCACATCCTTCTCTTCCTGGAAGGCTGACTTTAATTGTCCTGCACAATCTGAATACAGCATATTTTCTCTTTTCCTATACTAAGTAAGCCCTAAATCTTGGGGTAACTGCCTGGAGAACTACTTAAGTTGCTACCATTCAAGATCATGCTTCTGTTCATGAATTCCCCACAATAAATTACCATTTACTAAAAAATTGGATTTGTCTGTCTCATTCTTTGATTTCTTGATGCCTTCTGTGTTGGGGAATCCCTTTGAAGATATGGCACTTTTTATATTACTAAAATAAAGGAAGATATATTAGTCCATCCTCACACCGCTAAAAATAAATACCTGGAACTGAGTTTCCTTGGCTCACAGTTCCACAGGCTGTACAGAAAGCAAAGTGCGTTCTGCTCAGCTTTGAGAGAGGCCTCAGGGAGCTGAAAATCATGTTGGAAAGGAAAGAGGAAGCAGAGACATCTTTCCTGGCTGGAGCAGGAGGAAGAGCGAGAGGTGAGAGGTGAGACACACATTCAAACAACTAGATCTTGTGAGAGCTCTCACTATCACAAGAACAGCATGGGAGCAATGGTGCTGAACTACTCATGAGAAACCACACCCATTATTCAAACACCTCTTACCAGGCCTCACCTCCAATACTGCAGATTATTATTAGATTTGAGATTCAGGTGTGGACACAGATTCAAACTATACAGTGGCTTGTGGGTATGTCTGGATTTTGCTAATCACAGCTGTTGGCAAAACTTGTGTCTGACTTAACCCATCATGCCCAGGAATGTTATGGTGCCCCCTGGTCCCTGGACTTTCTGGGCCCTGGCCTATCCTCTGGATTGTAAATGCTCTAGGAGTTCTGGGTAGGTTTCTGCAAAATACTTAAGTCTGTGGAGAGTAAAAGAATATTATCCATACAGTGTTCCTAGAGAATGAGGGGTACATCACTCCAAAATGTCTCACTTCACTCTAAAACATGCCAGAGAGGTGGGCTGTTGGGCTGAGTAACTTTCACTGGGAACAACTAAAAGTTACACTGTTGTTCTTCTCAGCTGAAGGCAAAAAGGTCCTGGGACTTTGAGTCTAAACTTATGCTGCAGAAATCATTTGCCAACGGCAGGACTGTCCCATGGACCTGAGCAACTACTTAGTTTTTCCAGGATTTGAGCCATTTGGGGGATAGCAGCACACATGGCCAGAGTCACCTTATTCAGTTCCCAATAATCAATGATCAACCGTAATATTATCCCAATAATCAACTATCACACTCCAGGTTCCCTCAGGCTTGGGCACCAGTCACACAAAGCTGTTTTATGGACTCTGTGCAGACATGCAATCCCCATTCTCTCCAAGTCCTGAAGAGAAGATATGATCTCAGGCCAGGCACAGGGGCTTACACATGTAATCCCAGCACTTTGGGAGGTCGAGGTGGGTGGTTCACTTGAGGGTAGGAGGTTGAGAACAGCCTAGTCAATATGATGAAAGCTCTTCTCTCCTAAAAATGCAAAAATTAGCCAGCATCATAGCACATGCCTGTAATCCCAGCTACTTGGAAGTCTAAGGTAAAAGACTGTCTTGAACCTGAAAGGAGAGAGTTACAGTGAGCCAAGATTATGCCACTACACTCCAGTCTGGGTGGCAGTGAGACTCATTAAAAAAACTGTTATCTCCTGTGCCCTCCTGGGAGCTGATATTGTTTACTGTCTGATGCACACAAGTCCTCTTATGTGAGACTATATCACCAGGTTCCATGTGGCTTCCCCTCAGAGCATGGCTTTTGACACCCTCACCTAGAGATAGAACTTGTCTAAGGTTGCCTCTAGGGCAGTTTCCAAGAGAGCATTTGTCCCAACATGTACTGGGAGATTGGGAAGATGGAGACCCCTCAGAGCCAAAACTCATTGCTTGCTCTGAAGGGACCAGTGACTCACTCTATCCACATGGGGTCCCTGGTCTCCTTCAGTGGCCCAACATTGAGGGGAATCTTGGCCTTCCTGTCATGGTAGGGGCTTTGATGCTAGCTCCCTTCCTGGGAGAGGGAGGAGATGGTGGAACCAGCCTGCTCCTCACACTGGCACCCGCACTCAATTCCCAGCCCCCAGAATTCTGCTCCTGGCCTGTATGGGTCCCAATATCTGCCCAGTATCAGAACTCAGCCCTTCCCCTCAAGGTCTGACCTGGTGCAGCTACCACCTAGAGCCCCAGTGAGTTTGAGGTGAGTGTGAGGCAAGTGGCACAGCTTCTCTTTTCTTCTCTGTCTGCCACAGAAAATGGGACCCTGGGCCTTTGCAGCCACTGCCATTCAAAGCCACCCTCAGAAGCAGGCCTGAGGCTTCAGCCTCCCCTGGCAACTCTCTGCCAAGGCTTTCTTTCATTTAACCTCCATAGGGGAAGCTAACAGAGTGAACAGCAGTGGGCAGGACTTTTTCAAGGTTCACTTCTGCTTCTCTAACTTGGGGACCTTGCTCTTGGCTACCAGGTGAAGAGCCCATGGCAGAGGCCAGCCTAACCCTTCTCTGTCCACTGACTTCCAAGCTCCTTGGCAATTTCAAACTCCCCATTAGTCTCCTCTAGCCTGGTAGAACTTTCACCACATCTTGGCACTCACAGGGCAGTCCGCAGGCATCAGACAGTGGGTGACAAAGCCTCACATAGGCACTTGCAGGCAACCCAGGATCTCCCCAGCAGGATCCTGTTTTCACCAGCTCATTCTCCCTCTGTCTCTTTTCCGTTTTGAGACAGAGTCTCCATCTGTCACCCAGGCTGGAGTGCAGTGGTGTGATCTCAGCTCAATGCAACCTCCACCTTCTGGGTTCAAGTGATTCTCCTGCCACAGCCTCCTGAGTAGCTTTGATTAAAAGTGTCCACCACCACACCCAGCTAGTTTTTGTATATTTAGTAGAAACAGCATTTCACCAGGTTGGCCAGGCCGGTCTCCAACTCCTGACCTCATGATACCCCCACTTCAGTCTCCCAAAATGCTTGGATTACAGGTGCCTGTCCACCCAGCCCATTCTTTTGAATAATCCCAACTACACCAGTTCTTCCATCAGGCTGAACCAGTGGCTGAAGTTGCTCCCAAACATGAGAGTAGGGGATATGCATATGTAAAACTGCAATAGCTATAGCTAGATCACTTACGAAGAGAGCTTTGGAAGGGACATTGCCACCAGCAATTTCTGAATATAGCTGTGTCTCCCAATCCAGATTCACCTGGATGTTAACTTTAATTTTTTGCCAATATAATGTCCATGTGGAAAACAAAATCATGTAGATTCATGTTGATTTCCAGTTTTCTGACTGAAATGTTCAATCGTCTTTCAATTGCTTAATACGTATGTTTTCCCTGAGTCATCTGCTCAGATTCTTGGCCTTGAAACCAACTTTCTCCCATCCTGGACTCTCCCAGCATTTTCCCCCTTGTCATGGCTGGAATGTAGCTACTTGGCAAGGTTCCTTTCAATGCTAAAAATTTGTGTTACTTAAAGTCAAAAAGGTACTCCTAAGCTGTCTTGGCTTGTGTGCTGTCTCTACAGTTGAAACTGAGGCTTCTTGAAGCCCTTTCAATCCATGTGAGGAGCAGATACAGCCATGATTAGCTTGAAGGAAATTGCTTGCAGCCCTTGCTGCTTACAATTCTCAGTTCTGACCCATGTGCTGTTGAGCAGACATTTGAAATTGCAAAACTTGTGTTTTCCCAACTCTACAACAAGGACATTTTATGAGGATTCGCTGGGATAATTCTCTTCATACAGGCTGTTAATATAAGTGGGTGCTGTTGCTCCACAGATGAAAAAGTATCATGAACATGGCTTGAAGGTGTTAATGGCTTAATTATTCTCCACCTCCACATAAAACTTTGTTTTTGTTGTTTGTTTTGCAGATGGGGTTTTGCACTTGTAACTCAGACTAAAACGCAATGGTGCAATCTTGGCTCACTCTAACCTCCGTCTCCTGGGTGCCAGCAATTCTCCTGCCTCAGCCTCATGAGTAGCTGGGATTATAGGTGCCCACAACTTCACCTGGCTAATTTTTTGCATTCGTAGTAGAGACAGGGTTTCACCATGTTAGCCAGGCTGGTCTTGATCTCCTAACCTCAGGTGATCTATCTGCCATTGTCTCCCAAAGTGCTGGGATTACAGGCCTAAGCCACTGTGCCTAACACACATAGATCTTTGGAAGCCTAGAACCTTCTTCACCATGCACAGGTATGTCCTCCACATGCACACGTGTCTAAAGAATAGGAGCTTCCTCGTATAAGCCCCAGCCCCCAACCTGCCAGTGGTTCACAGTGATATCATTGAGCATATGCCTCTTCTTGTTCCACTCCATATAAAAGTATGTCTACCCTAAACCCTGAGATGAGAATTATGCAGATACTCCCAGCCAGATACAAGGGAGAAGCTGAATAACCTCTGGTACTGGACTTCGGAGTTGAGCCATCTTCTCTTTCACCACTTCACTGGGCTCCTAACAGTACCCCACCCTTAATCCACAGTTCCTGGGCCAGGTGTAGGTGTCTAATTCCTTCAAGATGCACTGGTGACTCAGCAAGCTGCTAGGTGTGTACTAAGGATATCACAGCAGCTCTCTCAATCTATGCCTTTGAAAAGTGGGAAGATGAATCTTGTAGAGACCAAATGGCAAACTACACAGCGAGAAGATGTGTAGTGCCTGGCTCTGTACGAAGGCTGCTTAGGATGTTCTGGTTGCTTATATATACATTTTTCTGTCTTTTTGCAAAAGAAGTTCTCTGCCTCATTGGCCTGTGCCCCTCTATATTTGGATCACCACATAGAAAGCAAAGCTGTTTTTGCATTTGTAAGCCACGTTTGAGATTCCTTCTTGCTGGATTTCGTCCTTGGCACAGAATGAACAAACTTCCCGGGGTTCTGAAACAGGAATCCCTCTCCAATGTAGATATCAGAAAAGGTTCTCATTGAGATTTGTTTATTCAATACATATATTATAAGCATAATGTGCAAAGTCAGTTTTCTAGATGCTTGGCATAATTTAATCAACAAAGATGGCAGTCCATGGGTTCTGGATATTTACTGCTAATTATGGAGCTTCTATTACACAGCTAGCACTGCCCTGTGTGTTCATTTATGTGCCAAAACAACCTCATGCTGTATGAAGCCTCCTATTGTTTACATAAACAAATTGGCTCAGTAAACTTGATCATGTCCATTACAAAAACAACAATCATGAAAGAAAACGTGGCTTAAATGGAATTCTCCAATTAAAAGAAAAACAATGGAATGTAACTGAAATCACTAACTGTAGAAACATTAAGATTTAAAAGTTATTTTCTGAGCATTATTCAATCTCATAAAAGTCATTCTTATAATCCCATAGGACATCATATAAATAATACTTCATGAACCTTGAAATGAGAAAATTATATATTAGGTCCACCATAAGAAACAGGCAAGAAAAAGACAAACCATTTCCAAGGAAATTCTGATCCAAGGGGCCATAAGGTTTTAGATAAATAAATTTATTGAAAAGAAGAGAAAATAATTTTGCTTTCAGAACCATTAAGTTTGATCTGCCTAGTAAATGATCAACACTTTCAAAAATTATCTGTATTGATCTAAGGTTTGTCTCTTCTTCTCAACATAGGCACACTCATACATGGATGTAACTACATTCACCACAAATTCTTTCACCTGAAGTTTATCTGTAAAGTGATATATTTGAATATATAAACCTATGCAAACCAAAACTAAAAATCGGTGCTCTGCAGACTAGCGAGGGCACATTCAGAAAAAGGTAAAGTAAAAAATTTCTTAAAGTCATTCAGAATTTGAAAATATGTGAATATATTTTATTATAGTCTTATGTAATCTTTATTATGACCATCATAATGATTTTGTAGTTACAAAAACTAATAAAAATGTTACCTCTGGTAACAAAATTCCACTGGGAAAAGGGATCATGAAAGATGTCATTGTAGTATGTTATTCTTCAGCATGCTACTCAATAGTATATTTCCACCTACAACATGCGGTTAAGGTGGGATAGGTTAATGCTGGTGGTAGGATGCATTTCATTCAATGGAAAACAGTCTTAACACAATAAAAGCAATTTTATTTTATTAAAATAAATAAAGCTCAAATATTATCTCAAAAAGCATTTTAAGCTCCATTGCCTTTCATTATTTTAATGAGTAACTAGTAAAACAATTTACTTCTAACATTCAAAATGCTTCTCTTCTACTACAATGCAAATTAACACTACCCTGAAAAAATACCACATGAGTCACTTACAACACTGATATAAAGGGCTTCTTCACTAAGATTTTCTTTATGCATCTTACATTCAAGTGAGCATCACACACTGGGATTTGTTGGGGGGAATAGGGGAGGGAGAGTGGGAGGTGGAGAGTTGAGGAGAGATGGCATGGGGAGAAATGCCCGATATAGGTGATGGGGAGGAAGGCAGCAAATCACAACATCGTGTGTGTACTTATGCAACAATCTTGCACGTTCTTCACATGTACTCTGAAACCTGAAATGCAATAAAAAAGAAAAGTGTATTAATGGTGCCAAGCTGATAGAGAAAGATGGCTCAGAGCTCTGATGAAAAAACTATTGACCATGTGCTTTCACATAAGCACTAGAAATGAAAATACATCAAAAAATTTGTGAGTTTAATTTGCAAAAATATTTGCTTTACAAAATAACTAAAATTATTTCAATTCCAAAAAGTATAATTTGAATGTAATTATAATTGTCCAACAAAGAGAAAATTAATTTCTTTCTCCATTTAAACTTACATACAAGAAAGCAAATTATTTTAAACTATTCTCTATAATCAACCTGATGAAGAGTAATGTCTCAAACTGTTACTGCCTTAGTGCTTTTTACTGTCAATCTATGATGTTTACTTGGGCTTGATTTCAAATTTACTTTTTCACATTTCCTAGATCTGTATAATATACTCTAGAAGATACTCGCCAGTGTTTTCTAAGTTATGTGTATGAAATAAAAGTTGTTCCACATTAATTACATCCGTAGGGTTTCTCCCCAATATAAAGTTTGAGGCACATGTGGAGAGTTTCCCTTTAGTATAAATTTTCCAGTGTACAGTAAAATCTGTGATATAGGTAAGGTATTGTGCCTTTCTTTATATCTGTAATGTTTATCTTCAATAAAATAATCTTGTACCATTTAAGGGTTATATTTTGTGAAGGATTCTTCAACAGTCATTAGATTTCTACCACTTTTATTTAGTATTAAATTACAGATGTAGCTTGTGATGTCAACATTCATTAATGATTTTGCCACATTCCATGCTACATTCCATGTAGGGTTTTTCTCCAGAAAGAATTCATTTACATTAAAAGTTAAGCACAAATTGAAACCTTTGCTACATTCCTTATAATTGTAGGGGTTCTCTATCATGAATAATCTTACATTCAGTAAGAATTGAACATTGATCAAAGACTTACCATATTCTTCACATTTCTAGGGTTTTCTCCAAATGAATTCTCTTATGTTTAGTAAGGTTTGAGAACAAGTTAAAGGTTTTGCCACAATTTTCTCATTTGTAGGGTTGCTCTCCAGTATGAATTATCTTCTGTCCAATGAGATGTTAGCCCTGGTTAAATTTTTGCCACATTCTTCACATTTGTGGCATTTCTCTCCAGTATGATTTCTCTTATGCTTAGTGAGGATGAAGTGATGCATAAAAGTTTTTTTCACATTCTTCATGATTGTAGGATTTCTCTTCTTGTTATCATGTTGACAAAAGTATGAGAACCAGTTAAAAGTTTTGCCACATTTTCACATGCATAGAGTTTCCTTACAGAATGAGTTATCTTGTATCTAGTGAGATGTGAGACCTGGTTGAAGGCTTTGCCACATTGTTCACACTTGTAAGGTTTGCCTTCAGAATGAATTACCTTATGTCAAATAAAGGGTGAGCACTAATTAAAGGCTTTGCTACATTCTTCATATTTGTAGGATATCTCTCCAGTATGAATTCTCTTATTTTGAGTAAGGTTTGAGAACCAGTTAAAGGCCTTGCCACATTCTTCACGTTTATATGTGTTCCGCTTGTACACAAAAGTAAAACTTTGTAGTATTATAGTTATTAGACAGAAAACAATTGTGCTTTAAAATTTGAAAGACTTGAAAACTAAAACAGCCATAAATGTATGATATATTTAGTGATATTATAAATCGAGGGCAGATAAAATGAACAAGATGTTTCATATGCAACTGAGTGCAAGTGGTTACCAGTTTAAAGCATGCAGTTGTAACTTTAAGAGATTCAATCTAATTTAAATGGTAACCATAAAGAAAATGCAGATACACAAAAGAAAATAAAAAAGCAAAGTATGCCTCTACATATATCCACAAGACACAAAGGAATACAAAATAAATAGGGTCAACATAGCTAAAAAAGCCAAATGTAACAATAAAATGGTAATTGTAAGTCATTTCCTTTCAGTAAAGTACTAAAATATTCATGGACTGAACTTCCCAATCAATAGGGAAATGATTAAAAAAATGATTTTTTTAAATTTAGAAAACAAAATCTTTGCATGCCATGTCTCCAGGAGACTCACCTCAGATCTAATGATGAAAATAGAATGAAAGTGGCAGGATGGAAAAAATATTCCATGCAAATGTTAACTAAATGAGAGGTGGAGAGCTAATCACATTAAGTCAAAAGCTGTCATATTTAATAAAATGTAGTTTAAGTCAGAACTCAACAAGAGACTCACAAGGACATTAAATTATAATAAAACGGTTCATTGACTAGGACAACATTTATATCTCCTATTATGTTTTTCAAATATGTAAAGCAAGCTTTGACAGAAATGAGGTAACATAATAAAGGGAGAATACTTTAATACTTTTAGTAATGAATAATGAAACATGACAGAACATTAATAAGGAAACATGGACTTGAAAGCACCATAAAACAATTACACCTAAGAGACATATACAGAACACACCACACAACAGCAGAATATGCAATCTTTCCAGTAGCTCATAAGAAAATTCTCCTGAATACAACACCTGTTATCTCACCAGACAAGTCTTAATAAATTTTTTAAACTTGAATCTTACACACTGTTATTTTCGGCTAAAACTTAATAAAACTAAAAATCCCTAACAGAAGAAAAATCAAAAAGTTTCACAAAATATGAAAATTAAACAATATACTCTTAAGCATGGTCTTGCTTAAAGGAGGTTGGAGGACTTAATACAGTGAAGATGGTCATAGTGTCCAAAGTGATCTATCTACACATTCAATACAATCTCTTTCAGACTCCAAATCTCACTTTTCAAAAAATAGAAAAACAACCCCCAAATAACATGGAAAATCAAGAAACAACAAAGAGCTTGACTATTTAAAAAAAGAAAAACAATATTGGAGGTGTCATGCTTAATGATTTCAAAATACAAAATGAAGGTAGGGTAACCAAAGCCCTTTGGTACTGGCATAAAAGTAAAACCCTAATTCAATTAAACAAAATGCTGCACAAATAAAACCTCTCACACGTATGGTCAAATGAGTTATTAACACCATTTGTTGTGGCATTATTCACAAAAGCCAATAGGTAGAAGCAACTTAAATTTCCCTCACCAAATGAAAGGATACATATAATTTGGAATATTACTCAAGCTTTAAAGAAATCCTCTAGCATTTATCATAAACATAAATCTTGATGATATTATTTTAAATTTAATAGGCCAGTCAAAAAAATACTGTAGGAATCCACTTACAGTCCTTTTCAAAAAAAATGGTAAAATGGATAAATTGCTGAAAACATTCAACTTCCTAAGATTGAACCAGAAAAAAATGGATATCTTCAATAGACCAATAACAAGTAATAAAATTGACTGAGTAACAAAATATTTTTAAAGAAACAAACAAAAGGAACAGATAGGTTTACAGCGAAATTTTTTCAGAAGTACAGAGAAGGACTAATACCAATCTTACTGAGACTATTCCAAATATATATGAAATTTTTCGATTTGAAGAATCAATATTACAAAGACCATATTAACAAAAGCAATCAAGCAATCTACAGATTCAAAACATTTCCTACCAAGGTACCAAAGTCATTCTTCACAGAAATAGAAAAAACTATTCATAATATAATATGGAACCAAAAATGCAACTAAATAGCCAAAGCAATCTTAGGCAAAAAGAACTAAGCCAGAGGCATCATATATCTGACTTCAAATTATACTTTAATGCTGTACTAAATAAAACTGTATGGCATTGGTGAAAAAACATACAGATAGATTAATGGAATGGAATAGAGGGTCCATTGCTACCAAAGATACAGCTAAAAAAGAGAAATAAAATTGTAAAAGAATAAAGAATAAGTAATAAAGCCACATGCCTACAATCAAGTGAGCTTTGACAAAGTTGGCAGAAGTAAACAATGGGAGAGGACATTCTATAAAATAAATATTACTGAAAAAATTAACTAGGCAAAAGAATGAAACAATCCTCATCTCTCACCATACACAAGTTTTTATTCAAGATACATTAATAACTTAAATAAAAGTCCAGGAGCTATAAATACCCAGAAGAAAATTTAGAAAGAAACTCTTCTAGACATTGGCCTAGGCAAATAATTCATGACTTAGACCTCAAAAGCAAATGCAATGAACAAAATACACACAAAGGGGACTTAAACTGAAGAGTACAGTAAAAGACACAGTCAACAGAGTAAACAGGAAAACTACATAAAAGGAAAAAAATTTGCAAACTTTGCATCTGACAGAGGACTAGTATCCAGAATCTACAAAGAACACAAACAACTCAACTACAACAAAGAATAAACAACCCCATTAAAAAGGTGCAAAGCATATGAACAGACATTTCTCAAGAGAAGACATACAAGTGGCCACCAAACATTTGAAAAATTGCTCAACATTACCAATCATGAGAGAAATTAAAATTAAACTGCAATAAAGGTTGTACACAGTGGCTCACACCTGTAATCTCAACACCTTGAGAGGTGGATCACCTGAGGTCAGGAGTTTGAGACCAGCCTGACCAATATGGTGAAACCTGATCTCTACTAAAAATACAAAAATTAGCCAGGCATAGTGGTGGGAGCCTGTAATCCCAGCTGCTTGGGAGGCTGAGGCAGGAGAATTGCTTGAACCTGGGAGGCAGAGGATGCAGTGAGCCAAGATCATATTACTACACTATAGCCTGGGTGACAGAGTGAGATTCTATCTCCTAAAACAAACAAACAGAAAAACCCACACACAATAAGATATCATCTTACATAGTCCAAATGGATATTACTAGAAACACAACAGATGTTGGTGTGGATGCAGAGAAAAATGAATGCTTATTCACTGTTGGTGGGAAAGTAAATTAGCACAACCTCTACAATAAACAGTATACAGCTTTCTCAAAGCACTAAAAACAGAGCAACCATTTCACCCAGTGATTATACTGGTAGGCATCTACCTGAAAGAAAATAAATAATTATGTAAAAAAGTCACTTTCACTCATATGTGTATTGCATTCCCACTCATAATAGTAAAGTCATGGGATTAACCTAAATGCTCATTAACAGTGGACTGGATTTTTGAAATTTTTGAAATGCACCATGGAATACTATGCAGCCATAAAAAATGAAATCATGCTCTGTGCAGTAACATGGATGCAGCTGAGGCCATTATTCTAAGTGAAATAACTCAGAAAATCAAATACCACATGTTTTCACTTATAAGCAGGAGCTAAGCAATGAGTACAACAGAACAAACAGATGAAAACAATAGATAGTGGGACTGCAAAAGTGAAAGAATGGGAGGAGGCTGATGGTAAAAAAAATTCTCAGTTGGCAGTGAGCCATGATCATGCCACTGCACACCAGCCAGGGTGACAGAGCAGAAACGTATCTCAAAAAAAAAAAAAAAAGATCTGTCGAATACAATGTTTACTATTTCAGGGATAGGTACACTAGAAGACAAACCAAACCTTAAAAGGATATATTGCTCACTATATCTATTGAACAACTATGCACATATAACCTATGAATCTAAATTAAAAATGAAGGAAGTTTACAGTAGGAAACACCTACATCTTTTTTAAAACAAGATCTCAGCTGTGCGTGATGGCACACACCTGTTGTCCCAGCTACTCAGGAGGCTGAGGCAGGAGAATTGCTTTAAGCTGGAAAGTGGAAGTTGCAGTGAGCCAAGATCACACCACTGCACTCCAGCCTGGGTGGCAAAGGGAGACTCCATCTCAAAAAATCAAACAACAAAAACACACACACACACAAACAACCTAACTTTACGTTTCAAAAAAAAAACTATAATTAGCATAAAGAAAGAAATTACAAGGATTAGAGTACAAATAAATAAAACAGAGAATAGAAAACATTTTAATCAGCAGGGCACGGTGGCTCACACCTGTAGTCCCAGCACTTTGGGAGGCTGAGGCAAGCAGATATCTTGAGGTCAGGAGTTTGAGACTAGCCTGGCCAACATGGCAAAACCCTGTCTCTAATAAAAATACAAATATTATCCAGATGTGGTGGGGTGCTTCTGTAATCCCAGCTACTCAGGAGGCTGAAGCAGGAGAATCTCTTCAACCCAGGAGAAAGAGGTTGCAGTGAGCTGAGACTGTGCCACCACACTCCAGCCTGGGAAACAGGGTGCGATTCTGTCTAAAAGAAAAAATTAATCAATGAAGCCAAGAGTAGACTTGGAAAAAAACAATCAAAATCAAAGCCCTTACCTAGAATAACAACAAAAAGAGAGAATATGTTAATAATATAAGAAATGGAAGAGATGACATTACAACTGGTCTTACAGAAATGAACAGAATCATAAAGTGCTATGATGAACAGTTATACACAAATCAACTTGACAGCTTAGAAGAAATGTGGAAATTACTAGAAAGATACAACCTACCAAGATTGAATGAAGAAGAAATAGAGAGCTTAAAGAGACCAATAACAAATAGAGAAACTAAAGAAGTAATTTTTCAAGATTCCGAAATATAGCTTAGGACCAGATTACTTCATGAGTCAATTCTATCAAACTTTCAAAGAAAATTTAACATAAAATATCCTCAAATTCTTTGAAAAAAACAGAAGAAAGAGGAACATAAGATAACCCTCAGAGTCATCTTATGAGGGTAGCATCCCCAGTATCAGAGCAAGAAAGTGTACTTCCGAGAAGAAAAGTGTCGCCCAATGTCCTTGAGGAATGTGGTGAATGAATTAAATCTAAATAAATCTGGTTACAAAAAATCAATTCTCAGCAAAAGCTTTTCAAAATTGAGAAAATTAAAATGTTGTCACATAGCATTCTGGATAAATCTCATCTATAGCCTCTGTCAGCTATTGTTACTGAAGCTGACGTTAATTGAGGAGTTTGCTTGAGCAGCAGTTTCTTCATCTGTTGGGAACTGATATATCCAGATGCCATTGCTAATCAATTCAGTCATTATCTTACTCTTAAATGTCTGTACATCATGTTTAGAAACTGTGTCTGTTTCGGCAATCAGTGGTGTAATGTTCACTATTATGAAAGAAGACAAAATCTCGGCATCGAGGACTCATGGTTCATTCTGTAGTTTTCATAGTAAAGCCTTCACAGTCTCTGACAACAAACTCTGTAACTAGATAATCACTGGCTGTATTGCTTTTCTTAAATTATCAATACTCCTGAAATTCATCTTTTATCCAAATTCAAGTTGAGAAGTCTCAGTCTTGTTTCTCTTTTAAAATTCCCTCACACCCCTACACATCTGGAGGTAGTAAAATGTAAGTAGTAGGACAATGTAAGTTTTTAAATTTATTTTCAATTTTATTTCTTATTAAGCTGAGTGATAAAAGCAAAAAATGAAAGAAATTTTATCAAAATTGTGGAAAGAAATTTGTCTTTCTACATTTTACACTTTTATCATCAATCAATTTTAATTAACGTCCCATTTTCACACACTCTTGCCCCACCTAGATGTGTTTGCAGATAGATTTGCTTTTGTTTTCCAAAGACCACCTAAAAAGAATACAGATATTTTTGGTTACCTCATTCTTTTCTTTCTTTTTGAGACAGAGTCTTGCTCTGTCACCCAGAATGGAATGCAATGGCACAATCTAGGCTCATTACAACCTTCGCCTCCTGGGTTCAAGCAGGTATCCTGCCTCAGCCTCCCAAGTATCTGGGATTACAGGCACCTGCCATTAACCCCAGCTAACCTTCGTGTTTTTAGTAGAGACCAGGTTGTACCATGTCGGCCAGGCTGATTTTGAACTCCTGGCCTCAGGTGATCAGCCCACCTAGGCCTCCCAAAGGGATGTGATTATGGGGTTGAGCCACTGCACCCAACCTAGTTACCTTATTCTAAAGGCCGTGTGTCTCTGTGTGTGTGTGTTAGAGCACCTTGCAAACCAATATGTTCATTTTTCTTTTGTAAAAAGACATTATTTCCACATTGGGAGTTGAGTATTTGCATATTTCAAGTCGAATTTTTACCCGAAAAGTTTTTTCCTAGTGCTTCAATATGATAACTCCTATGTTTTGCATTTGCACATAAATAACTAAACTTTGTAGAAAATAACAATATAAAAGATTTAAAAATGTTTTACTATTGTTAAAATATCTTATTAAATTATAGCTCCACAAAATCAATATCTGTAATATAGTAGAAATACATAAATGCAAATTTTGGGCAGACTGTTTTGTTTTAGATTGCTCAAAGCACATCTATTAAAAATTCCATGAACAGGCCTTGAGTGGTGTCTCATGTCTGTAATCCCAGCACTTTGGAAGGCCAAGGTGGGTGGATCACCTGAGATCAGGAGTTCAAGACCAGCTGGCCATGATGAAACTCCATCTCTACTAATAATACAAAAATTAGTCAGGTGTGGGGGCAAGTTCCTCTAATCCCAGCTACTCAGGAGGCAGAGGCAGGAGAATTGATTGAACCTGAAAGGCAGAGGTTGCAGTGAGCCAAGATCTCACCACTGCACTTCAGCCTGAGCAACAAGAGCAAAACTTCATCTAAGAAAAAATCCATGGACAAATGCAGGGCTGTAACATTATAGTATAAATGTTCAAAATTGTGTAAATCTTAATATCTAAAATAAAAGTTTCTCCAGTAAGGACCAGACAACTGCTAAAGTAGATTCAAGCCTAATGTAAATGTTTTGGGTCATATTAGTCAGAAAGCTGGAAAAGATATCCTCCAGTATGTGGGCTCCCTCAGCTCCCCCTGCCTTCTTTCTTGTCCTGACCAAAGATCACAGAGTACCATTTCCTCTCTGTGACCCAGCCAGCTGCAGAGTTTTCCCAGCAGGCTTGAACCAAAACTGGTACCTTGAACACTGCCAGCCACTAATCGACATATCTAGATTGTTCCCAAAATGCTGCAAGAAACTGGTCCCCAGCCCTGAGCCAAATTTCTTAAACCTCATAAAAACTCTAACCTGCACTTTGGAAAGCCAAGGTGGAAGGATTGCATGAGGCTAGGAGTGCAAGACCAGCCTGGCAGTATAGACCTTGTCTCTTCAAAAAAAATGTTTTTAATTAGCCAGGTTTAGATCTAAGCACGGTGGCTCACACCTGTAATCCCAGCAGTTTGGGAGGCCAATGCAGGTAGATCACCTGAGGTCACAAGTTCAACATAAGCCAGGCCAACATAATGAAACCCTGTCTCCACTAAAAAGACAAAAATTAGCTAGGCATGGTGGTGGGTGCCTGTAATTTTAGCTACTCGGGAGGCTGAGGAAGGAGAACCACTTGCATCCTGGAGGTGGAGGTTGCAGTGAGCCAAGATCATGCCATTGCACTCCAGCCTGGGCAACAAGAGCAAAACTCCATCGGAAAAATATAATTAGACAAGTGTGCTGGCAGCACCTGCAGCCCCAGCTACTCAGGTGGCCAAGGTGGGAGGATCACTTGAGCCCAGAAAGTTGAGGCTGCAGTGAGTTATGATCTGATGAGAAACAAAAACAAAGAAAAACCAAGAAACAACAACAAAAACTCCATAACCTGAACTCCTCACTGTGAACAAAGCTAGATAGCACACCGGTTTTCTCCTGCTGTCCACCACAAGGACTGCCGCAGCACTTGTAAGCTCCCTCATAAACACCTTGGAATGATCACCCTTGCATTTTAATACTTTGGCCTGTGGAATTCCAACCAGCCTCAGCTCAGGACCATTTGGGGCACTACCCTGTGGGAATTCCCCTGCTGCCACTTTTGGGGCAGCTCCAGCCAGCCTTGAAGTTCACATGATATAACATAGTGTTGGTAAATCATTAACACAGAAATGGAACTTTTGGCTGGCTTGGCACAGTGCTTCACACCTAGAATCACAAAACTTTCGGAGGCCAAGGTGAGTGAATCACCTGAGGTCAGAATTTGAGACCAGCCTGGCCAACATGATAAAACCCCATCTCTACTAAAAGTACAAAAACTAGCTGAGAATGGTGGTTCACACCTGTAATTTCAGCTACTCAGGAGGCTGAGGCTGGAGAATCACTTTAACCCAGGAGGTAAAGATTGCAGTGAGCCGAGATTTTGCCTGGTCAACACAGCTGCACTTCAGCTTGGGCAACAGAGAGAATCTGTCTTAAAAAAATAAAAGAAAAAGAAATGGAAACGTCCTATGTCAACAATTCCTCAGATGCTCAGATTTAAGGGGAAAGGCATTCATAGCAAGAATTGATCAACTTGAAAAAAAAAGACAGCAGGGCACCGTGGCTCACACTGGTAATCTCAGCACTTTGGAAGGTCATTGCAGGCAGATCACCTCAGGTTAGTAGTTTGAGACCCGTCTGACCAACATGGTGAAACCCCATGTCTACTAAAAATACAATATTAGTCAGGTGTGGTGGCAGGCACCTGTAATCCCAGCTACCCAGGAGGCTGCAGCAGGGGACTTATTTGAACTTGAAAGGCAGAGGCTGCAGTGAGCCAAGATAGCACAATTGCACTCCAGTCTGGGCAACAAGAGTGAAACTCCATCTCGGAACAAAAAAAAAGAAAAGAAAAAGAATACAAGCAGGGCATGGTGGCTAGTGCCTGTAATCCCAGCATTTTAAAGGCTAATTCCAGCGTATCACTTGAGTCCATGAATTCCAGACTCACCCTGACAATATGGCAAAACCCCCATCTTTACAAAAAGTTAAAAATTAGCCAGGCATGCGGGCACATGCTCTTAGTCCACACACCTGTGGTCGCAGCTACCTGAGGCTAAGGTGGAAGGATCCCTTGAGCCAGGTGGTCGAGGCTGCTGTGAGCCTTCTTCATGCCACTGCACTCCAGCCTGGGCAACAGAGTAAAATCTTGTCTCAAAAAAAGAAAAGAGAAAAAGACAGTAGCCACATACTCTGGCCTGCATCTTTATATAATGGTCTTTGTGAAAATTAGAGATTTTATATTTCTGGAAAATCGCTTGATAATAATAGATGACCATAAAATTAAGAGTGTATCCCTGACTATTGAATGTACTACTAATTAAGAACTTGAAGCAACTCTTTTTAATTTAACTAGAAATCTAACTTATTTCAACTACTTCATGACATCTGAAATTAAGTACAAAGTCTCTTTTCAGTTTGAACAATACATAGTAAAAGTCAAGACTCCTTGGATAAAGGGAAGCCAACTAGGAACATTTTCTCTCTTCAATTAAAGAAAGTTGAAGACTAAATGAAGTTGTCTTCAACTATGTAAAGTTGAAGGCAGCATGTTTTATTAGGGATGAGTGCAGAATAGAATCTGATTATATGACAATTTCCTTTATATGTATATTGGCCTTCTAGTTTTAAAAAAGAAGATATACTTTTAAACTTTTTTATTGGAGAAAGGGTCTTGCATTGTTGCCCCATCTGTAGTGTGGTGGCATGATCAAGGCTCACTGCAGCCTCAACCTCCCGGGCTGAAGTGATCCTCTGACATCAGCCTCCTCAGTAGCTGGGACTGCAGGCACATGCTGCCATGTCTGGCTATTTATTTTTTATTTTTTGTTGAGACAGGGCCTCACTACAGCGTTCAAGCTGGTCTCCAACTTCCAGGTTCAGGCAGTCATTCCTCCTCAGCTTCCCCAAATGCTGGGATTACATGTGTAAGCCCGTGTCTGGCCGTTCTGAATTTTTTATTAAAAATAATTTCAGACTTATAGAAGACTTGGATGAAGATTACAGAGAAAAAAATTGAGGCATCATAATTTTCCCAAGGCCACACAGCTAGCAAGTAATAGGGTCAGTTTTGTGAGAGCAAGCAGCTTGAACCCACTGCTCATTATTTTTTGAGACAGAGTTCTGTTCTTGTTGCCCAGGCTTGAGTGCAATGGCGTGATATTGGCTCACTGGAACCTCTGGCTCCTGGGTTCAAGCAATTCCCCTGCCTCAGCCTCCAGAGTAGTTGGGATTACAGGCATCTGCCACCACGCCAGCTCATTTTGTATTTTTTTAAGTAGAGATGGGGTTTCACCATGTTGGTCAGGCTGTTCTCAAACTCCTGACCTCATGATCCACCCGCCTCAACCTCCCAAATTGCTGGGATTACAGGCATGAGCCACTGTGCCTGGCCCTGCCCATGCTTTTAACCACAGAAAGTTCTATACCTTTTTCCCAAGGTCACAGACACCTAGCAAGTGATAAAGCAAATGTTCAAAAGCCACTTCCACTGACAAGTCCTGTGACCTTTATATATACAAAAATTAAAATTCTGTCTGTACAGATTAAACTACAATGTTACATGTTCTAGGTTTCATAAACATTCAACAGACATATTCTGTAAAATAAAACTGAACTACAAAAAAATGAATAATTAGAAAATTAATCAGATGAACAGAGTCTCATATCAGTTTTAAGGTTTTGCTGAAACCATGGGGCTTAAGCAGCCTGTTGAAAGAAAGTCCTCATGTGTCCCGAGTTTTACACTTTTCTTGGCTATTTCTATATAAAAAGCAGTAGCTGCCTGCAGGCTCTTGAATTCTGAATCCTCTCTGATGGGATCTGTAGGCAGGATCACAAATGCCTTCTGTTTCACATCATCAGTGGTACTAGTCGAACATCATTGGGATTATTTTATAGTATCATATAGTAAATTTTATTTTAAAAATACAGGCATCCCCCCATTATCTAGTTTTCCTTTCCTTCTTCTTTTTCTTTCCTTCTTCTTTATTCCTGCCTTCTTTCCCTCTCCCTCAATCCCTCCCCTCCTTCCCACCTCCCTTCCTTCCGTTCCTTCCCTTTGCTCCCTCCCCTTTCCTCTCTTCCTTCCCTCCCTCCATTCTTCCTTCCTTCCTCCCTCCCCTCCCTCCCTTCCTTCTTTCCCTCCTTTCTTCCTTCCTTTTTCCCTCCCTCTCTTCCTTCCCTTTCTTCCCTCCTCCCTTTCCTTCCTTCCCTCTCTCCCTCCTCTCCTTCTCACCACCCTTCCTTCCCTTCCTTTCCTTCCTTCCCTTTGCTCCCTCCCTTTCCTTCCTTCCTTCTCTCCCTCCCTTCTTTCTTCCTTCCTCCCTCCCTCTCTTCCTTCCCTTTCTTCCCTCCTCCCTTTCCTTCCTTCCCTCTCTCCCTCCTCTCATACTCACCTCCCTTCCTTCCCTTCCTTTCCTTCCTTCCCTTTGCTCCCTCCCTTTCCTTCCTTCCTTCCTTCTCTCCCTCCCTTCTTTCTTCCTTCCTCCCTCCCTCTCTTCCTTCCCTTTCTTCCTTCCTCCCTTTCCTTCTTTCCCTTCCTTCCTCCCTCCCTCTCTTTCTTCCTTCATTACTCTCTCTCTCTCTGTGTCTCTCTCTTTTTTTGGCAGGGTCTTGCTGTATTACCCAGGCTGACATGATTTTGACTAACAGCAGCCTCGAATTCCTGGGCTCAAGTGAGCCTCCCACTTCAGAGCCCCTAGTAGCTGGGACTACAGGTGCACACCACCATGACTGGCTAATTTTTGTATTTTTGTTTTTAGAGATGGGGTCTCACTACACTTTCCAGACTGGTCTTGAACTCATGAGCTTCAGCAGTTCTCCGGCCTTGGCCTCCCAAGATGCTGAGATTATATGCATGAGCCACAGAGCCCAGCCCTGTTTTATTTTCCACAATTTCCCATAATCAACAGCAGTTCAATCATATTAAATAAAAAATTCTAGAAATACACAATGTACAAGTTTTAAATTGCATGTCATTCTAAGTACAGTGATGACATGTCATGCTGACCCACCCCATCGCAGCCTGGATATGAATTATCGCACTGTTCACCTCATTTTATCTCATAGGCTTTGTGTTATCTCACGTCATCATAAGAAGAGTGAGCACAGTTTAATAAGATATTTTGAGGCCAGACATGGCAGCTCAAGCCTGTAATGCCAGCACTTTGTGAATCTGAGGTGGGGGGATCACCTGAGGTTAGGAGTTCAAGACCAGCCTGGCCAACATAGTGAAAATCTGTCTCTACTAAAAATACAAAAAATTAACCAGGCATGGTAGCAAGCACTGTAATCCCAGCTACTCGGGAGAATGAGGTAGGAGGATCGCTTGAACCCAGGAAGCAGAGGTTGCAGTGAGCTGAGATCACACCACTGGACTCTAGTCTGGGCAACTAGAGCAAAACTCTGTCTTAAAAAAAGATACTTTGAGAGACAATGACAACATTTACATAACTTTTTGTACAGTGTATTGTTATAATTGTTATTTTATTATTAGTTACTATTGTTAGCTTCAGTCTGCAACTAGGAGGTTAACAATAGTAACTAATAACAAAAGAGAACTGCATCTCATTTATTAATAAAACTTTATCATAGGTAAATATGCATAGAAAAAACATAGTACATACCAGATTCTGCATCATGCATGGTTTCAGACATCCACTGGGGATCTTGGAACTTACCCACAAGAGAACTACTAAAGGCAAATGGCCATAATCTGGAAGGTAAGTCAAGGTTGAAATCTAGCAAATGTAAATTTCCTCCTCACACAACCAAAAAATATATGTTAAAGACCTAACCCCCAGTACCTCAAAATGTGACCTTAATTAGATGAAGGCTTCAAAGAGGTGATTAAAATGTGAGACCGGGTCAGGTGTGGTGGCTCACACTTGTAATCTCAGCATTTTGGGAGGCCAAGTCGGGTGGATCACTTGAGTTCAGGAGTTCAAGACCAACCTGGCCCAAATGGTGAAACCTTGTCTCTACTAAAGATACAAAAATTAGCTGGGTGTGGTAGTGCATGCCTGTAATCCCAGCTACTCAGGAGGCTGAGACAGGACAATCACTTGAACCTGGGAGGCAGAGGGTGCAGTGAGCCAAGATCACATCATGGCACTACAGCCTGGGCATCAAAAAAGAAAGAAAGAAAAGTGAGACTGTTACAGTGCAGCTCAATCCAAACACACTGACACCTTTACGAGAAGATCAAATGTGGACACACAGGAGACACCAGGAGAAACACCATGTGATAACAGACATAAGGCGGTCATCTGCCAGACAAGAAGAGACATTTCCGAAGAAACTGTATCTTCTGACACTGGTTTTGGACTTCTAGCTTCCGAGACTGTGAGAAAATAAATTTCCACTGTTTAAATCGCCCAGTCTGTGGTATTTTCCTATGCCAGCCATAACTCACTAATGCAAACACCTTAAATATTAATGGAAAGAAATAATTAGAATATTTACATATATTACAAAATGACAGGTATAGTCATGAACCACATAGTGGTATTTCAGTAAATGATGGGCCACATATATGATGGTGGTCCCATCATATTATAATACTGTACCTTTGCCTTTTGTTGTTGTTATTTATTTATTTATAGATGTGTTATTTATTTTGTGACTGAGTCTTACTCTGTCACCAGATTGAAGTGCGGTGGCACAATCTCAGCTCACTGCAACCTCCACCACCTGAGTTCAAGTGATTCTCCTGCCACAGTCTCCTGAGTAGCTGGGATTACACTCACCTGCTACCATACCTGGCCAATGTTTTTTGTATTTTTAGTAGATTCGGGGTTTCATCATGTTGGCCAATCTAGTCTCAAATTCCTGACCTCAGGTGGTCCACCCACCTCAGCCTCCCCAAGTGTTGGGATTACAGGCATAAGCCTCTGCACCCAGTTATTTATACATCTATGTATTTAATTTCTGGATGCAGGGGATATGTTACTTAGATATATTGCATATTAGTGAGGTTTTGGCTTCTAGTGTGCTCATCAGCCAAATAGTGAGCATTGTTCCCAATAGGTAATTTTTCAAATCTCAACCTCCTCCCAGCCCTCCCCTTGATAAAGGGCCCAGTGTCTATTATTTTTGTCTAATACTGCACTTTTGTTATGTTTAGATACACAGATACAGCCAGGCACGGTGGCTCACACCTGTAATCCTAGTTCTTTGGGAGGCGGAGGTGAGCAGATCACTTGAGGTCAGGAGTTCAAGACCAGCCTGGCCAACATGGCAAAAATTCTGTCTCTATTAAAAATGCAAAAACTATCTGGTCATGGTGGCACAGGCCTGTAGTCTCAGCTACTCAGGAGGTTGAGGCAGGAGAATCAGTTGAATCTGGGAGGTGGAGGTTGCAGTGAGCTGAGATTCCGCCACTGCACTCCTGCCTGAAAGACAGTAAGACTCTGTCTCAAAAATAAATAAGTAAAACAAAATATTTACACAGACACTCAGCACTGTGTTATAATTCTCCAGTATTTCATGCAGTACCATGCTGCCAGGTTTGTAGCCTAGGAGCAATAGACTATTTCATAAAAGACTATAGCCCAGGTGTGTTGTAAACTGTATCATCCAGGTCTGTGTAGGTACACTCCATGAGCTTTTCATAATAATGAAATCACCTAAAGATAGGTAACTGCACTTGCATGCAAGTGCCTTCAAGTTGTGTATTATCTCAAAATAAATATTACATCATGAAAGGTTGGAACCAAATAAAATGGCTCATGCCTATAATTTCAACACTCTGGGAAGGCAAGGTGGGTGGATCTCTTGAGCCCAGAAGTTGGAGTTCAACATGGGCAGCATAGTGAAACCTCATCTATACAAAAAATACAACAATTAATGGAGCTTGATAGCACACTCCAGTATTCCAGTTACTCAAATGGCAGAGTTGGGAAGATTGATTGAGCCCAGGAGGTTTCAGCTGCACTGAGCTACGATTGCACCCCTCCACTCCAGCCTGGGTGACAGAGCAGGTCCTTGTCTCAAATACTAAATAAATAAATAAATGGGGGATAAAAAGCTTGGTGGATTTACCAAACATACCTTACTATCAACGTGTTTCATTGTTAATACGTGAAGAGACTTCAGGGAATGTCCTGTAGGTGAAAAATGAAGTAGAGACACACATGGACACAAGAATTACTGTGCTCGAACAATGAGCATCTAAACTTTAGTTCCTTTTGAAGACAGGCCTGAAATTGGGCATCTATGTAGTCAATTCTTGGTTGGAAACTAAAAAAAATAATTTATACATTTAGCATAACAGATTAATAAAATTAAAGCCTACTTTTTGACCACTTAATAGACAGTTAACATGTATGATAAGCAGTCTGTTAGAGTGACAAAGAAAAAGTTCATAACATGTTCATACAAAGATATTAATTCCAAAGCAATAATAAGGCTCATGCTTCATGGTTATGTAAAATGTACACATAGAAGAAAGCTGGGTGCATCTTACAGGGAAATAGTATCCAGAAGATACAAAGAGCACAAACAACTAAACAACAAGAACAAACAATCCCGTCAAAAAGTGGGCAACGGACATAAATAGACGTTTTTCCAAAGACCAAAATACAAAATTAAACCACAATGAGGTATCATCTTACCCCAGACAGAATGGTTATTGTTAAAAAGATTTTTTTAAAAGGCCAGGTACAGTGACTCATGCCTGTAATCCCAGCACTTTGGAAGGCCAAGGTGGGAGGATCACATGAGGCCAGGAGTTTGACACCAGCCTGGACAACATAGCAAGATCCCGTCTATACAAAAAATTTTTAAAAATAGTCAGCTATGGTGCCATGTGCCTGTAATCCCAGTTACCCAAGAGGCTGAGGTGGGAGGATCACTTGAGACTGGGAGGCTGAAGTTGAAGTGATCCTGATTGCACCATTGCACCCAGCCTGGGTCATGAAGTAAAACACTGTCTCAAAACATAATAAAAGTAAATAAATAATACAATTTGGCAAACATACAGAGAAATGGAGATGCTCAGACACTGTTGGTAAGAATGTAAATTAATACAATATCTATGGAAAATGTGTACAAATGAAGATAAATAAAGAAATAAGTAATAAGCTAAAACTAATAGAAGCTATATTTAATTTTTTTGCTATAACTGGTTAAATATGTAAGAATATCTATTATATACAAAAGTATTAATCTTACAAGAAAAGACCATTACTTAGGAAAATATTAAAATCTGGAAGAAGAGGTATTACTTATAAAAATCAGTTTATGGCAAAGGAAGGCAAATTTCCTGAATTAAGAAAACCTTTTGGATGTAAATAAGAAAACACTAACCTGGCTTCTTTGTTTATTTTGTCTCCATACTCCACTGTTTCCATAACAGTCAGTTTCAACTGAACATTGCTTTCCTGAAGTTCATATGTCTGAATTTGAAGTCCAACATGTGAGTAAACACGTGAGAATTTGTTATCTTTCAAGTTAGTGTTAAACAATGTGTCAATCAGTGTTGATTTTCCTATTCCAGTTTCCCCTGTAATAGACAGAGATTCATTGCCATAGGGACATACAGGGGCTAAGAGGAAGCAGTGCTTTGAATTCCTACAGTGGTTTTTAAAATCTTAGAAAGTTGAACTCATAGAGGTAGAGAGTAGAATAGTGGCTACCAGAGGCTGGGGGAGCAGGGGAAAAGGAAAGGTGGATCTGTTGGTCAAGGGATACAAACTTTCTTCCCTTTTCTTCTTTTTTACTTTTATTTCACGAGGGTTTGTAGTCCTGATTATTTCACCATCCAGGTGCTACACACAGTACCCAATAGTTATTTTGTCTGATCCTCTCCCTCCTCCAAACCTGCACCCTCAACTAGACACCAGTGTCTATTATTCCACATTTTGTGTCCATGTGTTCTCCTAACTTAACTCCTACATATAAGTGAGAACATGGCACATGTTCTCAGCCATAAAAAAGAAAGAAATTATGTCCTTTGCAGGAACGTGGATGGAGCTAAAGGCCATCATCCTTAGAAAACTAACAGAGCTCATTGCAGCACTACTCACAATGGCAAAAACATGGAATCAACCTAAATGCTCATCAATGGTATACTGGATAAAGAACATGTGTTATGTATACACAATGGAATACTACATAGCCATCAAAAGGAATGAGACCATGCCCTCTGCAGGCACATGGATGGAGCTAGAGGCCATCATGCTTAGCAAACCAACAGTTTCAAACAGAGAGGAGAAATAAGTTTTGAGATCTATTGCACAGCAGAGTGACTATAGTCAATGTATTTATTGTATATTTCAAAATAATCAAGAGAATAAATTTCAAACATCTCATCACAAAAAGATAGATAAGCCAGTTAACAGAGATGTTAATTTGCTTTATTGAATCATTCCACATTGTAAACATACATCAAAACCTCACATTGTATCCATACATGTATATAATTATAATTTTCAATTAATAATATTAATTTAAAAAATAAAGGGTCCCAAATACTTCAAATACTGGCATGGCCTTGAAACTACACATGCTAGTCCTGATTCTCTCAGTCTCTAACATAATGGAGAAAGAAAGTATACACTAAGAGTCCAGGTGGGGTGGCTTATGCCTGTAATCCCAGCATTTTTGGAGGCTAAGGTAAGCAGATCATAAGGTCAAGAGATTGACCATCTTGGCCAACATGGTGAAACTTTGTCTCTACTAAAAACACAAAAATTATCTGGGCATGGTTGCACACACCTGTCATCCCAGCTACTTGTGAGGGTGAGGAATGAGAATTGCTTAAACCTGGGAGGCAGAGGTTGCAGTGAGCTGAGATTGTGCCACTGCATTCCAGCCTGGTGACAAACGGTGACTCGGTGTCAAAAAAAAAGAAAGTATACACTAAGTTACATCAGACTAAAGAGCACAGAAATGTTTCAATTATACAAAAGCACTACAGGTTCAATGTGGTGGCTCATGCCTGAAATCTCAGCACATTGGGAAGCTGAGGCAGGTGGATGGCTTGAGCCCAAGAGGTCGAGGCCATAGTGAGCCCATGATCACAACATTGAACTTTAGCCTGGTCAACAGAGTGAGACCCTGTCTCAAAAAAGAAAGAAAGAAAGAGAAAGAAAGAAAGAAAGAAAGAAAGAAAGAAAGAAAGAAAGAAGAAAGAAAGAAAGAAAGAAAGAAAGAAAGAAAGAAAGAAAGAAAGAAAGAAAGAGGAAAGAATAGAAAAGATTACATAATGTGGCAAAGATGAAAATAGTTGTTAACATGAAGGTATAGTTGAATTAACAGCATCAGTGTTACGCTGCTTAACATAAGTTGGACATTGGGAAAAATAAAAGAATAGTTCAAATGAGGTGTTTGACACTTACCCACACAGAGAATACTAAAAGTGAATCCTTGTCAAATGGATCTGTTCACCAACTGATTGGGCAAACATTCAAAACAAAAATGTTCAATCATAGTTAAACAATGAATATTATTATTATTTTAAACTTTAAAAAATACATTATTTGGCTTCCTTTTATTTCTGGAAAATTACATGAAGCATGAACTGTACAGGAAAGCATGATAGGCAGGTCCTGGAGTTGGGGCTGGCCGGCCACTCCCTGCCTACAGCGGGGGCTCCCTCCAACCATGCATCCTCTCCGGCCATCTGCATCCAGGCGGCGGCTACTTGAAGGAGGTCATGACCCTGTCCTCGATGCAGAGCTTAATGTAGGCGTGGTGAAAGCTTGCAGCATTCTGCACCAGGAGCCTCTTCCCAAGCAGCGAGGAGGTCTGGCCTTTGGGCGAAGGAGCCTAGGTCCACCACGTTTCGCAGTAGCTCTGGGTCAGCCTGTGCCTGATGTGGTCTGAGCCCTGCCACACACTGTTCTGGGGCCAGGTGGGGTGCCTCAGGACGTCCTTCCTGTCAAGGAGAAGATGCGTGCCCCGGGCTTCAGCAGGCCCTCAGAGCCGGAGAAAAAAGCCTCCCAGCTGGGAAGCAGCAGTTCCTCCTTGGGGTTGACCATGGGCGGGGCTGCGCATTTGGCATTGGCTGCACACGCCGCTGTACAGGCCCTGCAGCCGCAAGGACACAAAGGCGCAGAAGGGGCCCACCAGCCCCACGGTCCGTGACTGCTGGAATCAGTGGAAATCGGCCCTGCTGATGCCCCCGCATGCTGCCAGCCACCTGGCTGCTGAGCACCATCAGGTGGAGCACGCGGTGGAAGTCGCAGTTGGTGTGGGCAGGCAGGCTTTTGGAGTGGGCCCGCCGCAGGTGCACATAGGCGCTTGGGTGCCAGGCTCCAGGGTAGGGCTAGGGCTGGGACAGGCAGGGCGTCTGGCCAGGATGTTGTCCACCCAGCCATGGCTGCACCATGGTTAGGGGGTGCTCCCGCCTGAGTAGGGGTTACTGTCCTGCAGTTGCACCACGGGGGAGCTGCAGGGCAGCCAATTCATTGTTCCTTTCTTGTGCCAGTGGCATCAGGGCCTCCAGCTGGACCTTTCAGAACCTGTTCCGCACGTGGACGTAGAGCTTCTCCCGCTCAGCCATGAAGATGAACCAGCCCTGGAGCACCTAGTGCACCTGGCCCAGCATAGCCTGGCATGTGGCCCAGAGCCTCATCTTCCCTGAAGGGGCATTCATGGTTCCAGGGGGCCCAGGGGGGCTGAAGGGCCAAGAATGATGATAGTCTGCCTGTGAGTGCCGGGAAATGAAGGGGGCCCTGGGAGCCTGGGGGACCAAGAGGGCCCTGATGACCCTTGGAGCCAAGGCCAAGGGTCCCTGAGGTCCAGATGGGCCAGGCTGGCCCTGGATGCTCTTTCCCTTGAGACCTTGAATCTCAGGGTAGCCAGGTGAGCCTGGGGGTCCTGGGGAGCAGGGGTGGCCTGGCAGGCTGGAACCAAAGGAGCCAAAGAAGCCACGCCTCCAGCTTACCTCCTTTGCCTTTCTGTCTTGCTCACCTCGATCTTCCTTCTTTCCCTTCATTTCAGCCTCCAACTGAACAAAGTCAAATGGAAACCACCTTGGTGATGGATGGGGGGTGGTGTCCCATGTCTCCTTTGGAGATCTTGGGTCCTGGAGAGCCCTGATTTCCTGGCAATCCTGGAGGCCAGGGGCAGCTGGACTCAACAAATGCATTACTGAAGAAAAATGTAGAGTTTTGTGTTAGAATAGAAAATGAAGTTGTTTGAAAGGAAAATGATGATAGTACATCAAAGAAATTACAACTGATTGTCATTTGATGATCATACCTCAGACAAGATGCAAATATATTAAGTAAATTTGTGAAAATAGAAGTTTGTGTTCACACACATAGATTTGGCTATTAATTTTATAAGTGAAGTGAATCTCTCTCAGCACACTTAAAGAGGCTCTGTTTCTAAATTTTAAAAGAAATAGAGGCCAGGCACAGTGGCTTACACCTGTAATCACAGCACTTTGATAGGCCAGGGTGGGTGGATCACTTGGGGACAGGAGTTCACGAGCAGCCTGGCCAACATAGTGAAACCCCATCTCTACTAAAAATATAAAATATAGACAAGCATGGTGGTCCGCCCCTGTAGTCCCAGCAACTCAGGAGGCTGAGGCATGAAAATTGCTTGAACCTGAGAGGCAGAGGTTGTAATGAGCGGAGATTGCACCACTGCACTCCAGTGTGGGTGACACAGTGAAACTCCATCCCAAATAAATAAATAAATAAATAAAATAGAGAATTAAGGAAATACTACAAGAAACTCTAATGTATTTCTCTAACATAATAAATTGTTTATTCCATAAGAAAACAAAGCCTTTAACATCCTTTTATTGTCCTCTAGCACGTAAATATATTGAGAAAATCTCACACATGTTAATCCAGATGCTTCTCAACTTATGATGAGGCTATGTCCCCAGAAATCCATCATAAACTGCACATACTGCAAGTCAAAAATGCATTTAATACACCTAACATAACTGAACATCATAGCTCAGCCTTGCCTGCCTTAAACATCCTCACAACACATTAGTTTACAGTTAGGCAAAATCAACTAAGACAAAGCTTATGTTATGATAAAGTATTGAATATCTCATGCAATTTATCAAATAAAATGAAAAAGAGCAAAATCACAGAGTCAAGACTTTATTTTGTTTTATTTTATTTTTACAAGTAAACCAACTTTAATAGATATTATTTTGTATTTATATAGCACCTTCTTCAAGAACCTTAAGTGCTTTGCAGACATTATCTCTAATTAATCCCCACAACAACCCTGTGAGGTAGGTATTACTCCCATTTTACAAGACAGGGAGACTGAAGCACAGAGAGGTTAAGTGACTTGCCCAAGGTCACACAGTTAAATTCACTGAAGAGCCAGGCATGAGCCCTTTAGCCTTCCAGCTCCTAGCCAAATACCTCATGATAGAATCTTTAATAAAAAGTGTCTTTAGAGAAAGTATCAAGAGTAGTTATATTATAAAGATGAGGTCTTTCTAGTGCCACCAAGGAAAGAAAAAACTCTATACTGATGCTTAGAGGCCACAAGACCCACATAATACAACATTTTCTTCTTTCCCTGTTCCCAAGCCTCCTGGTTCCTGTCTTAAGAAATCTTGTAAAGGTAAAATTTCCAAGACAGAAGCCATGTGACTTAAGAAGTGGGACTTAATTTATAATACTTACTTTAAGTTACAATAATTTACAGAAATTTTTATTCCAATATACAAAATCTGGGACAGCCATCCCAACAGTTATGTACATAGTTACACAGCAATCAGCCACCATTTACAACCTAAACTGGCCCCGAATTTTAATCACAGCCAACCGACACACACCCTCACAATGCTTTCTTCGCGGGTCACTTTTCTTACTTACTGTACCTGTATTTTTCCCCCAACACTTACTCTACATATTTTAAAAGTATATTGGATTTCTCATAAGCTTAGAAACATTTTACTTAGATCCAGCTGCATTAAGAAGAAAATGTAAATGTAAAACTGTCACCCCACAGTCCCTCCCCTGACAAATTGTCAAGTATGGTGTAGCTGTGAACAGAGTATGTGACTACCAGGAGCTCAATACAAATGCTTGAACTCGCTTGAATATGGAACTTAACTTGGCTTTTACTGCATGTTCTTTTTTAATGCAAAAATGTAAAAAAAAACACTACGTACTATTTCAATGCTGTTCCTTTATGCAAATGACTTCATCTATCATTTTTAAACAGGCTGTGATATAGCTAATGTTAAAACTGACACAGCTTCACTTTCCTCTTTTTCTCTGTACTGAAAGCTGCAAAAATACACCTTTAATTCCAAGACAATCTGGTTTGAGCCCTCAAAATAAAAGTGTACATACAATTTCCCAGCCCTGGCTTTCCCCACACTGCTGATTGTGATTCTCTGTGCCATGCTGGTAGATCAGACAGGCTATAAATAATTTATACAAAACATCTCTAGCTACGGTAAGGCTTTAGAAACTATCTTAGAAAAAAAAACCTGTCAAAATACATTTTATATTTAGCACAATTACTAAATATTATAATTTTCTCCCAGCACATCTGTTTAAGCAGCCCAATCAGCTAAGTGACCCTGTTAAAGATCTGCTTATGGAACCAATAGGTGAATTCATTCCTGAGCCCAAAGATACAGTTAATAACTGTTAATAGCAGCAGAATAAAAACATTCCTTTTTGTGGTTTGTTTTCCATAGCCAAGTTTCAGTAAAAGAACTTTAGAAAATGACAGATTTTTTCTAATTTACTGCCTGAAAAGTTTTATACAGAACATCCAAAGCCTGATTGCTATTATTCTGAATATAACTTTCTATTATTTTCTGCAAGGTACATTTGGCTACTGTCAGACAACTTACTGATGCATGGAAAAATATCCAAAAAACTGCAACATTACACATACATTTTACGTTCCATACATTACTTGTTAAAACCCCCAACAGAATAAAGTCTTAGCAAACACAATTTTTCATTTATGAACACCCTTCCAAGTAAGATTTGCAAAGGTGGGGGAAGGGGAGGAAGGATTTTTTTTTGTATTCCTAGTCTACTTGATTAAAATTAAATCTTAACAAGGTTTATTTAGCTCACTATTCTGGCTGCTAGGGTTATGATGAAGATTATTACTTCTTTCCAGGGTGAAAAATGACATTTGAAAACAACATAAATGCTATGACATGATTCTCCCAAGCACAACCTCGACTTGAAACATTAGAATACTTAAGAATTCTAAAGATTGGTATACCACCACTGCACCAGAATTTTTAATTATTCCAATAACTACATAAATTTATTAGTTTTTTAATTTTACAAATTTTAAGCTGAATAAAATAATTGATTTAGAAACCATGATAAAAAGACACATATTTAGCCAGAGATATCAGTTCCTCCTGAAAAAGAATATTTACCTCCTCTCATTGTAGTTCTTCTCAAGGTATCTTACTTATTTCAGATAGAATTTAAAATTTACCTTAAAAATAGAAACAAACAAAAGGACTACTTAAACTGACATTAACTAATAAAATATGCTCAAATTTACTGATAGAATCATGGGCACTTCATACAGTTCTTAGACTCTACCAGTTTTATGAAAAACAAAGAAGGAAAAATTATAATTACAAAGCCAGTCTTTCCCCTGTGGGAAACAAAAAGCCACTTTTGACCAATCGTTCCCTACATATACATATACTGTATATTATTATAAGCTTCTTCAGAGAAGCAAAACATCTTTGTCTTCCCAACACTGGATTGTCTAGCACATTAGTTTTTTTACATCAGGAATGCAACTGCAAGTGTTGGGCCCAAAAGTATTTCTGGTTTACTCTTGAAAAGACCACGGAATATGCTTCTATACATACTGAACAAATTGATGCAGTGTGTTCAAGATCATCTCCTTATCAATACAGCACAGGTTCTGATTATTTCTACTGCACCCCCAAGGAATTCAAGGCATTATTGGTGAAACTAATAAAGAGAAAATGTGTGTCAATAACTTCAAGGCTGTTTGACAAGAGGAGCTGGTATCTCTGATTTCACCTCCTTCTTGTATGGAACTGTACAGACAGCATGATACCTGAGCAAATAAATCAACTACCATGACCGGAAGGGCTTGTCAATCCATCGTCTTTGCTCTATCATGTGCAAAGTGTGCTACTGCCCCCTGAGCTTCCTGCCTTTCTCTTTTCTTGAAAAATCAGTGCTTGATCCTTTCCAAAATAACCAGAGAAGAAATGAGGCAGAAAGTATCTCTTGATCACGGTTCCCCGTCAGTCCCAAGACTTATAGAAAAGGATGTAACCAGACTCAGAGTTCTTTGCGATATCTGATGTCAACCCGTAGAATTCTTCAATAGCTGTGCATCTATCTTTTCTACAATGTTGTCATGAAACAACAACCAAAAATCATGACTCTTAACATTGCAATGTAATGGCTTTGGTTGGGACCACTTCCATAGTGAACCACAACGGCAACAAGATCGTACATTCTGTCTGGATTGGTGGCATCACCTGCAGTGTTAAACAGACGAAGTTCTAAAGGAAAAACCACCCGGTAAGAGAGTTTAGTGTATCGATGAAGTTGATCCATATATTTAAATCTCTTCAGGTGCAGAGCTAGAATCATGGGCAGTTTCTTAACTTTCATCCGTTTGTGTGCTTCCTGTTTGCTGCGACAGTAATACTTGTATTCACAGTAATACTTGTATTCACTGCATAGAGTTTCCCTGTTGCTGAAACCTTTTAAGCAGTGAGTGATTGATGCATTTTGTTCCACGTCAACAGAAAGGTCTAAAAAATCTTCATCTTTGCTGCCTGTAGTTTCATAAGTAAGACATGTGGTTTCATTAGTTAATGTTCCCTGAAAAATCTCATTAACCCACGTTGGGTCTGGTGCGCTGTTATTACTTTCATCATCAATATTACCATTAGGTAAGTGACCATTTTGTTTTTCCTGCTTTCTCTCTTCTTGTAAAATATCAGCAATTGTGTTTAGTAGATAATTTAAGAATTCATGGGATCTTGCTGCATGTCGTTGTCAAAAAGCTCATTTTCTTCCCGTAATCTTGTGATGAACTTCTTAGAAGGTATTACTCCAACCTTTTTCTTCTGAGCGGCTGTGCTATGGAAGAGATCTGCTAAGCATGTAAGAAGGCTCTCCTTTTTCCTAGGTTGACCCTTATATGGAAGAACTTTTTCCCGAAATGGATGACAAAAATAAAGTGCTTGAAGAAGTGAATTGCAGTAGCAAGTGTTCCCAAAATTGACTCATCCAAAATAGTGCTCATTGACTGGAAACTGTTCTGGACTAATCTGTTTCTCTAATGCCGAAGCTTGGGTTCTCGTGGTACAGATGGAGGAGAATTTGGAGACTGGCATTAGCATTTCCAACCACCCAGCGCCGTCTTCCACCCAATCACAGTGGCGGCGGTGGGCGTGGGAGGGGAGCTGGGTCGCCCTGTGGCACCGCAGCCCACAGGCGGACCTGAAGCTGCCACGGACCCATGCACCGAGCCTGTTGGGCCGCCACTGCCATCATCGCTGCAGGCGCTCAGCCCCCAAGTCAAGACTTTAAGTTGAATGATTGAAAGCTGAATGAATATCTGCTACATATATATGAGGAAACCAAATCAATTGGAAATTTTTTAAAAATCAAATGACCGACTTCAAATTTGTTATATACCCGTTGAGGACTTGTGTTTTATCAAAGAAAGTTACTATTATAACACCATTCTAGAAAATTAGAAATCCATCAATATTATACACAAAGTTACCCACTAACTAATCATTTTCAAAAGTTTAAAAGATAATTCGCTTTTTATATCTAATCACTTTTATTTTAGAAACAGGAATTATACAACATCTCCACACGTATAGGCACATTAAATATCACTTTGCCATGATAGCTCACCATACCTCTCAGTTCTTAACACTATTCTATGAGGAAAACAAAATGCCATTTTATCCAAATTAACACGCTTCAAACATATTTTAGCATATGTGAGAATGAAGGAATTATGAATCAGTAGCAATGTTGTTAAGGTAGAAGTAGCAACGATCAGCTGAGTAGATGTCATCCACATTTGTTTAGTACCTTTATAAAACAAGAGCATGCTAACCGGCCAGGCACAGTGGTTCACACCTGTAATCCCAGCACTTTGGGAGACCAAGGCAAAAGGATCACTTGAGGTCAGGAGTTCAAGACCAGCCTGGTATACTTGGTGAAACCTGTCTCTACCAAAAATACAAAAACTAGCCAGGCATGGTAAGGGAGACCCGTGGGGATCGCTCCCGTGAGAGGCCCCTAGGAAATGTGCCTCGCCATATGGTGAGCTTGAGCCCGGACACAAATCCCTGGTTGGGGGAGTTGAGCTGAGGAAAAGCAGGAACTGAGAGAGGGACTATATTATTCTAAATAATTAACAGACATTACTTTATGGATATGAGGACTTGGGAGGTGTTGTGTCCACTTTCGGCTTGTTATGGTTTATTGCTTGATTGTGTTCATTTTGGAACCTTGTTACCTTCATTGTAAAATATTAACTTAAGTGTTTACAGTTGGTAACTTACTTACCATAACTTACTGGGCATAACTGTAACTTGCTTACAATTGTTAAGTACTTACTGGTCGTAACTTACTTACCATAACTTACTGGCCGTAACTGACTTACTGGGCTTAACTTACTTACTGGGCGTAACTTAGTGGGTGTAACTTGCTTACTGTACCTTAAGTATGTTGATCTGGCATAAACAACATTAACTTCAGAAAAGTATATAATGGAACATATTGCAAAAATAAAATTGCTGCATGGGCATAGTGCATGTAGCCCTCCAGATCTCACTCTTTTCTTTCTCCTTTTTTTCCAGCGCATGCTCTCTTCCAGGATTGGGACCCTCTCACTGGATGAGATTCCTGGTCTCACATTCAGTTCACAACAGCATGGTGTCAGGTGCCTGTAATTCCAGCTACTCAGGAGGCTGAGGCAGGAGAATCACTTGAACCCAGGAGGCAGAGATCTCAGCTCACTGCAACCTCCATCACTCAGGCTGAAGCAGTTCTCCAGACTCAGACTGCTGAGTAGATAGGACTACAGGCATGCAACCCCATGCCTGCCTCATTTTTGTAGTTTTTATAGAGAAAGGCTCTCACCATGTTGGCACCGCTAGTCTCAACCTCCTGACCTCAGATGATCCTCCTGCCTTGGCCTCCTAAAGTGCTGGGATTACAGGTGTGAGCCTCCATGCCTGGCTAATTTTTGTATTTTTGGTAGAGACAGCATTGCACCATGTTGGTGGTTTGGTCTTGGACTCCTGACATCAAATGATTCTCCTGCCTTAGCCTCCAAAAGGCTGAGATTACAGGTGTAAGCCACTAGCCCAATCTACTAAGAGATTTTAAAATAGCTATCATAAATATGCAGAGATATAAAGAAAAATATGCAAATACAATGAGTAAAAATGACAGAAATCTCAGGAGACAAACAAAAATTAGAAAATGACAATAGAAGCAGAAAGCATGGCCAGGCATGCTGGCTCATGTCTGTAATCCCAGCACTTTGGGAGACCAAGGCAGGGGGATCACCTGAGATCAGGATTTCAAAACCAGCCTGGCCAGCATAGTGAAACCGTGTCTCTACTAAGTATACACAAATTAATTGGGTATTGTGGTGGGCACCTGTAATCAGAGCTACTCAGGGGGTTGAGGCAGGAGAATCCCTTGAACCAGGGAATTTGCAGTGAGCTGAAATCATGCCACTGCCCTCTAGCCTGGGTGACAGAGGGAGGATCCATCTCAAAAAACAAACAAACAAAAAACAAAAAAAGCAGAAACCCCCAGGTCTTAGAGAAAATTAAATAAACTAAAATTTGCTGCTTTGCAAAGATTGATTAAAACCTAGCTAGACTAATGAAAACACCCAAAACACAAATTGCTTATAGCACAAATGAAAGAATATTACTGCAGGCCACATATGTACATCAAAATTATAATACACACATTTTGCCAATTAATTTGAAATAACTTTTTTGCCAACAACCTGGAAAATAAATTTCACTGTAAAAATCAAATTATAAAAGGACACAATGGGAAATAGACAATCTAAATGGTCACATATCTGTTGAAGAAAATGTAAACAAAAACCTTTCCAAGAAGAAATCTTTGGGCGCTGCTGATTTCACTATTGAATTCTATCAACAAGTAGATAAAGAAAAATGTACACAAACTCTTAACAAAACAGAAGAGGAGGGAACGTTTTCCAATGTATTTTATGAAGTCAGATATAATGTCAATATAAACACCTGACAGGCCAGGCATAATTACTCATGCTTGTAATCCCAGCACTTTGTGAAATCCAGGCAGGTGGATCACCTGAGGTCAGAAGTTCGAGAAAACCTGACCAACCCATTGTGAAAGCATGTCTCTGCTAAATACAAAAAATTAGCCAGGCGTGGTGGCATGGGCCTGTAATCTCAGCTACCTGGGAGGCTGAAGCAAGAGAATCCCTTGAACCCAGGAGGCAGAGGTTGTAGTGAGCCATGATTGTACCATGCACTCCAGCCTGGTGACAGAGTGAGATGGTCTCAGAGCAAGCAAACAAACAAACAAAAAATAACAACAACAACAACAAAAACTCAGCAAAAACAACACAAAAAGAGTAAATTATACATTAGTTTCTGTCATGTGTATAGCTGCAAAAATTATTTTGTACTGCCGTAATTTAATTTAATTTTCATTGTACAACTAGTGAGCATGCAAATTAACTTTTCTTAACAGCTGAACTACTGAAATAAAAGATATTCCATTTGACTATTACCCACCTTCCATCCCCTTTCTTTTTTACTATTTTTATGATTCCAAACATTAAAATAGTACTTTTATATACACAAATGTAGAGGTATTAAATTTAATAACACATTAAATTTAACAAATTTAATGTACACAAATTTAATAGCACAAATTTAATGTGCTATTAAAATTATGTGTTATCAAAATTTTTATGTGTTATTAAAATCTCTGTAAGCTGGGATTACAGGCTGGGTGCGGTGTTATGCCTGTAATCCCAGAACTTTGGAAGGCTAGACGGGAAGATCGCCTGAGGTCAGAAGTTCTAGACCAGCCTAGTCAACATCGTGAAACCTTGTCTGTACTGAAAATACAAAGAAAATAACTGGGCGTGGTGGCAGGTGCCTGTAACCCCAGCCACTTGAGAGGCTGAGGCAAGAGAATCACTTGAACCTCGGAGGCAGAGGTTGCAGTGAGCCAATATTGTGCCATTGCACTCTAGCTCGAGTTACAAGAGTGAATCTCCATCTTAAAAAGAAACAAATGGACAAACAACAACAACAAAAAAAACAAATACATTCTGAACTTGCTTTTTTCTACTAAAAATCTCTATATGTGAATTGGCTAGAATTATTGAGGAATAATTTACATGTAATAAAATTCGACAACTTTATGTGCACAATTTTATGAACCTTAACAAATGTGCATCGTAATGTAATCACCATCATGATCACCATACAGAACATTTCTGACATTTCTAAAGCTTTCCATATAAACCCTGTTCAATCCATTCATAACCCTCACCCCTCAGCCCTGACAACCTCTCATCTGTTTTCAGTTGCTACAGTTTTACATTTTCTACAATTTCATTCAGAAGAAATCATAGTGCATAAAGTTTTCGTCTTAATCTTAACAAAACATTACCAAATACAGTTCAGTTGTATATAAAAAGATAATAGATTAAAACAATTGGCATTTATTCCAGAAATCCAAGATTAGTTTAGCAGTAAAAACCAATAAATGATAAATTATAAAATATTGATGGAAGAAATTGAAGAGGACAGCAAAGAAATGATTCCATGTTCATGAATTGAAAGAATCAATAAAATTAAAATGTTCATACCACCAAAAGCAATCTATATATTCAACTCGATCACTTTTAAAATACCAATGACATTCTCCACAGAAACAGAAACAATATTCTAAAATTTGCATGTAGCCGCAAGAGACCCAGAATATTCTAAGAAATGCTGAGTATTCTGGATACTCTGAAGAAATCTCATTACTTGACGTCAAATTATAATACAGAGCTACAAGAACCATAACAGCATGGTGCTTGCATGAAAAAAAACACATGGATCAATGGAACAGATTCCAAAACCCAAAAATAAAGTCAGAGATGTACAGTAAACTCATTTTTGACCAAGGTGATAAGAGCATACAGTGAAGGAAAGAAGAGTCTCTTTGATAAATGGTACTAAGAAAACTAAATATCCATATGTAGAAGAATGAAAACAGACTCCTATCTCTCACCATATATAAAAATCAAATAAAATGGATTAAAGACATAAATCTAAGTCATGAAACTGTGAACTAACTAAATGGAAACATAAGGAAAATTCTCCACGACATTGATCTGGGCAAATATTTCTTGGATAATGTCCCACAAGCACCAGAAACCAAAGCAAAAATGGATGAATAGGATCATATCAATTTTTAAAACCTCTGCACAGTAAAGAATGCAATCAACGAAGTGCGGAGAAACCCACTGAATGCGAGAAAATATTTGCAAACTATCCACCTGATAGGGATTAATAACCAGAATATGTAAAAAACTCAAATAGCTCAATAGGAAAAAATATAATCATCCAACTTAAAAACTGACACATGATCAGAATAGACATTTCCCAAAAGAAGACACACAAATGGAAAGGAGGTATATAAAAAAGTGTTCAGCATCCACTGGCCATTAAAGAAATTCCAATCAAACCTACAATGATATATTATCTCACTTGAGTTAAAGTGGTTTTTACCTGAAAGACAGGCAGTAACAAATGCTGGTGAGAAAGTAGGGGAAAAAAAGAACCCTCTTACACTGTGGATGGGAATGTGAATTAGTATGGATAACAATATGGATATACCTCAAAAAACTAAATAGAACTGCCATATGATCCAGCAATCCCACTGGTAGGCATATACCCAAAAGAAAAAAATTAGTACATGGAAGAGATATCTACACTTTCATGCTTATTGCATCACAATTCACAATAGCCAAGATTTGGAAGCAATCTAAGTGTCTATCCACAGACGAATGGACAAAGAAAATGTGGTAGATACACACAATGGAATACTATTCAACCATCAAAAAGAATGAGATCCTGTCATTTCCAACAACATGGATCTAATCAAACAACATGTTAAGTGAAACAAACAAGGCACAGAAAGACAAATTTCATGTGTCTTCACTTACTTGTGGAAGCTAAAAACTAAAACAATTGAACTCACAGAGACAGCCAGTGGAAGGATGGTTACCAGAGGCTAAGAAGGGTAGCAGGGGTGGTAAGCAGATAGTTAATGGGTACAAGGATATAGTTAGATAGAATGACTAAGGCTAAGTATTTGATAGCACGACATGTACACAGGCTCCTTGCATTCAATTTATAATTTTTTGATCATTCATGAGAAGTGGTTTGATTTTGTTTTCTTTTTTAAATTATTATTATACTTTAAGTTCTGGGGTACATGTGTAAAACATGCAGGTGTGCTACACAGGTATACACGTGCCATGGTGTTGGCTGCATCCATCACCCCATCATCTACATTAGGTATTTTGGTCTCATTCTGCCACACAGGCTACAGTGCAGTGAAGTGATCATGGCCCACTGCAGCCTCAAACTCCTGACCTCAAGGATCCTTCTACCTCAGCCTCTCCAGTAGATGGAACTAACAGGCACATGACATCCTGCCTGGCTAATTTTTAATTTTTCTTGTAAACACAAAAACCCACCATGTTGCCCAGGCTGGTCTAGAACTCTTGGCCTCAAGTATTCTTCTTGCCTTGGCCCAACCAAAGCACTGGGATTACAAGTGTGAGGCACTACACCTGGCCTTCCTTAGCATTTAGATACTAAACTCTGTTGGAAAAATGAGTAAAAATAAATATAAGTAGTATTTTTAGTATTTACGGGCATACTCCCATGAAATTGTTTAGTGTATCTTACTATCTCATATAGGAGACCATTTCTTCATGAAACTATGCAAGGTAAGTATTTAAGATTTGATTTCTTTGGGAGGCCAAGGCGGGTGGATCACGAGGTCAGGAGATCGAGCCATCCTGGTCAGCATGGTGAAAACCTGTCTTTACTAAGGATACAAAAAATTAGCTGGGCATGGTGGTGCGTGCCTGTAATCCCAGCTACTCAGGAGGCTGAGGCAGGAGAATTGCCTGAAGGCAGGAGGCAGAGGTTGAGGTGAGCCGAGGTCGCACCATTGCACTCCAGCCTTGGTAAACAAGAGCAGAACTCCATCTCAAGAAAAAAAAAAGAAAGATTTGATTTTTGCCCTGCAGTGATCTCTGTGCTAAAACTTGTTTCATTTTGACAACCTCTGTTTTTATATTACAATTGCAGAAAATTAATCACATTCTTTACTTCATGAGACATTATCATGATTGCTTCCTACAAGTTTCTCTCGGGTTTCACTTATTAATTTTTTTTCCTTATCCTTTGGTATAGACAGGCAGTCTAATGTGTTTGATATAAGTTCTTTACTCTTAAAGAAATCTTACAAAGTAAGAAAGTTGCTTTCTGAGTGTGTGTACGTGTATGTGTATGTACATAAGTGCATACATTTTTCTTAAAGGATATTGTGCTATAAATCTAACTTTATTTCTATTTTTTCACAAAATATAACAACTTTATACATTCCCACATTGCTCTAGGTTATTCTAGGTTGTTTATTCCGCTGTGGCTGTTGAATAGTTTAAAATAAAATGAACCAACCACATTTTTCCTGTCCAGTTTTGCAGTAAAATTCACACTGATATCCCACTAACAAAAGATTCAATTCCATAAATAGTAACTGTATAAAGACACCTTTTGATCATGTGCCACAACTTATCAGGGGCTGTTTTAAGTTTATTTGTATTGCTATGAAGAAATACACCAGGCTGAATAATTTATTTTAATTAAAAATGAGGTTTATACATGTTCTTCACATGTACCCCAAAACTTAAAATGCAATAAATAAAAAATTAAAATGAAAATGAAAAAATGAGGTTTATCTTGGCTCAGGCCTCTGCAAGCTGTACAGGAAGCATGACAATGGCATCTGCTCTGGGTGAGGATGCAAGAAGCCTACAGTGATGGCAGAAGGTGAAGGGGAGCCAGTGTGTCACATGGTCAGAGAGGGAATAAGGGAGAGACGGGGGGGTCTCAGGCTTAAAATAGTCAGAACTCTCATGAACTGAGCAAGAACTCACTTATCACCAAGGAAATGGTGCTAAACCCAGCATGTTCAACTCACAGCCTTCAGGCCAAATGCAGCCCAGAACAGCTTTAAATGTGGTCCCTTCCAGTGTGGTCCAGGGAAGCTTAGAGATTGAACATTCCTCTGCTGAATGATTCATAAGGGATCCACGCCATCATCCAACACCTTTCAGTGGGCTCCACCTCCAACATTGGAGATCACATTGCAGCATGATGTTTGGAGAGGACACACATCCAAACTACATCAGGGGTATATACCCATTATTCAGATACATTGTAGGGTATGCATATTTTTAAACGGGCCTTGTCATGTTATTTTCCAAAATGTTTGCAACCATTTAATTTTCCATCCATTGCCCAGAAAGGTTATTTTCCCTCATATGCTCATCACACAATGTTATCTAGGATTCTATTTTCTAAGCAAGTGCTGAAAATACAGATGTCATTTTATTTCTGCACTCTTGCTTTTGTCAGATTGCTAATAATGTATTGAAATTTTTTGACCATTTGTCTATTGAGTTTACTATCTTCTTTGTTAATTTGAATGTCAATAATATTCACTTTGCTCTATCTAGGCATTGTCAACATTTTCTATTACTCAGCCACATGTCTGATAACTTTGTATGCCAGCCTTTGTTGAAATTTCTAGTTTTACTAGTAGAAATAGGCATTTCCACTTGGTCAGTACTTTATTTATGATTTTTACACTTCTTCTAAAGTTTAATTTATGTATTTAATTAAATTTTTTGGATTAGCAAATCTTATTAAAGTGTAGCCACAGACCAAAATCTGTTGGGTTCATTCAGATTTAGAATTTCAATACATTTTTGGTGGATAAACACGTTTTATCATAATGAAGAATGGCTATCATAATGCAATATGATTATTTCTGCTAATGATTATTGTTTTGTAGTCTACTTTGTTTATGTGGTCAGGAGGACAAGATCTGAATGGCCTTGACAAACTCAGCTTTCTATACCTCCTAGTTCTCAGAATTGTAGAATGTTCCAAGAAGACAATATCCTGAGATGAAAAGAAAAACTATCTGGAACAGTCAGGGCTCTGTTTTTATTGCTCCTAGAAAAAGATATTTTTGAAACTCAAACTCAGAGAGGCCAGTTGTATGCGGGGTATAAAAGGTAGAGTGGAGAACTTAGGGGTTCCTCAGCTGCAGTACAAAGTGAGGCATGTGCAGAGGAGACTCTATCAACCCTGGGCCACTTTTTTGACCTCAAGGGTCTGGCTTGCCATAGAACTTTTCCTGATTCTTCCCGTAGCAAGGGGCAAAATGTTCCTGCCAAAAAGGCCATATGTGGCCATTCCAGACACATTTTGAAAGAAGAATGATGCTGAAACTCAGAGATTTGAAGATCTTATCAAAACACACAGGGGGCTAATAAAGCAAGGGAATTCCACTGTATTCTGATTCAGGAGTACAAGCTTCATCTCCGAGAAAAGCAATGCAATGGCCACAGTGAACAGACCAGAGAGACCCTCTGCCACAGAGAAGGCAGAGGTCTAGGGAACAGCACGAAGATGGCAAGAGACTTCAGACTCACTTTCCTTTGCCTTAAGGCCACAGCATCTGTCAATCTTCTTGGGGCATTTACCTAAAAGAGAGCTATTGAAACTTGAAGAAAAACGTGAACCAAGAAATTAAATTCAAAGACACATTATTGTCACCAAACCTCCCCCCAAATTAATTGCAGGATGAGTCTAGTGAGATAAAGCATATCACTTACACAAAATACAGAAATTATACTTTCTTTATATGAGAGATATATGTTCAAACTTTACTCAATAAATATATTTTGTTTTAATATTAAAAATAGGCATTTCCATTTGGTCATTACTTTATTTTATAATTATCCTTATTTAAATTTGGATCATCCCACTACTGGTTATCTATTTAGAGGAAAATAAGTCATATGAAAAAGACATTAGTACACACATTTATACCAGCACAATTTGCAGCTGCAAAAATATGTAACCAGGTTAACTGTCTATCAGCCAATGAGTGAACAAAGAAAATGAGGTATATATACACCATGGAGTAGGACTCAGCCATAAATCTGAACCAAATAATGACATTGGCAGCAACCTGGATGGAGTGAGGGATGATTATTCTAAGTGAGGTAACTCAGGAATAAAATAAAACAAATATTGTATGTTCTCACTTATAAGTGGGGACTATGCTATGAGGGTGAAAAAGCAATAAAATGATATAATGGACTTTGGGAGCTGGAGGGAAAGCTAGGGGTGGTGAGGGATAATAGACTGCACATTGGGAACAGTGTACACTGCTCAACTAATGGGTACACCAAAACCTTAGCAATCACCACTAAAGAACTTTTCCATGTAACCAAAAACAAACTGTTTCCCAAAAACAATTGAAATAAAATAAAATAATACATATAAAATAATGAATTTAATAGTCTTGAGGTAAAACGTTCAATGGGTTTTATGTGGGAGAAAAACAGCTAAAATCAAACACATGGACAGGCAGTCAAAACAGTGTGCATCACATACATAGTAAAATTAACACAAGTACAAACATTCACGAGTACAGTCCATTTGAGATAGCCTTCAGTGAAGATGTATGTATGCCTTAGGTCACACATAACTCATGTTAGGGAGAAAATGTATAATTTTACTCCGTGTGAAAACATCTTCAGAAATAATCCATGCTGTGCAGATGCAGTCCTGTACTGCAGAGACAAAAAAGAAGAATCATCAAACTAGAAAAACCTCTGCCACATGTCAAATTCTGGTTCCCAACGGAGTAGTACACTGAAGAGAAAAGCCATAACTTTCCCAAATGTGGGAAAGCCTTTACTTATCACTTTTCATCAGATATATGAAAATTCACATTGGGTCAAAACCTTATGAATGTAGCAAAAGTGGGAAAGCCTTTAGATATTCCTTACAGCTTCGGTAATATTTAAGAAGGAACATTGTGCAGAAGCCCTTTGAATATAAGGAATGTGGGAAAGCCTTCAGCAAGCCTCAAAACATGCACATATGAGTAGTCACACTGGAAAGAAATCCTACAAATGTGACAAATGTGGAAAACACTTTGCAAAGTCATCGGAATTAAAGGCCACCTTAAGAATCACCATAGTGGGAAGCCCTGTGAATAAAAGGTGGGAAAATCATCAGTAATTTTTTTTACCATACTGAACACATGAGGAGGGCATACTGGAAGGGAGCCCAATGAGTTAACATGCATAAGCACGTCTTTCCTGAACTCTCATATCTTATCGAAATGTGAAAAGAAACCCTGTGCAGGTAAAGTCTATGGAAAGCCTTTTATCTTGATTAATCTTGAGTAGATATTTATTCTCACACTATAAAGAAACTATAAAAGTATGGAATATGAAAGAAAGCCTTCAGTATTGTCTTAGACTTACTGTCAATTGTTGCCATTATCACTGTCTTATCCCTCAATTAAAACCCAAATTCATAATTTTGTAGTTTCTCCTTTCTTACAAAGTGCTGTAAGATGATGGATGTCTGTCTTTGCACCCTTTCAGCTCTGCCACCTTAACGCTGATATGTAGTAGCTTTGTAACAATTCTCTTACATGCACATGGTTACATTTTCAATGTGACGCCCTCTTTGAGCCCCATTCAATTTAAATTTTGGATTCATATGCTCCATGATACCTTTTTGGTCAGTTTGTTTTTATTGATCACTATTTGACTGCATTATGATCAGAGTATGTGGTTTTAATGGAACCTATTGGACATACCTGTTACGACTTTTATTTTGATCTAATGTGGCCACTTCAGTCCATTTTCCTGCTCTACCCATTATTCTCATCTTCTTTACTAAGGGAACATAGGTTCACTTTCACAAGAACCACTGTTTAAATGTATTTATCCTTATTTTATTGTTTAATTTATAATTTTTTTTTGAAAAATTGTCTCATTCTGTCTCCCAGGCTGGAGTGCAGTGGCATGATCATAGCTCACTGCAGCCTTGAAGTCCTGGGCTCTTGTGATCTCCCAGCTCAGACTCCCGAGTAGGTCAAACTTCAGGCATAACAGGTGTGCGCCCCCACACCCAACTTTTGTTTTGTTTTTGTAGAGACTGGGTCTATGTTGCCTGGACTGGTTTCAAATTCCTGGGCTGAAGTGACCTTCCCACCTTGGTCTCCCAAATTGCTAAAATTACAGCCATGAGCCACCATGGCTGGCCTTGATTGTCTTTAAAGGAGTTTCCCAGTTTTTCTCATAACTGTGGTGAGCAGAGCTTAGAGTCCTGGCCAATGTGAAATGCAGAATTTGCTGGTTTGGATTTCTGAAAATCTGTGTGGAAAGGAGAGAGTTATTGTTACTCTTTTCTCTTAATAAGTTCCCTTTGCTCTCTCTGCTTGCTGCTCTCTGGAAATAGGATGAAATGGTCTGGGCTTAGCAACTTGAAGACCATTGGAATGATGGTCCCAATAACACAAACTTCAAAATACAAGATTTCTCACTCCCCAGTGGCACGTTTGAGTATCCATGGCTGACCTGAACTATTTCTGAAATTGTTTCATGAAACAGACACCTAGTAGAATTAAACATTTTAGGAGAGATGTTTATAACAGGTTAAATAATAAACCTGAAAAAGGAATGAAACTTATCATAAAAATAAAGGGAATAGACACAATGAGTTTGCAGATGCTGACTGGCCACACTCATCCTTGGCTCTCACCCCCATGGATGCCTCACCTACTGTGACACTTGGAGAGCTGGCAGCCATCACTCAAGAAATCAGAACACATTTGGCCTCTACTGCAGCATCAGGGAACAAAACACATAAATTTATTCAATGGCTTTGAGATACCTCATGTTAAACATATAAAATGAATTAAAAGTAGTACAAATTTATGGCAACAGTATTCTAACTCCCCGTTATTTATCCAGGGCATTGAAAACTGGAACACATCACAAATCCTTAAATTGTTCACTGAATCAGGAGGAGAAAAGAGGAGAACAGAGAGAGCTCACTGTACATGCCAGCCACTGGGCTGAGTGCTATGTCTACCTGAACCCTCTTGATCTTTGCAATAACCCTGCAAGATAAAAGTAAAAACTCATACACAATCACACACTCTCACACACACTCACACATAAGCACATTTGCTCAAACACACACTAGAAACTACAAAGAAAGCATTTCACATGCTTATTCCTGAATTAATTACCCTGTTGATCGGATTGGCCAGAATGGGGCAGCCCTTCCCAAATCACATGGACTAGACATGGAGGAGTGGTCCTCCCATGAAAGGAAGAAAAATGGAAGGATAGTGGCAAAGAAATATGGATGAGATGGCCTCAACTCTATATAAAAAGTGTATTTCTTTTGTACACTCATTTATATAGTCACTGGGAAAAAATTGAGAAAAATCCACATACGACTTTTTACATGCCTCTGTGCTTTGTTTTCAAAACTGATATGTGAGAAATTTAACTATTAAAACAATACTTTGAAAATAAATAATGATTGGGGGCAATGGGGACATGGAGCTGATGCAACACAGGTGAGCAGTTCTTCTTTTGTGCCCATGAAGACACCATTTTCAGGAGCCCACCTGGGGTCTCCTAGGACAAGGATGTGGGCTACCCACTGGCTGCAGTTCCACCTTCTTTCCTGGACTCTCAGGAAGAAACAAGCGCTGAATTCAGCTAAACTGGGTTCAAGTTCAGGCTCTGTGACTCGTTGGCTGTGTAATTCTGGGCAAGTCGCTTGTTCTCCTTGAGCCACATATCCTCCTTGGTAAAGTGAAGAGGTGGAGTTATCCTTAGATTTTGAAGGCAAGGTAAGGGTTAAGGAAAGACAGAGAGACAGTTGACAGTTTTAACAGCACCAAGTTTATTGTTAGCAAAGCCCAGCGGAGGGGAAAACCAGCTTATGCCAGCACTCAGTGTGGCTCACAAGCTGGTGTGATCATGAGACTGGGAGGGGAGGGTTCTGGGTGGTACAGCCTGCTGCCTGGCAGTATGTGACAAGGGTGCTCTGCAGTCAGGCTGGGGCTTCTGTCCAGCAGAATGTGATAAGGATGTTTCTGCAGTAAGGTGGTTAGGAAAGGTGTTTTTCTCAGTCCAGTCTGAGTTCCCATCATACATTTCATTCTGACCAGGGTCTGCAACATGGCAGGGGCATTACAAAATAGTGCAGCTCAGACTAACAACAACATCTCCCAGGTACACAGCTCTTCAACAGTAAACCTCCCTTGAGCACCTACATTGTACCAGACATGGTGCCAGGACCCAAGCCACAGGAGGAACAAGACAGATGAGGCTCCTGCCATCCTGGTGCTCATGTCTGATAAAGGAAACTGACAGGCCATAAAACCAGGTTGGATGGTGGTGGTAATGCAAGACATTAGTAGCTGAGTGAAATGAGTTAGAAACTGAGGGAGTTGCTCCAAACACAGTGACAGGTAGAGATCCCGCCAAGAGGTGACCCTTGAGAAGAAACCTGAGAGATGCAGACGAGTGGGCCATGAAGAAGGACCAGCCCCTGGAGCCATCTGAAGAGTTAAGACCCAGCACCAGGTGGGCAATGGAATGTCCCGACCTGTGCATCCTTCATGCTTCCTTCCTCAGTGGTGCACAAACAGAAACATGGGCCAATTTGGGGCAGGATCCATGGAGGAAGCAGGAAGCAGCCACACTGCAGAGCCACAGTGGGGATGAAATCTGACCCAAGAGTGAGGCTAGAAGTAGGTGCTTTATGAACACATCATGAAGCATAACCAGGCCCTGAAGGCATGTTCAGGGCCAGACCAGATGGCCGTGGTTGCCAGCATCTTAGTAGAGGTCCCAGAAGGTCAGATGAGCTGGTTAGAGGGGGCAAAAAAGAAAAACTCTAGAAAGCTTTTGAAAATTCCAGAGGACCCATGGCACTTAGCATGAACTTTCTGTGGTTTGACATTGCTAGCTCTAAAGTTGGTTCCACCATTTCCACCTGCCCATTGCCCTACAAGGGAAAATTTTGGGGTGGGGTCCACAGGAGCAATTCCTGTGGAAGGGGAAAGGGTGTTTCTTAGCCAAAACCAAGGGAGGGGATTCACAAAACACCACTCAAAAGAACCAGAGAGGCCTGCAGGGGGAAACAGGATTCTGCTGCTCATTTGGGTATCAGCTTCCCATCAGGCAAGGAGACCAGGCACCATAGAGGAGCTGAGTGGACCCTGTGCTGTGGGGTTAGAGGAGCCGGTGCAACCCACTGTTAAATGTGAGCCACAGCAGGAGCCTTAGAACCCCTCCCTGTAGCCTCTCCGGTCAAATAAGGAGATGGTACTATGGTCAGTGAAGGTATCCAAACGTGGTCAAAGGGCACAGGGATTGATGCCCTCTCTGGCCTCCTCTTTCAGCTGTCAATTCTGCATCTGAGTTTCTGGAACAGCTTCTCCCTGCCCTCATCAGCCTGTGGGGTGGTGACAGCTCCCAGATGATGTTAACCCCAGGGCCCTGCACCATCCCTCCTGGATTCCCTTGGCCCTGCCCACACCTTTGTAAACAGCTCCTTCTTAACACCCCCTTCAGCCCCTAAGAGGTCCCTGTCAGCACCTCACTTTCATATTCCCTAAAGGGGCCTGACTCATTGGCATGGGAGCTGAGGTTTCTACAGGCACAGAGAAACACTGTCTCAACTGTTGGAATGGAGGTGGGAGGAAAAAAAAGAATGTTTGTTCTCAATGCTTCCACTTACCAATTGCTGTCTTTGATCATATGAACTCTGCGTGGCATTTTAAAGTAGAATTAGTAATCTACGTAACTACAAATTCTGTTCTTAGAAGAACATCTGCCTGACACATGGTGGAACTCCACTAGGAGATGTGTGAGACTCCAGCATGCCCTGGTTACAAACAGGGACTCCAGGTGAAGACTGCTCAGTTCAAACCTGGACCAGCAGTGTGAATTTTGGCAACTCTCTGTATTGCTCTTTGCCTCAGTTATCTTCTCCTAGAAACGAGGTAAAAACAAGAGGTAAGAACAAGGATACTGTGAAAATAAAATTAATTAAATCAAGCAAATTTCCTACACCACCCCCCCGCACAGGCACATGGTCAGCACTTAGCACGTGTTCTTCATTATTACTCTTAATGAGGTAAGAGTACAGGCAACAGCCATGAACCTGGGGTTTCTTGCCACGGGCATCAGAGACCTTCTCTACTTTTGGCATCCTTCATTTGTTTATTTGACCCTGATAAGGGAGGAGCCTCATGGGAGAGGAGCAAGCATCCACCTTAGGGCCAGACAGCCCATGATCAAGTTTAACTCCACCACTGTCGAGCTGTGTGACTTCGACTTTCCCTCTCTAATCTTCATGTTCCTTTTTGGTAAAAACAGCACAATGACAGGTCTATGGGGTTTGAAGGAGCCATTTGGAGATGACTCTAAGACAGGAATTCAACTGCCCATTCTTCCTTAGGATACGTGAGGATTGGGGAACTGAGATTGGAAAGAAATGAAAGCAGTTAAAGGCATCTTCATCAAGAAAGTTTCTACTGTGGGCAGCCAGGACTCAGCTTTGCCAGGTATCTCTGAGAGACAGCATAGAATATGTGTCTCAGTCATCCCACCCAGAGCAAGGGAGCTCGGGTATTTATCCACCGATACCCACCAGTCACTCCTTAAATCCTACTGAATCCATAAAACAGACAATAATGTGGGAATCAAAAGGAAGAGCAAATTAAAAGGAGTGAAGGT